>NC_138382.1:3809700-3822843 GCF_054177405.1 Leptonychotes weddellii
GGGGGGACAAGTCTCCTGGGTCCCGTGGCCCCTGCCTCATTTCTTCTGCATCTGACTTGCAGGTACAGTTGACCCTTAAGCACCACGGCTTTGAACCGAGGAGAACTGTCCACTTGGATGAAAAATGTTTTCATGAATACATTACAGAACCTTGAATGCATTTTCTCTTCCTTACAATTCTCTTAATAACGTTTTCTTTTCTCTGGCTTCCTTTTCGTAAGAACACAGTGTATCACACACACAACATGCAAACTATGTTAATCAGTTGCCGACATGATCGTGGGGCTTCAAGGTCAACAGTACAGTAGCCGCAGAAGTTCTGCGAAGAGTCGGGAGTTATACGGCGATTTCCACGCCCGTTGTTCAAGAGTCAACCGTACACTTGAGAAGACCTCCCGTATCTTCCTTTCCGACAGAGATTTAAAACAGATCGGGAACAGGGCAAATTTTCAAACTTCAAGCCATCATCATGGCCACCGGTCATCACGGCTGTAAGAGACAGAAATCCATCTCCCTTCACAAAACATCAAGAGGGTTATGTCTGCATACACCTTGGGGACGTTGCACAAAGTGAAATATGCCAGCCACAAAAAGACCCACACCGTATGAGTCCATGGACACGAGGTCCCTATGGTGTCAGATTCACAGGGACGGAGGGAGAAGGATGGTTGCTGGGGAGAGTCAGTGCTTCCCCAGAGTTTCACTTTTGCAAGAGGAAGAGCTCTGGAGATGGACGGTGGGGATGGTTGCACAACAGTGTGAATGTGCTCAATTCCAACAAACTGCACACTTATTAATGATTAAAATGGCAAATTTTATGTGTATTTTTCCACAACTTGAGAAAGTCCAAAGTAATACATTTTTTGGAGTGGTATGTCATTGGAGTGGGGGAAACGGCTCTCTTTAGCCCCATTTCACAAGCCAGACGCAGCCCAACAGAGCAAAGCGATCTTTTTCAGGCCATAACTATTTCAGCAACCCCAGACTGTGTCCTAGACGGGACTGTCCTCCCAGAGCAGGTCAGCGGTCCAGGCCCCCCGCCCCCCCCCAGAGGAGCCTCCTGGAACTCCGCGGGGAGGGAAGAGGGTGCCCCAAGACCCTAGGATCTTAAAGACCCCAGGAGGGCCTCTGCCGTCCGTCCCATTTGGACACTCATGTAAATCCCAAACCACCCACAGTGAAGTGTGACCGGCAGGCTGCCCACAGGAAATATCCTCACTGACGCGCCCGGCCGGGACCACTGCTGGGGACACGTGCCACCCTGCCCCCGCCCCCAGTCCTAACCGTGCTGCTGCATGACATTCTGTTTGGCAGCCAGTCATACAGAGCCAACTGTACTAACTAGATCCTCTTCTTTTCTGCATTCTCAAAGCTCTGGCATCTACGACCTCAACCTCGCAGACTTGGCGGGGGAGAAGGAGCCCCTCCCAGAGCCAGCCAATTCCAAGAGACTGCAAGGGACTCCCGGGCAGGCCTTTCTTGTGCAAACCAACCAGTGCAGGGCCCACACCCCGGACACCACCCTACCTAAGCCTCACACAGCAAGCCAGTATCCCCCTGCCCCAAATCACCCAGGGCCAGGAGCCAAAGGACAGCCCCCAGGTCTCAAAGTTCACCAGAATTATTCCAGCAGGCCAACCCTAAGCTGTTTACTGTGCATGGTCTCCCCTTTCCCGCAGAACCCCAATAAAGGCTCTGGCCTCACTCCCCCTCACTCCCACTTCTGTCTCCTGACCTCCTGATGCTTCCCTCTGGGGCCCTGCAGGGCCTGGCGTGAACCCCTGTGTTGGGACATGTAATAGATCCTTCTCTTGATGTCAGATCCCGGGAGCACCATCCGGGGCGCACCCACAGCCCACCCCGGTGTGGGGGCAGAAGAAAGGAAGGTGGGCCCCACTCCAGTGTTGGCTGGGCTGCCGGGGAGAGGTGAGCAGGCTCAGGCGGGAGGAGGGCTGACTGTGGTTCCCAGAGGCCTGTCGGGACGGCCCGCACCGCCGTGCACGGCCACCCTGGGTCCCGCGGCCCGAGCCAGGCTGTGTGCGGCAGCTCCATGGCTGACGGAGAGCCACCGCGCCTTCTGTCGGTCGACAGATCACCAGCCGTAGACCTCCACACCTGTGCTCCGCCCAACACCGTCCCAGAGTCAAAAGAGCTCCCGGAGCAAACACGTTTGGGAAACAGGTTTTTGTCAAACTGCACGTGTCCATCTCCAGGGGTGCTCAGCCCCTGAGGCTTTCTTCCACAACGGAACCGCTGGGGGGAGGGTAGGTGGCCAGGGGAACCCGCTTTGGGAAACGGAGGTCCCTGCCGCTGCAGAGGAGATCAGAATTACCCACTAGGCCAGGGCCGCCTCGAGGCCGTCCCGACTACCAATGCTGTGCAGTGGAGCAGGGCCGACTAGACAGCTTCGTAGTGGTGTGCGCGTAATCGGGCGTCCCTGACCTCCCACGCCATCTAGGGACCGGAGCAGCACCTGCGGAATAAGTTACACTCCAAGGCACGAAAGAATCGCATCAGAGTGTGCTTCTGGTCCCTCGGAAATTCTTCTCAGCTCCGCCTGCCCTCCAAGCACACTCTGACTCCCGATAAAAGACAGCAAAGCAACCATGTGCTCTACTCCCCTCCCTGAGTCTCTCGGTTGTCAAGAAAGCCCAACACGGCCTCAACCCTCACCCAGGAGGAAACCAGGCACAAAACTCACCAACTCCGCAAACCCCGGGAGGAAAAGGCACGCCCCACTGCTTCCCGTGGCCTCCCCACCCAACCCCGACCAACAGGTACCGCGGGGGATGCCGGTCCCAGGCCTGGGGGGGTCACCACGCAGGGCACAGCCCACAGCTGGCTTCCCCATCAGCGAAACGAGGGAGCAGAGGTGAAGGAAAAGCCAGGCACATTTCCCATCGTCGTTTCAAACTCCCAGACTCGGGTCCTACAGCAGAAACAGCTCTGCCTCAGCTGGAAGCTTTGAGAGCAGACTCTGGATTCACAAGCCACAGCCCAGCCAGTTACAAGTCTTAAGCAAGGCGGGGGGGGTCGCAAGCTCCCCAGCAAAGCAGGGACCCTCGTTCAAGTCACTGGAAGTGCGTGGGCATGACCAGGGTCCCACGGGAGGTGAATGACATGCTGCAGAAGCGAGTGCATCTGGCAGGCAAGGTTGAGAATCACCTAAGTGAGTCACAGGTCAAAGGGCGGACCTGCTGAGCACAGGGCTGAGACCCAGCGTAGCCACCGGGGCTATCCCCGGGCATATAGCAAACAGAAAGACACACATTCAAAGGCGTGACCAATGACAATGAGCTAAAATAAAGAATTAATATGCATAGTGAAAACTGGGTACAGGCCAGTCATTACCAGGGCACGAACTGGTGAACGTACCGAATTTCCAAGAATTCATAATATGTGCTGGTTAATCTTTGCCCTTCTTTTTATGTTTTACCTCCTGGTCACTTGGGTTTAGATACATAGGTTACATGAAAGTCAGAGAAAACAAATCAAACAAAAGGGAGAGAAAAAAGAAGCACTGAAAATAGAAAATATAGCCCAAAGAAAGTGACAGAATTAAGGCCAGAGGGAAAAACTTATTATCTAGAAGAGAGGACCAAAACCCAAAAAACTATTATATTTAAAATTTTTGCCAACACCCAAACAACTAAGGAGGCAAAAACATTTTTAAAGGCAGGGGCGCCTGGGTGGCTCAGTCGTTAAGCGTCTGCCTTCGGCTCAGGTCATGATCGCAGGGTCCTGGGATCGAGCCCCGCATCAGGCTCCCTGCGCTGCGGGGAGCCTGCTTCTCCCTCTCTCACTCCTCCTGCTTGTGTTCCCTCTCTCGCTGTCTTTTTCTCTGTCAAAAAATAAATTAAAAATCTTAAATAAAAAAACAATAGCTTTAAAAAAAATTTTTAAAGGCAAAGACGCACTGGTCCGATGTCATGAATAAGGAAGAAGCACAATATATTAAAACACCTGATTTCACTAGAAGCGAAAAGCAAAAGGGACACTTCAGAATCATTAAGGGTACAATCCTCAGTGAGGATCTCTCCTGGATACATGTAGCAAAGATCACAGCATCCAAAACACAAAGCAGACACTGACGTGAACTCAGAGAAACAGAACTCAGGGCACGGAATGCTTGGCTTCAGCTCTCTGCGCTATGCAGGTAAAGAAAAACACAAGGACAGGAGCGTGAGGCTGCAAGCAGAGACACTAGGGAGCAGTTCCCGAGATGGATCAAGATTTCTTCTTAAACCACTCTCGAGTCGCAGAAGATACAGAACCTGAGATGACAGACGACCTGGAAAACAACAGTAATAAAAACACCACACCAGACGTAACACAATCTAAAAGGTGTAGCTGAAGCCGCTCTCAGGAAAACAGAGACCCTGAAGAACTAAGAATAAAACTGCTCCAAGATCCATCCAGACAGCTAAGTGAGCCCAGCCAAGAAAACTCTGGGGGGAAATGGGTAAAAGGACAGATCACTCTTACCGAATGTTAAAATGTATCATAACTGAAAGTGGGATGGACGATGAATAATCCAAAAATAATGCCAAGCTAACAATAGATTTTTTTTTAAGATTTTATTTATTTATTTGACAGAAACAGACACAGCGAGAGAGCACAAGCAGGGGGAGTGTGAGAGGGAGAAGCAGGCTTCCCACCGAGCAGGGAGCCCGATGTGGGGCTCGATCCCAGGACCCTGGGATCATGACCTGAGCCAAAGGCAGAAGCTTAACAAATGAGCCACCCAGGAGTCCCACAAGGAATTTTTAATACCGAAAAAAGGTTGCGGTTCCAATCATTGAAAAGAATGCATTATTCAGTAAAGGATCTCAGGACAATGCGTGTCTGAGGAGAATAAAGGTGCATCCAAATTCCATGTGAGTCAAAGATTCAACCATGAAAGATGAATTATAAGAACCCCGCCAAAAAGGATAATTTCAAAAAATAACCTTACCACGGGAAATTTCAAAGTACAAAAAACCTAGCTTCATTTGTCCCCATAAAATTTTCTGCATGAAAATAAATACCATAAAGCAAAGGCCAAGGGCAACCTGAGATAACACTTTCGTGTGATCAGGAATAGAGCTAAATATTCTTAGAAACCAGTGAAACAATGGACAACAACTAAGAGAAAATTAGTAGAAAAAGAAACAGTTATTTCCCAGGAAAAGGAAACACAGTGACTTATGAAGACACTTGGCCTTGTGGACAATTTTTAAAATGTCAAGGGGCGCCTGGGTCCGTTGAGTCCGTTGGGCGCCTGCCTTCAGCTCAGGTCATGATCCCGGGGTCCTGGGATCAAGTCCCACGTGGGGCTCCCTGCTCCACGGGGAGTCCACTTCTCCCTCTTCTCTGCTCCTCCTTCTTGCGCTCTCTCCTTCTCTCTCCCTCTCTCTGACAAATAAATAAAATCTTAAAATAAATAAAAGTGTCAATACACAGGATTAATGTGTGTTTCTACTTTTCAGGCTTACCAAGACGAAAATGCCTGACAATGCGAAGTGCTGGGGGCAGGGCTTGGCTCACACCCTGGCGCCAGGAGTATAAACTGCGGCCTTCTGGAAGAGCAATCCCCTAGAATCTATAAAAAAAATGTAAATATAAATATGCC
The DNA here is from genome assembly GCF_054177405.1 of Leptonychotes weddellii. NCBI lineage: Eukaryota > Metazoa > Chordata > Mammalia > Carnivora > Phocidae > Leptonychotes > Leptonychotes weddellii. The sequence continues at coordinate 3,815,312 of NC_138382.1, forward strand.
AGTCCCCCCCCCCCGCAAAAAAAATTCACTTCTGGGAAGTGACCCTACAGATACGCAAGGGCAAACACAACACAACAAAAGAAAACAAGTGTGTGTGCAGATGTCCCGGGTTCATGTACCAGCTACAACTTCTGATCGCAAGTATCCATCCACAGGAGGCCAGTGAAATGCGTGTCTCCCTGGGGACCCAAAGGGCAGACATTAGCAAAGGTCTGGGGGGAGAACGGTGCCAGGCATGCGCTAATAGGGAAAGATTTCTAAGAACTAGTGTCTGTGTGGCTTTATCTCACCGAATATAAAAACAGATCAGGGATGCCACACACGGCTGAAGCTTGGAAACATTTTGCCCAGGGAGAGAAGCCAGATACAAAGGGCACAGAGTATGGATTCTATTTATATGAAATGTCCAGAATAGGCAAATCCGGAGAGACAGAAAGTCCGTGAGTGTTTCGGGAGGCGGGGGGGAGGGAGGGGCATGACCACGGATGTAAAGGGGGGTCTCCTCTGGGGGTGATGGGAACGTGCTGGAAGCAGATGGAGGTGGTGGCTACACAACACTGTGAATGCACTAAATGCCCCTGGATTGTGCACTTTAAAATGGTTAATTTTATGTTAGGTGAATTTTAGCACAATTTTAGAAAATAAAGGAAGGAGATGCACAGACAAACCTGTGTGCCTAGAAAACCTCGAGAAGGAAGCACCAAGACTGACAAGACTGACGGGCCACCATTTATCTGGGGATTGCAGGCTGGGGGGGGAGGACGTGGGAGGGAGGTGGGGAGAGGAAGAGGGGCTTGTCATTTTACACCCTTCACGGGTTTTTTCCCAAACCATCAGCGTTTGTTACTGGGGTTTTCATTTTTGTTTTGTTTTTCCTGACTTCTACTCCGTCATGTAATAAATACGTTACCCCGAGAAAAAATTTAAACACTCCAGAGAGAGCTAAATGAAGCCCCAAAGCCAAGAGAGGCCCCTGGGAAGTAACCGCCTACATAAAAGACAGCAAATAGTATAGAACTGTTTTGTGGGGGTTTTCACATAGTGATTCTTTAGATAAATACTTGTAACTGTAGATTAGTAATTGGGCCCAAGCCAAAGCTCCCTCAACATTGTAAGGACCCCCTACTCCCCCCACAGCCCCAGAACACAGGGCAGGCCCCATTCTACTGCTGGGGACAAAAACAATTATAAAGAGCATTTTGAAAACCTTAATCCTGAGCAGATCAACTTACACCCATACTTGATTTTCATTCGTTTTGCTTTGTATTCAAACAGCTTGGCTTCTAGACTCCATAATCTAAAGCAAGTTAGTCAAGTACAAGAAACTTGACTATCTTCGTTTTTTTTTTTAATTATTATTTAAAAAGAAAAAGAAAAGAAAAGAAATGGGCTCAAAGTTGAGAGTAGCAAAACGAAACAACAATAAAAGTAAGTGAATTTCAGTTGAACTCTGGAAACACTCCACTCATGAGAGGTAATTGTGCCTGAGCTCTGCCTTGAGAAACAACGGGTTGGTTTTCCTTCTTCCAAAATAAAATGACAACGACATGCTGAATTTTGCAAAGAGTATAGGTCAAAAAAAAAGCCATCTGAATCTTAGCAATGAGATCTCATGCTGGACCATTCCTGATGCAGCCAGGCCGTATCGGGGTAACACATCTCATGTGGCCTCCACTCCCTCCAATGCCCCCCTGCAGTCCGACAGGAAGGCCCAGCAGCTGCTGAGGTGCGTGCCGACACCCCGCATGAACTCTCCTCCCCGTGTGGCCCCATGCGCTCCCCCCCCAGCACCCAAAGGAGCCGACACCAGGAGCCACGCTGGTGAGCTCTGGCCGTGTGCCCCTGCGCCCTGCCCAGGGTCCCCACAAAAGCTACAGAGGGGGCCGCCAGGGGCCCCCGGTGACAAACTGCGAGCCAGCTTGGAGTCGGCGCCTTTTTCTATCCACTGGGAACTCCCCGCTGCCTCGAGCCAGGCCTGCGCTTTGGAACAGGACAAAAGGGAAGAAGGAGAACCTGTCCCTCCGAGAGCTCCTTCCCTCACCTGCCGCCCCAGGAGCCCAAGAGCCGGGGGACCCCACGAGCCAGCCGAGGCCACTTGCCCCTTCCTCTCCATTTGGCGCTCGCCTCGCTTCCCCGCGGGGGCCCGACTTCAAGGAGTCCGAGCCTCCTGCTTCAAAGGCTCCGAGGCCCAGATAAATCACACGCACTGACAGGGGCGCAGCCCCAGCGCCCAGGATGTTTGCTCTCAGTGGGTTTTGTTTTTGCTGTTACCGTGGCTCCCCCCAGGGAAACAACGGGATGGGCGCCTGGCACCTCGGAGCCTCACCCCAGAGAGGAGCGTGCGCAGGCTCCCCACTCTGCTCTGACCTCCGGGAGCCCCCCGAGAGCCAGGCGAGCAGAGGGAGGAAGAGGGGCACAGACAGGCAGCGGACCCACGGCCCCCCGACAGCGGCCTGGCCCATGGCTGCAGCAGAGGGCTGGCCGCAGTGCTGTCTCGGGGAGCAGCAGGGGACAGTGAGCTCTGCAGGACAGTGAGCTCTGTGCCAAGTGGCTCGTCCCCGTCAGGCCGTGCTGCCCCCCCGACCCCAACCCCGACCAGTCGCGGGGCTCCCAGGCTCATGGATATAGAAGGGCTGTCCGTTGGCAGTGCCTGAGTCAGCCCGGGCCATGGGCGGCTGGAACAACAGACGCTATCATCTCCTAGAGCCAGAGGCTGGGGCTCGGAGATCGAGGGGTGCGCTCGGCTGGCTGCAGCATCTTCTCCCCGTGGCTGCCCGTGACCCTCTCTCTGCCATGCCCGTCTCTGGGCCCAAGTTTCTCCTTTTTGTAAGGACACCAGTCATACTGCATCAGGATCCACCGTAATGACCTCATTGTCACTTGATCACATCTGTAAAAAATCCTCTCTCCAAATCACAGCACATCCTGAGGTCCTGGGGGTGGGGACCCCAGTGGACCTTTCTGTGGGGGAGACGGAATTCCTCCTGGGACCATGTGGCGTCCTCTTTATGAAAAGTCACTCGGTGAGAGCAACGGCCCTCCAGCCTAACAGCCAGAAACATTTCAAACGGTTCATTTTGAAAAGACAGCTCCAGTTGTATTTCCATCTTAACATGCTTTCGGATTTCCCCAGCTTTCGCTGTAGTTTCAAAATATCCAGAAAACTCTGGTTCCTGCGGCCATTTACACAAGGTCCAAGGATCCCCGCAGCTCTGGGGGTTCAAGGAATAAGCGCCGCCCCAGAACACTCAGCCCCTGCGGAGGGTTTGGGGACAGCTTTAATAATGATAAACAGGTTACGAACGGGATGTGGATCGAACTCTTGCGATGCCAAGAGTCGCCCCTCACGGAGAGTCTGAAGACGCAGGGAACGAGCTGGCCTGGGACTCCTGCATCTCAACCTTCCACGTCTTTACCCGTCCATGAGCACCCCACAGATCAAGATGCACCCCAACAGGCTTAGCAACTTCACGGTCTCCTCAAGAGACCGGCTTCCCACGTTTCTCCTGCACCGCCCGCTCTGGCCCGAGCAGGACAGAGCAGGGAGGAATATGACGGGTGCGGACAGTCTCTGTGACAGTGGCCCCAACCCCGTTATTTAAATGCCAGACACAGCGTCTTCTCTGGGGGCTTAAAGGAAGGACCCAATGAGGTGTCACAGGCGCAGGAGCACAGTGGCGCCGAAGATCCCGAGACTCCTCCGTCCTCCTCTGTCCTCCCCCGGGGGAACCGCTGGTGTCAGTCTGGGCGTGTAGGCTTGACACCTGATTCTGGAGGCTGGCGTCTCCACACACACGGGGACAGAGGGGGGATTGTGTAGACCAATCACCCGCAACACGAATCCTTCTGCAGCCTGCTGTTTGCCCCACCCAGAAACTCGCACGGAATCACTGCTCTGTCGGCACCCACGGGTCCCCGTTTTCATTTCGGCCGCCGTGGAGACACGGTGCCGGTGATCTGGGTCCCGTGAAAAGACACGTCGATATTTCCAACTCGTCTCCGTTAGAAACGGGGCAGCAGTGAGCAGCATGCCTCCCCGGCGCGCGGGGATTTTCTCAGAGCAAGCCACAGAAGGGCGTATTTTGGATGTGAACGGTCAACGCGAACGGCCCTCAAAGTGGCCACATACACCCCCCCCACCTCCGCCAGGCCCCCCACGCCAGCGCTGACACAGTCCTCCTTGCCCGCTCCGACTCCAGCCAAAGCTCAGCGGAGGAGCACTGGGGTACCTGATCATCTGCACCGTGTTCCCGCCTACCAAGGCCAACGCTCCCCCTGAGGTTCTGGCCTCCTGTATTTGCCCTTCTGCAAGCCGCCTGCCGTACACCGTGTCCCTGTTTTCACTGGGACGTTGATCTTCTCATCTACCTGTGAGTCACGTATTCCGGATACAAACCTGCTCATCTGCCCTACAGGTTGTGAACGGGTTCTCGCCGTCCCGCGGGCTGGGTTTTAGGGTGGACGTCAGACCCTCCGCAGCAGGAAGCACAAAACGGAGTCTGCTGATGCGCTGTTGCTGGGAAAACCGGGAGGGCCGAACAGCTCCAACACCTCCCTCTGCCTTGGTTTTCGACACCTTCGTAACCTTTGCCTGATGAAGGCGGGCCCCCGGGAACGGCGAAGAAGGGTCTGCTCCAGGCAGGGCGCCGCAGGGCATCTCTCCTGGAGGTGCTGAGGAGCACCCGGCCAACAGGGGCCGGGAATGAAGGATCAGCCCAGCTCGATGGGGCCTTCCCGGGGCCCCCACACACCTCTGCACCAGGATCCGGTGGGGTCCTTCCCCACAGAGTGCCCACAGCCCCTGCACCTGCTGGAATTCAGCGGCGCAGCCCCACCGGGACCCCCAGGTCTGGCCGAAGGCCGCTCGGATGGGGAAAACCAAAGTTAACGGGCACACCTTGCCTGCATCCCGCCACGAACAAAGCCAAGTGTCAAAGGCCATTTTGCAGCGAGCTGGGAAAACAGGGCAGGGCCTGGGTCTCAGATAACACTTGCCTGTGATAACAGGCAAGTATTGAGATTATGTGGAGAACAGTCCTTACCATTCATGCAGAAGTATTTACAGGTAGAAAATGAAGGCTGTCTGGGACCCGTTAAGAGGGCCAGGGGAAATGAAACCAAATTAACAGAACATGTCACTGTTGAGGCTGCATGAAACATATAGAGGGGTTCACTGTACCAGTCTCATTGTGTGTATGTCTGAAGTTTTCTATAATTAAAAAGGAAAAACATGTTAGAAGTCCTGGCGATCCAGAAACGAGACTAGGACTTGGGCAATTTTCAGTCAAACACACGGGAGTCCCGGCCCTCCCCCAGCCCTGCGTGAGGTCTGACACCATTTCCGATAAAATACAACCGTTTCTGTCTTTCTTCTCAGGGATACTGGCTACGGTGACACGTGTGTATCCCTGTTCAGTCCTCTATTTGTAAATCATTTCACATTTGCAGAAAAGTTGCAAGATTCATGCAGGAATCTCCCCCCACCCATCCTCTAGACCAGACCCACTAATTTTTCACGTTTCACCCATGTCCGTCATTCCATCTCCATACACACGGTGCTCTCACTCCGAGCCTCAGAGAGTAGACTGTAGACATCGTGCCCCTTATCCAGTAACGCACGGTATGAACTTCCCAAGAGGCGGGACATTCTCTTCCATAGCCCCCCTACAACTCACAAACTCAGGAACCTTGACTTTGACAACACTTCTGAAGAACTCACCCTCACGTTCCCACTTCACCAAGCATTCCACCAATGCCCAGGTCGGCGCGTTTCTGCTGTAGCCCAGACCCGTGTGAAATCACACTCTGCATAGAGTCGCCCCCTCCTGCCGCCTCCTTCAAGCTGGACCCGTTCCTTGATGTCTTTGCCCTTCATGACCTTGACGTTTTCCACTAAAAGCCAATTGCTTCATAAACTGCCCGTCCCCGTGTTGGGCTTGCTGGTTTGTGTCAGGCTGTGTTGCCCAAGCTGCGATGCAACCCAAGTGACACCCTTCTCAGAAGAGTGACGTCCATCTGCCCGTCCTGGTGGCCTGAGCCTTGATCACCCAGTGAGGGTGACGTCCTGTGCCTTGGTGGCCTGAGCCTTGATCACCCAGTGAGGGTGACGTCCTGTGCCTTGGTGGCCTGAGCCTTGATCACCCAGTTGGGGTGACGTCCTGTGCCTTGGTGGCCTGAGCCTTGATCACCCAGTTAGGGTGACGTCCTGTGCCTCCAGTCTTGTCACTTAACTGTCCCCTCGCACAGGAGGGCTCTGCGGGGAAACACTCTGAGCCAGGAACTTTTCCTGCTCCCCACCACGCGTGGCCTCTTCCAACTGGATTCAGCATTCATTGATGACGCTTGCCCAAATCAATCTCCACGATCACTACCGCGACCTGCGATTTTTCCGACTCACCGCCCATTTATTAGTCGGTGTTTTGCTAAAGGGCAGTGGCCTCTCTTCCCCATCCCTTCTATTTATGGAACATAGTAGTGTCTCCCAAAATTCATATCCGCCTAAAACTTCAAATGGGACCTTATCTAGAAATCATCTTTGCAGAAGTAACAAGGGAATTGCCACTGTTACTCTGTTTTATCGATAATAGCTGTCATCGTGGTTGTGAGGTGGGACCTCGTTGTGCTTTTGATTTGTATTTCTCTAACGACTAGTGATGTTGAGCATCTTTCTGTATCATTTGTGTTATCTCAGCCTTCTTGTATGTCTTCCCTGGGGAAATGTCTACTCAAATCCTTTGCCCATTTTTAAAAGCAGATTGCTTGGGGTTTTTTGGTTGAGTTGTGGGAGTTCTATATATTCTGGATATTAGCTCCTTCTCAGGTATATACAGATTTGTACAGATTTGCACATATTTAATCCCATTCTGTGGGTTGCCTTTCCACTCTGTTGATCATGTCTTTTGGGGCACGTCCAATTTTAGTGAATTCAGTTTGTCTATTTTTTCTTGTTTTACCTGCTTTTGGTGCCGTATGCAAAAAAAAAATCATTGCTAAGTCCAGTATCGTGCTAAGTCATGACACTGGACTTTGCAAAGTTTACTTATGTTTTCTTCTAAAAGTTTTATAGTTTTAGCTCTTATGTTTAGGTCCCTGATCCATTTTGAGTTAATTTTTGTGTATGATATGAAGGGTCCAACTTCATTCTTATGAATGTAGAAATCCTGTTTTCCCAGCACCCTTTGTTGAAAAGACCGTTCCTTTTTCATCAAATGATCTTGGCACCCCTGTCATTTGCCATGTATGTAGGGCTCATTCCTGGGCTCTCAGGCCTCCTCTGTTGGTCTGTCTGCCGTATGCTACTGTCGTGGTTACCGCAGCTTTGTCATATGTTTTAAAATCAGGAAGCGGGGGCGCCTGGGTGGCTCAGTTGGTTAAGCGACTGCCTTCAGCTCAGGTCATGATCCTGGAGTCTCGGGATCGAGTCCCGCATCGGGCTCCCTGCTCGGCGGGGAGTCTGCTTCTCCCTCTGACCCTCCCCCCACCTCATGCTTTATCTCATTCTCTCTCTCTCAAATAAATAAATAAAATCTTTA
>NC_138382.1:3822943-3865762 GCF_054177405.1 Leptonychotes weddellii
CTCAGGTCATGATCCCAGGGTCCTGGGACTGAGTCCTACATCGGGCCCCCTGCTCGGTGGGGAGTCAGCTTCTCCCTCTCCCACTCCCCCAGCTTGTGCGTGCTCCTTCTCTCTGTCAAATAAATAAAATCTTTAAAAAAATAAAATAAAAACAAAATAAATAAAAGATCTGAGGTAATCACTTTCTATTTCTCCTTTCCTTGTTTTTGTTTTGAAAACGAAGCAGATGCACAACCAGCCAGGCCTCCAATTTGTGCACTGCATCTAGCTCTCACATTCATTAGACAGAGCACCCCCTTGTCACGTCTCCTCCTGTAGACTCATCATGGTCCTCGATTTTTCACGATTTCAAACTGCTCTGGAAACATGTCCGATGTTATACGAAGACTACGATATGGTGACCAGGGGCTTACTTCACTGTCGGGAATAAAATTCCCAGTTTCCAAATGTTATTTCCAAATAACATAAATAATAAATAAATAATAGGAGAGTGTTGTTCTATAAGAAAACACAAAATAGCATCCTATTGGAGGGCTACAAGGTAGACTCTCCAGGGAGTGTGACCCAGGGGCTGTGCCTGAAAGCTTTTTCCCTCCTGCAGCCCCTCCCTCCCTTCTCATGGCCCTCCTGCCATCCACTTGTGAGCTGCTCACTTTCTAGAGGGAGCTCCTAGGTCCACACCAAATTCCTCATTGTACCCCAAACCTTATTCATTCTCCTATCCAATGTTGTTGCCTGCCAGGAGCCAAAATGTTGAGTGCGACCCTCCTCCAGACCCCGAGGGGATGAATGGACTTTTCCTCTGCCCAGTTCCCCACCCCCCCCCTCCACGCCACCCCCCCGCCCACAGGAAGCTCCTTATGCAGTACCTTTCCTGGGAATTCCCCCAATGAGTCCAACACCACGCCCCTCAATTTTTCACGCACCTCCTTCCTTGGGTACAAACACATGACCCTCTCAAGCCCACCCGCTGCTGCCAAATTATCCCCTAAAACACGGCTGCAACACACCATCCCTTGGCCCACGCAGCCCCTCACATCTTCACATCCCCAGCACCCCTGTGACTTGACTCCCGGGAATCCCGCTGCCCCATGGAAGGCACAGTGCTTTCACTTCCTCCTGCTCCTTCCTGCTGTGAGCACCTGGCTGCCCTGGGGGCCGTGGCTGGGGTCTGGGGTAAGGGAGCTCTCCACCAGGCGGCCCGCGTCGCCGTCGGGGTGAATTTGTCCCTGAGCGCGTCCTCACATGTCACTTCCTTTGTCCCCCGCCCTAGAAGTGAGTCTCCCGGGGGGAACCTGCTTCTGCATGCCCCAGGGTGCCTGATATCACGTGGGGGCTAACAGGCAAGGGGCAAGGTGTCCTAGGTGCTTCCTCCGTGCACATCCTTGGAACCTGCAGGGTACACGTTCCTCCAGGACGCGTGTTTCTTTCGAGTCTTCCAGGCGTCGGGTTTTTTTGAGATCGCAGACTTGGCCTAATTCAAGCCAACAGTCGTCACAAAGACCATTTTATGTGCTCCTCATGGAGCTGCGGTGTCGCCCCTCCCAAACACACGTAACGCACACACAGGCGTGGTGCACACACGTGTTCACGTAATTCTGTGTAGCCCCGTGCGGGGCGCAGTAGGCTCCGTGCTGGGCACCTCTGGGGCAGGGCCCTCTGGGTCCACATGTTAGAGTCCATCCAGCTGGGTTCTGCCTTCCCACCTCCCACAGGCAACAAACAAAGCAAACCAAGTGGAGCCCCTCCTTGCCCCGACAGAGGAGAGGAACAGCCCCTGGCGGCGGAGGGGGGGGGCGGGCGACAGAGCTCCCAGCAGTGATGGGAATGTCCTCTGTGTGCGTGGACCTGTGAAATCCAGCCAGTGCAGCGAAGGAAGTGAATCTTTCATCTCAGTTTAATTAATTTTAACCTGAAGAGCTACATGTGCCCGGCAGCGACTGTCCTCCCGGGCTCAGGTCTGCAAGGGGGATTTCTGTCTTTTCAGTGCATGCTGGGTTAACTAGCCCCCAAGGGGGGCGCCGGGCTGGGGGAAATCACTGGGCTGGGAACTTGGGGGATGTGGGGCAAACCCTCCCCCACTCCCAGAGGACTTGAAGAAGCAGCCACATTCTCCCCAGATAACATCTCACAAGTGACAGCCTACTGGAGCTCATTCCAAAGACAATTAAAGACACACACACACCACTTCCCACTGGAACGTGAGACTTTCTAGAAGACAAGCCACTTAGTCTCATTAGGCCAAATTTTTCTGTAATTACTTCCTTCCCTTTGGCTTTTGATTTTTTTTTTTTTTTTGGTACTTTCTGAGATAGAACTTAAACACACACAACAAAACAAACAAACAAACAAAAAACAGAACAGAAATCCCCAAAAATGGTGCAAACCACACTAGCACAATTCCTTATTTTTGAAAAGCTTTGCTCAACAATTCCTTGGCCACTCTGTTACTAGGATTTTAAATAGATCACACTGCCCGTACATTCTCCGACAACTGCACATGTGAGCAGAGCTGTCCTGCCCATATTTCCAAGCTCCTCGACATCACCAAATAAATACCTACCAGAGAGAGGCTGGTACCAACCCCCACCAGTTGCAGCCATAATTAATGGAGCTCCTCTTGTTGCTCCAATTGTTACTTCAAAAATCAGGAAGCCCTCACTACTCATCAGACTCCTACCATTTCTGTTCTGCAGTGAACAACACAAAACCAAAGAACCCAAAGGGTCCCTGCAGGGCAATGTTTCCAATATCAGTGCTTTTAACCCGAACTGTCCTCTCATGAAGTTGCTACTGGCCACGCCAAATCCAGACCTCTCAGGCAATGCTTCCTCTCTCTGCAAAGCAAAGTCCCCTCTGCTCTGAAAGCTTTCGTGCATGGTGTTCCTGGAGGTCGCCTGGCAGTCACCACAGGGTCCCCAAAGAAGGAAGGATCTTTTTTTTTTTTAAAGATTTTATTTATTTATTTCACAGAGAGAGAGACAGCGAGAGAGGGACCACAAGCAGGGGTAGAGAGAGAGGGAGAAGCAGACTCCCCGCTGAGCAGGGAGCCCGATGCGGGGCTCCACCCCAGGACCCTGGGATCATGACCTGAGCCGAAGGCAGATGCTTAACAACTGAGCCACCCAGGCGCCCCAAGAAGGAAGGATCTTAACGACAACCTTCTCTACCGGGATGGAGTCGGAGCCCTTCAGGAGCCCCCCGTGGGGCACAGCAGGGCAAACCCAAAGCTTTGCTACCCTGCCCTTTTCCACACTGCTGCAGGGGAGGCCGAGGGGTCGGTTCCCAGGGAATGCACCAAATAAACACCAAAAGGCATCTGACATCAACGAATGTTTTAGAAGGTGGTCGTAAACCTTGGGTGGGGGTAACACTTAGCAGCCCACTGCCTTTTCCTTGACTGCAACTTGGAATGATATAATTAGAGCTCTCCCAGGGGAAAGAGTTAGAGAGTACACAAATTTCCTGTGCTTCAGCAGGCTGACCAGAATTCTGCAGATCAGGGAGGCCAAGCCCTTCACACCCAGGTCCCATTTCAATGATAATAACTTTCCACATCCTGGCCTCCCCGTGGTGGAATGCATTTTAAAGGAGCGCCCCTTCTCCAGCCCCTTCTTCTGAAACCTGGCTTCAGAAATCCCCCTTTAGAGGATTCATCCTCCCTACCTGTCTGAGGAGCTGTGGCCCCAGGACATTTCTATCCCACAGATGGGGGTGGGGAGGGAAGATTCCAGAGGAAAGAGCCCTGTTAAACTAAACCCAGGCTCTGCCAGGCTTAAATGTCTCAGAGGTTAAACCAAGGCTAACTGACTATTCATGGCGAACAAGTACTTCACAGCAAAGAGAGACACAGAAACACCAAACGAGGCTGTACTTTGACCAAACAATAGGAAAAAGGTCTCTGTTATAGGAAATGGAAATGCCGTTCCCATTGCCTGGTCCATCTGCAGATCACTGTCCCCAAAAACTACCCCAGGAAGCCCATTCGGAAACCCCTGTTGTTTTTTTGCATAGGAAACATTAAGCAAAATTCTGGTCGTTTTTCCAACGGTGACTTGCTTTGCTGATTTGAGAGTTGGGCCTCACTGCCTAGAGGCCCGTGGGCACCCCGCGCTGTTTTTGTGAGCGCTCAGTCCAGCAGCTCACTGTGGGTGCCCTTCAGGACCAGCAGTGTTCGGGTCTCAGGACAGCATCCAGTATGGAGCAGACACCAGGGTTAAACGTGCTCTCGCTGTTAAATACTGCAACATTTCAAACGTGTGCTTCTTTGCTCCGTGCACAGCCGTAATCAAAAAAACATGTTGTCTTACTATATACATGAAAACTTTTCTTTTTCCAAAGTCTTCTTACTCAAGATGTTTTCGTTTGCTTGCTTCCAAATGGACTGCGAGCATTATTTATTATAACCATCAGTCCAAGAATCTGGGCCAGAAGTCAAAGCTGCTGCACTGTCAAAATGGGGAAAGGGAGAACCCCCAAAACGGCCACTCCCACCCAGCCCATCCTACCTAGGCGGGGCACACAGCCCATGAGGTATTTGTCTCCTCAGGGAACAGAGCCGTCCATAAAAATGTACAATAAGAACTTATAAATCCTTCTACAATACCCTTTCCATGTTTTTACATAGTAACATCTTTTGTGTATAAAATACACTCAGGTTACAAGGAGACCTCTTCACAGCAGAAAAGATGCCAAGTCCCCAAATCTCCTGTCATCATAAAATTGTATTCATATTTTGAACATGAACATATTTGAATTTTCAGCTAACCGAGCATTCCAGAAGAGGACGATGAACACCTTTCCTACTCCCTCCCCAACTGGAGAGGATTATTTTACAACTGGAAAAAAGAAAGTTACCTCCGCTCAGGGTTCAAGAGTTAAGGAGAACGACCCAGGATTGCTTTGTTCCTCCGAGATTTCTGAAACTCGACTGGGAAAGACAGCAATGTTTAAACTACTCCGCCCGGAAACGCGAGCTACTTTCCCGAGCTTGTTCCAACGTTGGTATGAGCAACAGAAGGGTGGTCTTTCTCGCAGCACCCAGCTCTCACCCCTCCGCGCCGCACAGCACCCCACCCTCCGCACGCGCAACGCAAACCACCGCAGCCGCAGGTCGGCCAGGCAGAGAGCGTGGTGCGGGACAACCCGGCCCCGCGCGGCCACCGCGCGTCCGGGCGCCGAGTTAAGCCGCTTCCGCCCCCCTCCCACAGCGCAGCGAACGGATCCCCCCGCCCCCTCGCTCTAAAGGGGAGAGGGATTCTTGCAGGGAGGAGGGGTGCAGAAATCCGCAGGGATGTTGGTGAGAATCCCCCAGGCTGACTTCGAATAGGCTAGTTACCACTGCACCGTGCATGCACCCTGAGCGCTTTATGCTTTAAGGGACAGCGATAGACTTACGCAAGCCCCCTTCCCAAACCAAGTAACCAGAAATGTCTGACATAATCAGCATCTGCTTAAGCCCAGACGACTCCCTAAAAAGGCTGCCCAGCACTCCTGATTGTGTAGACAGGTCCCTGGAGCGCGCAGCTGCCAGCAAGACGCGGGCGGGAAGAGTGAGCCCCCTTCTGCGACGGTCCCCTGACTCTCACCTGCCGGCAGGAATACATGGCGGGTGGTGCACGATGCGAGAGGCGGGCAACACTGAATCCCTCTTAAGTGTAAGGGGGCAGCTCACACATTTCTGGGACTGGAGGCGAACCTCCTCAGCCTCCCAACGTCCCGGCCTGGAGGCACCGCCGCCCTCCCCCACCCCGGCAGGGTGCCCGGAATTCGGCCGCGGGGCGCGGGCCGGAGGTGCTCGGGGGTCCGGACGGCGTGGGCGAGCGCCGCCTCCTCCGGCTCCCTAGACGGGGGCCCCAGGCTCCCTCCGCACCTCGAGGCAGTTCCTGCATGCCCCGGGGCCCACGCAGACAAGCCCGCGCGGTGACTCCGGGGGCAACGTGTGCCCCTCCAGGAAAATGCCACCGGGAACCCGGGCCAGACCCTCCGGCCGCGTGCCTCGTCCCGGGTCCCGGGGTGCCGCCCCAGCAGCCTAAAGGCCGCCCCGCGACCCCCCGACCCCAGGCAGGAAACGCCCCTCGGCTACCTCCCGGGAGAGGAGGAGGGAGCTGAGGGGCCAACAAAAGGGAAGCCAAAGTCCCTTTCGATCTAGAGGTGGGGGGCGGGAACCCCATCCCCCGGGCCCCGCCCGACTGCGGCGCCGGCCCTGGGTGGGGGGCTCCGGCGGAGAGGGGGGCGCGGGGGCCGTGAGCCCTACAGGGGGAACCTGGGAGGACAAGGACCGAGTCAAAATCCTGAGAACTAAAGACACATCTGCGGACCCGGGACCGGGCCACCTTCACACTCACGACCCTCGCAGACTCCTGGCCGGGGGCTTCCCCGTGGGCGCCGGCGCCGCTCGCCGGGTCTCTGGAAACACTTAGCCGTCCCCAGAGCGCGCCTCATTGGAAGCAGCCCCGGGCGGCGGGGCGCGGGGCCGAGGCGGGCCCGGCGGGGAGGGGCCCTGCGCGGCGCCCCCTGATCGGGAGAGAGGCCGGGGGCACAGCCGCGGAGGCGCAGACCCGAGAGCGCGAGCCCCCGCCCGTGCACCAAGGCGACGCGCAGGGGAGGGCGCGGGGCGGCGGGTCCTACCTGAGGTCCGGGGCACGCAGAGCAGGAGCGCGGCGGCCACCCAGACGGTCGGGGCGCACATCAACGGCAGCGCCGAGCCCGGGGCCATGCCGTGGGCCGTGGGGGCCGGGGCGCGGGGGCCGGCGGGGCCGGGCGCCACCACCCCTGTCGGCCGCGCGTCCGCTGCCCTTTTTCCCGGGCTCTGCGCAAGTTGGTCCCTTTCGAAGAACTCCTAGTCTTCCTCCTGTCGCGGCCCGAACGCGCCGCGAGGCTCCGGGCGCGGCGCGGGCTGGCTGCGAGGCTCCGGGGCGCGGGCTGGGCGTCCCGCCGGCCGCGGGGATGAGCGCTGGGGGCGGACCGCGGGCGCGCAGGAGGCAGGGTCCCCGGCTCGCCCGCCCCGATGGGCAGAGCAAGGCCGGCGCCGGCGCCCCCTGCCGGAGGGACGCGCCTGCGGCAGGCGGGGCGCGCGGGAGGCGAGGGGCCGGGACCACGGGCCGCCGCACCAGCCCCGGACGGGCCTCCCGCGCGCGCCCCCGGCACGCTTAGACGCAGAGGTGCGCCTCGGGGGCGTCCCGCCGGACCTCGCCGCGGCTGCCCGCGCCACAGCGGCGCGTTGGGCAGTTGGCATCCACGCTCAGGGGGCGGGACCCCCGGGGGCCTGGTCACAAATCAGTAACTCAGGACCACCCTGCTCCCTCGCCAGGCCCACCCGGCCAAATCAGACAGCTACTCGGTCCCAGAAACCGGCGGTGCAGGAGGAAGAGAAGCGAGGGCATGGAGAAGCGAAACGGTCAAGGAAAGAAACAGGCCAGGCCGCGTCCCCGCCGGGGGCCCTCCCGGGCTCTCGCCACGCTGCGCGGTGGGGACGACCAGGTCCTTCCAGAATGCCCAGAAACCGCCGGGACTAGAGCAGCGTAGAGGGAGCGCGATGCTATCTGAAGCCACCGTGGCTTTTGGTTTACTGTTAAAAGCAAATTGTGTAATTTTACCCATTAAAGGCAGAACACTATTTGTTCTCTGCAGAGCCCCAGAACATGCAGAAGTAATTTGCTTCACTTGTAAAAGACATTTTGAATGCAATTCAAATAGCATATTTTCTTGCTTATTCTTGGTTTTGCTTAACACATGCCAAGGTCTGGAATTGGAAAGCCTGACCCTCCTGTTTGTAACTTAGGAATTTTCTTTGTTTTTGCTCTCTTGGAGAAAGGATTTGGAACCGCCCCCGTCTCCGTTTTTTGTGAGATTTATCTTTCAACTGATTTTCAAGCAGTTTGGCGTGTTTTGCTCAAGCCCCATTTCCTGCTAGTTGGGGTGAATTAGGGAGAGCCCTGGCCTTGGGTGCCAGACCCGGAGGCAGCTGAGCTTGACCCCCTTCCCCACCCCACCCCCGATTGCCCCTCCACTGCCTCACACATGGCAGGAAATAAAAGTTCTCTAGCCGTGGTCTGCTGACAACATGGCTGAACCAGCCCCCGCTCATTACCGCTGTTAAAATGATTTAGGCCCGCACGTCTCTGGCGAATCTGTTTGCGGCAACATCCCACACACTTCTCTTTCCCGATGCACCCTGTAAGGACCGTGCCTGGCCAAGGGGCGGCCGGAAATCCAGGGAGAAAGGGAGATGATGATAAAATAGTTATCCAATGGTGGAGGCCTGAGCACAGACGGTCGTCTGAACTGTTTGAGGACCGCCAGGTCTTTATCTTTGGTTTTTTCCTCACTTTCCTTCCCCTGGGGGCCCTCAAGGATGCTTTGAGAGTAAATAAGGCCTTAAGAGTTGGTCCTGAGGCACTTGGTTCCAGACTCCTGCATTCTGGATCTGGTGGAAAGCGGAGAGGGAAGGCAGAAGACGGTCCCTCTGCAGAGCTCCATCCTGTTGCTGGATCTGTGCTCCCTTTTGCTTTCTGCTGCAGAGACTTGACCTTGTAGTTCCAGAACTATTCGGTCCAGAGCTCCGCCACTTACTTTCAGTGTGAACTTTGGGGAAATGATCTAATCATGCTTCAACCCCTCATCTGTGTGCAATTTCACATGACTGGGCTCCCCGCAAACCTGACCTGAGAGTTTAAACAGCAACATATACTTTTGCCGACAGTTCCTTGGGTGGGGTCAGAAATGTGGATTATATCACATATGATTCCTTAAAGGTTTATAAAAATTATCTTTTCAGCATTTCTTTCTCCACAGTTCCCCTACCTATAACTCTGGCCGGCTCCTGCCTATCTTCCCCCTTCACTCCCTCCTTCCTTCCTTTCTACAGGTTCAGAACCTATAGGAACAAATGCAGTAAACTTATCCTCATGAACGGGGACAGTTGAAATAATGTGCTTTCTAAGTAGTAGAATGTGGCTTTGATTCCAAGTCAGACGGAGGCTGCTTGTCCCCTCTAGCCTGGACTATACTTAATGATTGCGGCAGGACACATCACCACCAAACCTAACAGCGTAAACCAGCAAACTTTTATTATTCCACTAGTTTCTGTGGGTTGTGCTCCCTGAGACACACACGGAGGCCCCACCGTTGGCTCCTCATCTCTCTCGTCCACCCCCTTGCCATGTCCTGTTGGTTTTACTGCCTGGATGCTTCTGCCTACTGTCCTTTGTCCCCAGTGCCCTCACCCTAACTCAAGAAAAGATCATCTCTTGCCTAGTTAAGAGCCCCTGTCCCAGTCTCCCCACTTCCTCCATCACCCAGCTCCAACGGGCTCCCCACACCTACATAAAAGATCCTTTCTTTCTTTCTTTTTTTTTTTAAGATTTTATTTATTTATTTGAGAGAGAGAGAGAATGAGAGAGAGAGAGCATGAGGGGGGGAGGGTCAGAGGGAGAAGCAGACTCCCTGCCGAGCAGGGAGCCTGATGTGGGACTCGATCCCAGGACTCCAGGATCATGACCTGAGCCGAAGGCAGTCGCTTAACCAACTGAGCCACCCAGGCGCCCAAGATCCTTTCTTTCTTTCTTTCGTTTTTTTTTTTTTAAAGATTTTATTTATTTATTTGACAGAGAGCAAGAGAGGGAACACAAGCAGGGGGAATGGGAGAGGGAGAAGCAGGCTTCCCGTGGAGCAGAGCCCGATGCGGGGCTCGATCCCAGCACCCTGGGATCATGACCAGAGCATGATCCCAGCAGATGCTTAACCGACTGAGCCACCCAGGTGCCCCCATTTTTTTCTTTCTTAAGTAGGGCAGCCAGCATGGAGCCCAACAAGGGGCTTGAACTCATGACTCTGAGATCAGGACCTAAGCTGAGATTAAGAGTCAGACCCTCAACTGATTGAGCCACCCAGGCACCCCAGAAAGCTCTTCCAAGCCCAGGTGGAACTCCGTTGCTCCCCAATGGCCTGCCAGCACTCTGAGTCAAAGTCTGACGCCTTTACATTACACAGGGATCTGCCCCCCACAAATGCCCAGCCTCATTCTGCTCCCTGCTGCCCCTGCTCTGACATTCCAGCCGTCGGGGTCTTTCGTTTCCTCAAAGCCCCAAAGAGCACCAAGCTCCCTCCCACATGGGGCCTGTCCCAAGCTGCTCTTCCTGCCCGGAACGTGCTCCTCCTGATCTTCCTTCACCGAGGTGTCTCTCACTCCTCCCCTTTGGCTATCCCTTCCTCAGGGACCCCTCCTCGATCACCATCACCCCACGACGGGTCAAGGCTGCATGTACAGTGTGCCTGGAACCCCACCTGGAGGCACGCGTCATGGGTATACTCGTGCCCAGTGCTGCAGACGTACTTGACCTAGGTCTGTTCTCCCTACCGATCTGCTGCTGCCCTGAAAACTGGTGTGAGCCCACCAGCGCCCGAGAGGCGAGAGGCGGTAGCGGCGAATGTGGAAGGGAAGGAGGGAGAAGAGCAGAAAATGCTGTGCTCAGCACCGATTTAGGACAAATACAGTACCTTCTTCCATTTACCAGCCCAGTACCTTTCTCTAGCGTGGAGTACAGCTCTACAGCATGATGCTGGCAGGTTCTCCATTTCACACTTACACGACTGAGAGAATTCTTTATAGGCTTATCCTAAAATTACACATCCGTCCAAAAGTACGGTGGTTTTGTGAAATAAATTTCATCTCAAACCATGTATGTCTACATACAGTTTAAACATGCTTTCTTGTTCCCCCAAATTCAGACTCGGAGCTGATGAAACCAAAATCCCAGTTTTCACCAAGAACTGCAAACTTCCAAAGCTCGCACAGCTTGAGCACGATCGTGATGACAAAGAAACTTTATCCTAAATTTCCAATCTTTATGTCAGGAAATGGGGGCAGCAGAAAGACCTTGACAGGAAATACCTTTCTCTGTGGGTCAGCATTTTGAGCAAAGATGACTCCCAGGTGGCAAGTGGGCATCCTGAGGGGATCTGCCACCAGCTGAAGCTCTCATCTCCCTAGAGGTTTTCGCTGAGAGGTAGTTTTCCTCTCCTGACAGGAAGTACATGGCGTGTTTTCCAACACCAGTTTTCCAAAGAGCAACTGGGGGTCCCTCAACGTAACTCTATTCTGACACTGACCACACGCAGTTAGCACCAGACCCCACAGGTTACGGGCTCGGTCCCACCACACAGCCTCAAGTCAGATGCCCGTCTCAGGTCCTGGTGCCCTGGGTAGCTACACCTCTGTCCCACTTGGCTCCTCAGCTCTGATAATTCGCTAGAACGGTTCTCAGAACTCAGGAAAGTCCTTTACTGACCACTTCTGGTTTGCTATAAAGGATACAGCTCAGGGACAGCCGACTGGAAGAGAGGCGTGGGGCAAGGTAGGGGGTGGGTGCACAACCCCCCAGCTCCTCCACGTGCTCACCAACTTGGAAGCTCTCTGGACCCCTTCATTTAGGGTCTTTATGGAGGCTTCATTACATAGGCACAATTGATTAGATCATTGGCCACTGGCGATCCATCTCTGGCCCCTCTCCCTTCCCCCCTACCCATGGCTTGGTCTTTCTGGTGAGCAGCCCCCATCCGAAGCTGGTCAGGAGCCCTCCCACAGTCACCTCATTAGCATGAACTCAGGTGTGGTTGAGAAGGGCTCCCTATGAAAAACAAAAGATACTCATCACTCAAGAGATTCCAAGGGGATTAGGAGCTCTGTGCCAGAAACCTGGGACAAAGACCAAATATAAATTTCCCATTATACCACACATATGGTCAGAATGTTTTCCCTGACGGGGTAGTTAAAAATAATAGTTCCTTCTTTTTCGAAATGGAAAGTCAATAAAACCAACATGTATTTATATCACCATGGTTACTACAATAGGACGATTGGATGAAAGTACTAATATTACAAAGGTTTTTGTTCAACAAGGTTTCATGCCGAGAATACTTTCCAAAATCCTCTTTAAAAGTTATTTATTTCTCAGGCTTAAAAGCAAATGTAGACTCACTCTCCCCCGTGGATCAACAGCCACATCCTTACTGGCTGGTGCTTAGATACACAGCTCCTCTCCTATGTGACACCGTCTCTCAAATACACAGAGGATTGTCCTGGTTCCGTGAGCTCAAACTTCTGGGAGCCTGAGACCTACAGTGAGCTGGTTTTGGTGCACATCATGGGTTGCCTTGTGCCCCCCAAAAGATGTGGAAGTTCTAACCCACAGTACCTGTGAATGTGACCTTATTTGGAAACAGGGTCTTTCCAGATCACATATACTACGATGAGGTCATCAGGGGCCCTAATCCACCATGACCGGATCCTTCCAAAGAGGCACGGAGACCGACAGGTACAGAGGGAAGACACCCAGGGAAGATGGTAGAGATGCTGCCACGAGCCAAAGAACGCCCAGAAGCTGGGAGACAGGCCTGGAACGGATCCTTGTGCTACAGGAAGACCTCAGTGCCTTTGTTCCCAGGAGGGAGCGAGTGCGGGCCCCATGACCGCTGCGTCCACGTGGACACTCCTGCTCTGGGGGTGGGGGGCATCCCACGCATCCCATGACTGGATTCTCCCTGAGGACTCGCATCTGAGCGAGAGCCAGAGCTTCCGGGAAAGACCTGCTCTTCCAGCTGTCGGTTAGAAGGCCGGCATGTGGGTGCCAGATGGGCCTTCTAGGCTCTGCAGCCCCTCCCACAGGGCCCACAGATCCTGCGGAGACGTGCATGAAGCCAGCCTGGTTCCTGAGAGGCTGACGTGGGCCTCAGTCCTCAGACGTCAGCGGAGGGGGCGTTGAGGCGGAAGACCAGTAGCAGGATGATGTGCATGATGTCTGCGCTGTCGTCATCCCAGGATGAGGGGGCGCGGGCTGCACGCAGCCGTTCTCCTCTTCCACTGAGACTTCGGGGGGCATCGGGGACGTCAGCCTGAGTCTATGACACGGAGCCGGTGTAGACATGCCGGGCGGGGGCGGTAAGTACCTCGCGGCTGTCTGTCGGCGGCGGGGAACTGCAAACCGAGGCAGTACGGGGACCCGCTGGGGGCTTGCGGCAGAAAGCAGCCCCAGCAGGGAAACCGGGAGGGAAGCACCCCGAAACCCAGAAAACATCCTGTTGGTCTCTCTTCCTACAGCCAGCTAACAGGAAAGTCAACCCAAAGGGCCAGTAAACACAGAAAAGCAAATACTTGACTCGTAATCAGGGAAATGCAAGATGAAATGAAATCCCATTTTTGATCCGGCAAGCGCTCTAAAGGACGAGGGGACCCCCGGTCCTTGTGGGTAGGGCGGCCAAGTGGTGCTCGGTCATTCCGGGGAGGAGCTAACTCAGCAGGGTTTACTGAAATGTAGCCCCTCGGTTCTCGGTGTACAGAGAGATGGGGAGGGGGTCGTACCAATTACCACGGAGCCTTACTTCCCCGTGGCTGCGCACAGTCGTGTAACTCTGCAATGCGCACCACCCCTCGGGCTCCCGTGGGCTGACCGAGCTCAGCTGCGTCGTTTCCCCCAGGCCGCGGAACTCGGAGGCCCCACTAGGTAGAAACACCCAACGTGCCTTCTTCCCGCTCACGTCCGGCCCGTCGGTGCTCCTCCCGGTGGCCTCCAGCTCCGGGCAAGGTGTGGGCCAGGGGCTTCCCCGTGGCCGCGGCCCGTGGCCTCACTCTTCAGAAGGGCTTTGGGCTTCCCACATGGCAGCCAGCTCTGAAGACCACAGAGGCGGAGGCGGCCGGCTTCGGTCAGGCTGAGCCCCCCGCCCGGGCTGTGTTGGTTCCAGAGTGTCAGCCCAGACCCCGGGCGGGAGGGGACCGCGTGAGGACACGGGAACGGAGGCGTGCTCTACGGGAGCCACCTTCATAGAGCGGACGCTACTACACACGCTCTTAGCTCCCACAGCAAAAACATTAGAAATCGCCTCAATGTCGACCAACAGGGGAAAGTCTAAGTGGACGCACCCCTACGGAGCACATGAACTTGTAAACATAGAGCACGTGTGCTATGTTAACAACGATATTGGGGGGACATGCATATCGATCTATGCGTCTCTCTCAGGACACTGCACTGCGGTGCAGGACGGTGAGGGAGAGTCGAATGCACTGACAGACACGCCTGAAGACGTGTTCAGCTAGAAAAGGAAGCCACAGGACAATCAAAGCAAGCTTGGAGCTTTGCCAAGCCCCTGTGGCTGGCCCCTTCTCCAGCTCGGCCGCCCAAGCTTTCTCATCGGCCTGTCATTTGCTGCAGCTCCGTGCACCTGTGGATTGGGACAGTGACTGCGTGCGACACCTTCTCAACACACCTCTTCTCGCCGGAGGAGCTCCGGGTCAGCCACACAAAGACAGCCCCGCACGTGGGTCTCCCAGGGGGCCCCGGACGCGCGTCTCTGGGCCCGGGGCGCCTGGAGAAGTTCCCCCTGCTCTGTGCCCTCCCTGGTGGCTGTCAGGCTGCGAGGGGATGAGACTTTGCAAGGCGGAGGGTGGGACACGAGAATAGGGACCAATGAAGGCTCCACAAAGCTCCTGTTCTACTCCAATGTCTTTCTGCTCTGACTGAGGCTTGGCTGCTTGTCTTGCAGAAGTGCTTCCTACGTTTAGGGTTTGCTACAGGCCTTTGGTTAGCTTCCAGCGTTCTTAGAAAGTTGACTCTGAGAATTTTGCCAGTTTTCTCATTGTCTTTATGGAGCAGAGAATTTTCAGATGTCCTCACTCTACCGTTTCCTCTGACCTGGAAATCACCTCTAGCAGGATTTCACCACGACCTCTCCACAAAGGCTCCCTGTGACAGGGTCTTCCGTGGTTTCCGTGGTTCTGATTTCAGCAGTCAATTTTAAGTCCTAATCTTCTTTATCAGTAGCCTTTGACCTTCACCTTTTGGGAACCCTTTCTCAGTTGGCTTCCTAAACATCCCCTGGTTTCCTTCCGACCATGCTGGCCACTCTGTTTTCACCTCCTTTTCTGTTTCCTCTCCTCTCCCTAACTTCTAAATGTTGGGACATCTCATTCCCTGGGGGATGGCAGGCAGTCTTGTGTCTGTAAATGCCCACTGTAGACTGAGCATCTCAGCTGGGTCCCTCCCCTAAACACCGCTGTCATAGGCCCAACGACACACTCAACATTTCCACTCGAATTTATCAGGGGCACATCCAACTTAAGCTGCCCTAAACACAGCAGCTGCCCTTTTCCCCCGGCCCACTCCTTCTAGTCCTTCCCATCTCTGCAAGCATCACTCGGGCCAGAGACTTCTAGGTCATCCCTGACTCCTCATTTTCTCCTACGTCAAATCCATCAGAAGACATGTTGGCTCTATCTTCAGAATACAGCTTCCAACAAATCAATTTTTACGACCTCTACCATGGTCCGGGCCTCCACTAACTCAAAGCTGAATTAGCACAATGAGATGAGAGCCAGGATGACACCCACCAACTTCCTCTGCAACAGTCCCCATCTCCAGAAAAAGCAAACGTCTCTCCAGGGGTTCACAGATTCCACATGATCTGCTCTCCAGGGACCCTCTGCTCCTACGAACCTCCCTGTCCCTCCTTCCTCACTGGCTTCCTTAGTCCCCAGCAGCCTGGGCCCCGTATCACTGCCTCCTGGAAGAGTCTGATGGAGAGGCTGTGTGGCACTCTTCTCCACCTCCTCCAGGTTCTCCTCAAACATCCCCTTCTCTGTTGCGCCTTCCCTGAAACCCTGTTCTCATAGCCAACCATTCCCATCTCCCTCGGCTGCTCTATGTTGTCTCCTTAGCATGTATCGCTACTTATAATACTACATGTTTTACTTATTTTTAGTAAGTATTTACTCAAGATTCGACTCCCCACCTGAGTTGGCCCAAATGTCCCTGGTTTTGTTTTTGTGTTCAGACTTCATCCCTTCTCTTCCTTAAGACATTGTCTGTGAGCCCTGGTGCAGCTTACAGCATCCTGCCTATGAGGGGAGGGAGAAACGTCCTCGGGTCCGCGCGGCCTAGGGACTTGTACCTCAATTGGTCTTCACCTCCTGAATCAGGGCTCTGACATTCCACAGATGTGCGCACAGTTCCTTTGCTGGAGCTCATGGGAACTCCTTCTACCCTGCTACACAAGAATGTATGATTTATTCATCTCTTAGGGGGTGTAGATTATACAAACAATGGAGTATGCCACAAATTCCAGCCCTGCTCCTGTCAGTATTTGTTTGAGGGTCTGATGCCACATCATAAAAATGATATGAAAAGTAACAACCAAAATTTATTGGGACTAGTTGGAACAGTAAGACTGAGAACTTGTTGAAATAATAAAACACAAAGTGTTTTTCTTTTTAAGGAGGGAAAGAAATTTAGTGTTCACGTGGGATGGAAACTGAATCCTTTTTGGTAAATCTTGATCTAACTAACGTAGCAAAGTTATATACCAGGATGCACACCATCCTTAAAATTGAGTGCACTCTTGAGTTAAACATTTCCTGAATTGCCACATATAGCAATTCCCACTGCCCTGTTGTAAATGGACTACTTAACAGTGAGGTAAGGTTAAATAAATTAATACACAAACAGCACTCAGAATGGTGCCCAGCAAACTGTAAGCACCATATGTGTAAGCAATTATGATTCATTATAGAGCACAAAGCCGTGTGTTACATTAGGCGCTTTTACTTTCTACATGAAAAAAATAGTTTATAGTAACATCACCCTGTAAATTTACCAATTTTATCCCAGCAGCTTTTTGAGAACTTTTTGAGGCTTGAATGAACATGCATTGTTGAAACCATGAAGAATCTATACTAACATGCAGTTGAATTTCCTGATTGTGTTGCATTTTAGGCAGGCATTTCACATTTTCCAGCATAACCTTTCCTTTTTTTTTTTTTTAAGATTTTATTTACTTGACAGAGAGAGAACAAGAGAGCACAAGCAGGGGGAGCAGCAGAGGGAGAGGGAGAAGCAGGCTCCCGCTGAGCAGGGACCCCAATGTGGGGCTCGATCCCAGGACCCTGGGATCGTGACATGAGCTGAAGGCAGATGCTTAACCAAATGAGTCAGCCAGGCGCCCCAGCTTAACCTTTCCTACCTGAAGCTTGTCAAAGGCCAATTTGAGCAGAGAATTTTTGTTTGTTTTCTTCTTGTTGTTTTTAAAGATTTTATTTATTTAGAGAGCAGGTGTGAATGTAGGGAGAGGCAGAAGGAACGAGAGAGAGAGAGAGAGAGAATCTCAAGCAGACTCCACGCTGAGTACAGAGCCTGACAAAGGTCTTGATCTCATCCTCCTGAGGTCATGACCTGAGCCGAAACCAAAAGTCAGACACTCAGCTGACTGTGCCACCCAGGCGCCCCTGCTTTCTTGTTTTGTTGTTACCATGTAGATTAAGAGAATGGACTTTGGATCAGACCATCCGGGCTCTAAGACTATGTGACAGAACAATTCGTGGAGTTTAAAACATATGTAGAAGTAAAGTATGTGACAACAACTGAATAAAGAATAAATAGAAGAAAGAAGGGAAAATGGAAGTGTAGTATTACGAAGTTCTCATACTATACATGAAGTGTAATGCCACTTGTAAGGACATGGTGATGAATTAAAGATGAATGCTATAAACCCTAAAGCAACCACTAACATAACAAAACAAAGAGTTGTAACTCATTAGCCAATGAAAGAGATCAAGTAGAATCATAAAAAACATTCATTTAATCCTAAAGAAGCCGAAAAAAGACAGAAAAGGGAATAAAAAGCCTATGGGACAAGTAGAAAACAAAGCGCAAGATGCCGGACAATCATAATAAGTGTGGCTAAACACCATGATTAAAAGTCAGAGATCATCAGATTACTTGAAAGACAAACCTACCAAAGCTCATTCTGAAGGAAATAAATTGAATGACCCTATATTTATTAAAGAGATTGAAATTGTAGTTGAAACCTTCCTCCCAAAGAAAATGCCAAACCCAGATGAGTTTGTTGGTGAATTCCACAAAATATTTAAGGAAGAAATAACAGCACTTCTATACATAGTCGTCTATGTCTATACATAAAATTGAAAAGGAGGAAATATTCTCAGCTCAATTTGTGAGGCCAGCATCACCATGATACTGAAACAATATGGAGGCATTGCAAGAAAACAAAACTATAGACCCATATCTCCTAGGAGCTAGATGTAAAATATTCTAAGTCATATTTTAGCAGATCAAATCCTATAGATATAAAAAGACTATACATCATGACCACGTGAAGTTGATCCCAGGGGTGCAGGTTTTGCTATAGGTGCCACTGGCCACTCTGTTCCCATAGAACATCATGGTCTTACCCCCAAATCCACTGCCATCTTTTCCTGAGGGTCTGTTACTTTCTCCACTTACTTATCGTTACATAAGAAGCCACCCCAAAACTTAGTGGCTTATAACAACCATTTGACTTTTTAAAACATTTTATTTATTTTTTAAGTAAACTCTACCACCCAACGTGGGGCTTGAACTCATGACCCCGAGATCAAGAATGACATGCTCTACTGGCTGAGCCAGCCAGGTGCCTCCAACCATTTGATCTTAAGCAATAATTTAAAAAAACAGCTATTGGTTTTTAAACAACCATTTGATTTTGCTCATGGCTGTCGGTCAGGAATTTTGGAAGACCTCAACTGGTTAGTCAGTCTCTGAGCTATGCAGGGTCAACAAGGGTGCCTGAGGCTTGGCATTTCCTTCCAGATGCCTTCTCTACTCAGCATGTCTCCGTGCTTGTGGGCCTTTCTTGCCCTTTCTTTTCACATGGTGTCTTCCTCTCTGGGACGTCTTCACTCAGTTTGGGTTTTTTGTAGCTCGATGGCCTTGGGGGAGTCTGACATACATGGCCGCTCAGGGCTTCAAGATGGTAAGATAACGTCTACTGGTCTTAAAGGCTATGCCTGGATTTGATGTAGCTTCACATCTGCCACACTCTTGGTGATAGACTATCAAAGAATACTCTTCTGGAGAAGTATCAAAGAATTTGTGGCCATCTTGAACCCACTGTCTACATTTACCCCACTTCTGGTACTAATTTATGTGTTACTTAGGGCTTATTTGCTTATTCCCTAAGGAAATAAAAATTTGTATGGAAGGATACCTCCACTACCTCTCAAACTAGCAGAGCCCTGACCTGCTATAGTTTCCTTCCTTGCTTCGGAGCCAAAATTCACTCCTTTTAGTTCCTCAAATACTGAATCCATTACCTAGTGTAAAACACAGCATCCCAAAACAGTTTAACGGCTTAAAGCAGCAATGGCTCATTGTTCATGTTTCCGTGGCTGGGTGGGTAGGTCTTCGCCTGGTTTTTCCTAGTTTACCTGGGCAAGTAGGTCCCAGATGACCTCACTCTCACATGCTAGCTACAGGCTGGGGCACCTTAGTTCCCTTCTGTCCAACTCAGGCTACACTGCGTGGTCTCCTGGTTCCACCAGGGTGACAGCAAGAGCTACAATCCTCTTGGCTCTCGATTTGGCATTCTGTTGCTGCTGAGGAAGCAACCCTCTACTGATCAGAGCAGATCACACGGCCAACCGAGATTCCTGGGGTGGAGGAACAGACTCCACACCCAGATGGGGAGAGGCAACAGGACAAAGGCACCACTGGACACAGGGACGTGTGATTCACTGAGGCTATTGTCATCAGTCTCCTGCAAATACCAAGAGGGGACGCCACCCTCTCTAGTAAATAATGGAGCTTAGTTGCCTTGACTGAGTGCAGACTTTCAAAACCCAAGTGAAGACAACTACTGAATCACAGGGTCAGGATACTTCCTCAAAGATTAACCTTTTGTCTGCTCCCTTCAGCAATGTGATGACTCACTCTGGGACCATGAAGGTCTTACTATGGGAAGCACACAGAAACCTGTTACTGTAATTGCAGACTGACAAATCAGAAAAGAAACAAATTTCAAAAAAACGTAAGGCTCTCTATCTGGAAATTGGAGTTAGATCCAAAACAAGGGCCATGGGAAAGTGAAATCTACCTTCTGAGTGATCTTTGAATGTAAAAGTAGGGCAAAGAAGGCGCCCACCTTTATAATAAAAATATCAACGTGTTTCATAAATGCTCATTTTGGGAAACCTGCATAATCCAAAAAAGGGGGCACAGAGTGGAAAATAAAGATTACCTTTAACACTGCTGTCATGCAAAACCAACACCTCTTTCTTTCCAGCATGTGACTTTCCAGAATCTTTTAAATGCTCCCTCTTCATTATGTCAATAAAAAGGAAAAGGAAAATAAAATCAGAAAAAAGAACACAGAGGCCTCTGAGGAAAATATGCAAGAAGTTAAATTTGAGTTGGAGGGAATAACTCACTGAAAAAAAATTTTTTTAAATAGCTTTTTTAGGATGCAATTCATATGCTATACAATTCACTCATTTAAAGTGTACGACTCGGGGAGGCCTGGTTGGCTCAGTCAGTTAAATGTCTGCCTTCGGCTTGGGTCACGATCTCGGGGTCTTGGGATCAAGCCCCGCAATGGGCTCCCTGCTGAGCTGGGAGCCTGCCTCTCCTTCTCCCTCTATCTCCCCACCCCCTGCTTGTGCTCTGTCTCTCTCTCTCTCTTTTTTGTTAAAGATTTTATTTATTTATTTGACAGAGAGAGAGATAGCAAGAGCAGGAACACAAGCAGGGGGAGTGGGAGAAGGAGAAGCAGGCTTCCCTGCCGAGCAGGGAGCCCAATGTGGGACTCGAGTCCAGGACCCTGGCATCATGACCTGAGCTGAAGGCAGACGCTTAACTGAGCCACTCAGGCATCCTCTCTCTCTCTCTCAAATAAATAAATAAAATCTTGAAAAAAATAAAATAAAAAAATAAAGTGTACTACTCGGTGTCTTTTAGTATGTTCACAGAATTGTGAATATATCACCCTCAAAATGGAATTTTATTTTTTTTATTTATTTTTATTTTTTTAAAGATTTTATTTGACAGAGAGAGACACAGCAAGAGAGGGAACACAAGCAGGGGGAGTGGGAGAGGGAGAAGCTGGCTTCCTGAGGAGCTGGGAGCCCGATGCGGGGCTCGATCCCAGGACCCTGGGACCATGACCTGAGCCGAAGGCAGACGCCCAATGACTGAGCCACCCAGGCGCCCCTCACAATGGAATTTTAAAATGTTGGTTTCCCCTAAAAGAAACCCTCCCAGCCCCATTTGCCCCCAAAACTCCCAGCCCTAGGCAACTGCTAATCTACTTTCTGCCTAGAGGGATTGGTCTATTCTGGAACTTCAAATAAATTAGTGAAATCCTACAATATGTGGTCATTTACGACCAGCTTCTTTCACTTAGCAGAATGTCTGCAAGGTCCTCCACACTCGGACACATATCAGCACCCCATTTCTTATCACTGTTGACTCATTTTCCCTTTGATGGATACGCCACATTCTGTTTGTCCACCCATCAGCTGACAGGCATTTGGGTACTCACTGAAATTTTAAAATTAATTCTAAGCTCATTTTTAAATATGTTGACCAGCAAGCTATCTATATTGTCAATTATTTTTAAAAGTCTTTAAAAGGTTTTGAACACCACAAAAGTAATATGGGCCCTGAGAAACTGAAACACTGCAAAAGTGCAGGCGAAAGACCCTGAAAGTCTCCCTATGTCCCCCAAACCCCTTTTCTTCCCAGAAACGAACCCCCTATTTCTAGTGTTTTTGTCTAAAGCTTTACCCTCTGCATTTGCAAACACGTACGTACACACGATCCTCACTATTCGTGGAGTCCATATTTGCAAATCTTTCTAGGAACTAAAATTTATCTGTGACCCCAACATCCATACTTGTGACACTTACCACTTCATTTTTGGACATCAGTGCAGCCGCAAAAAATGTGTCATCTACTCGCACGTCCCCAGCTGAGGTCAAACAGGTGACGCTCTGCCTTCTTGTTCCAGCTCACACTGCACACAAATGTCCTCTACATGGTCTGCTTCCTGCCATGTTTTTCTCATTCTTGGGCATTTGCTGGTGATTTCTCTGCTGAAAATCCCCCCAAGCATGGTGCTGACGTGTTGTCTTGTGCTCCTAAGCCCAGGAAGGCTGTGATGGTCCCGTGGAGAAAACACGTGCGTCGGATAAGCTTCCTTCAGGTGTGAGTGTCAGTCCTGCTGGCTGTGAGTGCAATATTCATGAATCAACAATGTATTTTAAATAAGGTGCCTTTAAATGGAAACACAGGTAAAACAAGGTTATATATTGAGTAGTTGTGACCAGACTCTCGCAGGAACTTAAATCTATTTCTTGGCTTTATAGAACGGGACTATCATGAGTAATGAGAGTTGACTGCATATGTATGTAATTTCACATATAATTTTTCCCAAAACTGCATCGTATGATACATTGCTTTCCAACTTCATTTTTTTAAACTAATGCATCATGGAGCCATTTTCATATCAGTACATGTAGATCAAATGAAATCCTTAACACAAAGAGCAGTCTGTAGTCAAATCCACCCTGTGGTTGCTGCCTTTCTCCTTTCTTTCTTTCTTTCTTTTTTTCTTCCTTCCTTCCTTTTTCTTTCTTTCTTTTTTTTCTTTTCTTTCTTTCCTTCCTTCCTTCCTTCTTCTTTCTTCTTCCTTCCTTCCTTCCTTCCTTCCTTCCTTTCTTTCTTTCTTTTTCTCTTTCATCTCTACACCCAGCATGGGGCTGGAACTCATCACCCCAAATCAAGGGTTGCATGCTCTTCAGACAGCCGGCCAGGTGCCCCTGGACTGCAGCTTCTTTTCATAAAGTTTCACTGAACCACTGCCATGTTCATTAATTTCAGTACTGCGTATGGCTACTTCTACTTTCTAATGTCAGAGTTGAGAAGTTGCAAAAGAGACTGTAAGCATGGCACCCTAAACCTAAAATATTTACTATCTGGCCCTTTACAGAAAAAACTCACCAAACTCTGCTTCAGAGGGTTACAGAAGATTCTGTGGTATGGATACTCAACATTTTATTTGGTTGTTTCTCTGAGGGTATATAGGTCCCTTATCACTGTTTGCTATTTTAATTCATATGGCATGGCCCATTGTCAATATTTATCTGTGTGAACAGATGCAAATATTTCTGTCAGAAGCAGGATTGCTATTTAAATGTGTATGTGTGTTTAAATGTTTGAGAGATCTTGGTAAATAATCTCCCAAACAGTTCACATGTTTATACTTCTACGGGAGTCTATTTCCTTTTGCCTTTACCAAAACTAGATTATCAAAATAAATGTTGACCAAAATGATGGGGGAAGAAATGGTTTCTCGTTGTTTCACTCGGCTTTTCCCTGATAGCTAATGAGGAAGAATCTGTTATTTTTCCATATTCATAATTTCACCACTACCGCTTCGGCAAAGATACACTTCTTATAATTTTGAGAATAAATGTACTTATGTTTACTCTTACCTTTCAAGACAAACTCACTAGTGTTTTTGTTGCCTTTGCCTTTGAACTATCTTTAACCCTCTTTTTACCTCTTTCTCCTGTATTTCACTGAAATAATTGGCAGTTGCAGTTCCAGATTCGCTTTTATTTTAAAAACCAACAATGTATGCTTCCACTTTTTTGGGAATCCTTATTCGACAACTGAAGTCCACTTGATAGCCATTTTATCATAGACTTGCTTCTAATGTCATTATGTATCTTGGCTCACCATTTTTCTTTGATTTGTGTGTCATCCTTTTCCTGACTGCTTTTCCACTGTTTTGGAGTATGTCCTCAAGTAATTTTTTCAGAAGGGCTACGAGAGTGTGTGCTGGACATAGTTATTTGGCAATCCAGTAGTCACGTTCCCTTCTTTCTCTCCAAGAAAACCTGCGTTGTTCAGGTATTTACCCCTCTTCTGCTTAGAGCACATGACTCAGGGTAAGTAACCCCCATTCCCAGTTGGTGGATTAATCTAAGACAATCAGCACATGTTATGCTGTGTAGGGCACAAACAGCCTGAATCAGTCCAATGAGATTGAAGAGAAGTACTACTATCCTGTTGCTGGAAGTCAAGTTTCCCCTCTTTCTCTTCTGATACTCATAAATGAGGAAACTTGACAACCTCGTGGGAGCAAGTCTTAGAATGAAGCCAGTGCTAATGACACTGGAATGGAGAGATAGACAGACAGGAACGGGGTCTCAATGCATCATCTGGCTCTGAAGCAAGTCTATGTGACATTGACCCTCTCTCTGGGGCTCTTGTTACTTGCAATAAAAAAACCAACTTTGCCTTTATTTTCCCTCATTCTGTGTTGATATTTTGGGTGGGTACAGCAGTCCAGGTTCAAAATAATTTCCCCTGAGAAGGAAAGCATTGTTCCCTTTTCCTCAAGTGTCAGATGTAGCATCAGATAGAGCCCGCAGGCTAATTCTTATTGTTTATGAAACAAACTGTGTTCCCACTTTGAAAGTTTTGGGGTTTCCTCTTTATCCTTGGTATTAGCAGTTTCTCCTACTTGTACCTAGATGAGTATCTTTTAAACATTTCTTCTTGGCACTTGGTGGGTTCTTTATATCTCAAAACTTGAGTTTATATTCATCTCTAGGAAATTTTCTTACATTATTTTTTATTGTTTCCTACCTGTGTATTGACTTTATTTTATTCTTCAGAGAATCCAATAGATGTTTGACTCCTCTATATATTTTTAGATAGTTTTCTCTAATTTGTGAAATCCTAGGTTTTACCTTATAGACCACAAATAATTCCCTTTGCCTATGTTAAATCAACAATTTGAAACTTCAAATGAAATTTTCAGTTATAATAATCATTCATATACATAATTTTAGATATACAAAATTTTTAAAAATTCTAGCAACTTTTGCTTTGATTGCTCCTTTTTCATAGCAGCCCATTCTTGTCTTATTGTTACAGTATGCACTTGGATCTAAGGATGGTGATTCCTTTTTTTAAAAAAGATTTTATTTATTTATTTTGAGAGAGAGAGAGAGAGCAGAAGCAGGGGGAGGTGCAGAGGGAGAAGCAGACTCCCCAAAGAGCAGGGAGCCAGACATGGGGCTCGATCCCAGGACCCTGGGATCACGACCTGAGCCGAAGGCAGATGCTTAACCAGCTGAGCCACCCAGGCGCCCCTAAGGATGGTGATTCCAAGTCACACTGGCCTCTGTGTCAGCTACCACCTTCTTGTTTGAGATTAGGGACAATATTTCAATTCTCTGATGTTGTTTTTTATCAAGTCCGTGGATTTGTCATTGAAAAGTAAGTTTCCTCTCATTTCAGTGGGATTCGTGAAGGAAGAAATACTGTGCTCAGGACTCAATCTTAGACTGGGGACCCTACAGTGCCTTGACCAACTCATGGCTTTTTCAAGTCCTTCCTGTGCTTGGCATCTGAAGCTTCGGAGGGAAATGTGTTTGGACAAGGGTCAATTGGTTAAAGACTGAACTTTCACTTGAATTTTCTCAGGAAAAATAAGAAAAGATTCTTGTTTATACTTGTTATTATCTTATCTAGAGAACATCTTGGAAACATTGTCACGAACTCACTCCATTTGTACTGTTTTTCCAAGAAGTAAAAAAATAAAAGGAAATTCCAAATGACAGTGTTTTCCTTTGCAGAGCCAAATATTATTATACTTCTCTCCTTATTATAAACATATTTGGCTCTGTACATAGACAAGTATCAATAGAGCTTTCAACGCTTGGTAAGCAGGGTGGTAGTGGGTATACACTTGCAGGTTGTTGAATGTAACAATCGCTACCTTTGTTAATCAAGTGTTCCGTGAGGACCTCCCACGTATGTAACATGGTGCCTCAGAATGCGGGACGTACAGCATTTAACCGTGGCTCCTGCCTGCAAAGAACGTGTGGTTCAGTTGGTGGGGATAATATGAACGGTCCTGGTGTAGTTTGAGATAATGAAGCATGTGGTTCTGACAATAAGAGATCAGCAATGGGGCATCTGGGTGGGTCAGTTTGTTAAGCATTTGCCCTCGGCTCAGGTCATGATCCCGAAGTCCCAGGATTGAGCCTCGCATCGGGCTCCCTGCTTGGCGGGGAGTCTGCTTCTCCCACTTCCTGTGCTCCTCCCCACTCGAGCTCTATCTCTCGCTCACTCACTCTCTCTCTCAAATAAATAAATAAAATCTTAAAAAAATAAGGGATCAGCAGAGACTCAGAGCCCTAGGGTACCAAAGATGCGAAGGTTCTTAGGCACGTCCTTGGAGGCTGATCAGGCATCTCTTCACCTCTGCTGTGTTCTACTGGTCAGAAGCAAGTCCCTGGTCCCACCCACAGACAAGGGCCATGTCTACTGTGCTTGCGACTGTAGACTCTGCCTGCAGGAGAGAGATGACCTCTGTATAAAGCAGAGTACAAACAGAGGATGGAGGTGCGGGACCACGAGAAGACATGTCAGGCCAGGCACGGGGATGGCGTGCAGCTCTGGACAGGGAGAGGAGACACAGGACCGATGGCTGGAAGCTTGCCTGGGTATGGGAGGTGGCCCATGGCTTCATGTGATGAGAAGAAATCATGAGAAATATCCACGGGGATCTCCTACCGTGTCCTTGCCCAAAACATTTTAGTTTATTTTATTATTTTTTTTTTTATTAAAGATTTTATTTACTTGACAGAGAGAGACACAGCGAGAGAGGGAACACAAGCAGGGGGAGTGGGAGAGGGAGAAGCAGGCTTCCCGCCGAGCAGGGAGCCCGATGCGGGGCTCGATCCCAGGACCCTGGGATCATGACCTGAGCTGAAGGCAGACGCTTAATAACTGAGCCACCCAGGCGCCCCTGCCCAAAACATTTGAACTCAAATCTCATCAGACCTTCCCACATAACTCCAGTTATAGGAAATATGGGGACAGAGGAGCCATGGAATGACACCAGTAGGAAACAATCTGAGAAAATCTGTAAAGTGAGACACTTTTCATGACAACTGTCTGGGCTCTCCAACAGGACAATGTCACACAGAAATAAGGGGAGAGGGATAAAAACACAATGCAATGCTTGGATCGTGGTTCTAAAAAAGCAACTATAGGAGACATTTGGGGTGGGCAATGGGGTAATTTGGATATGGATTGGGCATTAGATTATATTTGGAAATTTTTAATATGATCATGCTATCATGGTAATAGAGGAGAAAATCCTTATTTCTTGGAAGTGTAGGATGGTGTATTCCATAGCAAATGGCATGAGAACTGTTACCTATTTGATAATGGTTCAGAAAAAATAGAGACACAGCCTTATGTTGGAAGGTCACAGGAGAAAAAACAAAATGTACTAAGACCTGGGGATGTGACTGTACTCTCAAGCAGGCTTTCCTATACATTCCAAAAAGCATCTTCCTTCCAAAAGGCGCTGTCTTAGTCAAGCTGTGTACCTCCCCTCAAACTACCATAGTGCTCTGCTCAGAGCAACTGCTCCGTGATCTCTTGCTTCAGAGATTATTCAAAAGACACTAGGCCACCTTTGGGCTAAAAATGGCTTCAATAAAGAAGGGCTTAATTTTCTTGCAGAACAAGAAGTCTGGGATAGCAGTTGCCGGCATGGGCTCAGCTGCTCCATGATGCCCTCCAGAATCCTAGATCTTCCTATGTCCCCGCTCCTCCCCACTAGGAGCAGCGGGTCTCAGATTCACGCTTGCTGCCTGCCTCCTCTCTCCACTGGCTCAGGGGCCGTCAGTGGGAGAAGAAGGGGAACAGGATGGCACAGGTCACAATCCCTCCCACGGGTCTTTACGGATACTTTCCACTTTGGCCATAACTGGCCTCATGGACCACTGAACCAGAGGGGACCCTCCCCCCCAGGGGTGAGCTAAAGAGCAGGGGCTGTGATTTGGGGCTGGGAGTGGCTAATGTACAGGTTTTATGTCCAAGCATCTCCTACAATATCTAAATATATCTAGCAAGTGGATTTCTTTAGCAGGTATTTATGTACAACGAAAGGAAAACAAAACGTTTTTTAAAACTTAATTTGGAAAGTGATTGAATTTAGTGCAGATGGAGCATTCCTTCCTCCCACTAGCATTTAACAAGCCCCCAACTACACAGCAAGCCTTGGGCTGAAAACCCGAGAGCCAAGGATGAAGGAGAGATGCTTCCCAGCCTTAGGAAGGTGAGGGTACAACAGTGGGGACAGGAGTGGAATAAGAAGTGAGGGGTGTCAGGTGGAGAGGAGCCTATCAAAGAAACACAAGCAAAAAAAAAAAAAAAAAAAAAGAGATGGGCGCCTGGGTGGCTCAGTTGGTTGAGCGACTGCCTTCGGCTCGGGTCATGATCCGGGAGTCCCTGGATCGAGTTCCGCATCGGGCTCCCTGCTCGGCAGGGAGTCTGCTTCGTCTTCTGACCCTCCCCCCTCTCATGTGCTCTCTGTCTCTCTCATTCTCTCTGTCTCAAATAAATAAAAAAAATAAAAAATAAAATAAAATAAAAAGAAACACAAGCAGGCAGAGATAAAGCAGCCAGGGGGCGGGCCAGATTTAGAGAAAACTCAGCACAAGGGAAGGCCTGGTGACCAGGCCAGTGGGCTGCCAGCAGCTTGATGGGACCACTCTCATGAGGGTTCGTACACGCTCTTCAGCGAGTTTCCATTTCTCAGCCGCGTGGAAAATGTGCAGGACGTGGACTCAGCAGTCTATTTCTGGCTTTGCTGCTGATGAGCTGCATGTGATCCAGTCTGACATTGAACTCAGGGAGCCCCGCACTTATCACCAGCATCTCAGAACACGTCCCCTCCCGTGGGGACGTGTGCTTCGAGCGCCAGCGCCTCACCGTGGGGGTGGGAGGTGCAGCCGTCGGCCAGCACTCGCTATACTGTTTCGCAGAACAGGCCAGACGCAGCTCATGGGGGCGAATCTGTGCCTGGAGATCACATGGGGGTGTGATGGCAGAGCGCTCGGCGGTCTTGGAGCAGCAAGGCCGGGCCACGCAGAGCAAGCCCGCTTCCCGCGTCCCTGAGCCGGCGATTCCTGGGGCTTCCCAGTGAGGAGCGGGCCCCCAAACAGACCGCTCCCCACAGGAGAAGACCTGAAGTCAGGAAGGAGTCAAATAACTGCATCTGCCAAATTGGGAGAGAGAGATTGCAGGCTGTCATCGCTGCTCTAACTTAAAAACTTTTTTAATAGAAAGTCTTCGCCTCTCCTTTTTTGGTCACCTAAGCTCTTTTGCTGGTGGTTTAAAAATGTCCTTTATTCCATGACATTATACGAGAGGCGCTTTTGGAGCCATAGTTTAGTTATAAATGAGT
Organism: Leptonychotes weddellii; assembly: GCF_054177405.1. Classification (NCBI taxonomy): domain Eukaryota; kingdom Metazoa; phylum Chordata; class Mammalia; order Carnivora; family Phocidae; genus Leptonychotes; species Leptonychotes weddellii. Next base: position 3,852,047 of record NC_138382.1, read on the forward strand.
CCCGCACAACTGTTTTTTATTTCCATTTTGTTTCACTGACTGAGAATGTAAATTGAACTTTAGTGCTATTGTGCTTTGTTCTGCCTCTCTTTGTGGAAATGTGTTCTGAATTAAAGCCCACGAATAAACCAGAGCGGTCCCAAATATTGCCCTTCAGCTTTGGAATGGCCTGTGAGCCACGAACAGATAGAGAATGTGGTTTTATGAGCCCCAGATGGCGCAGTGGGTGTCACGGACGTCTTTATGTGGAGAGGTCACGGGTTCAGTCTCCATCTGGAGCCGGCCCAGAGCCACTCCAGATCTAAGGGAGTCAGGATGGATCCTGGGCAAGGACACGGTGCCTCGTCCCCCTCGGCAAGCAGCCTCCGTAGGGCCTGGGTCACCGGCCTCGCCCTGGACGCGGGCCCTGTCGCAGGAGCCTCTGCCCTGCTCGGCTGGGGACCTCGAGGCACCCCCTCACTTGCTCCTGGAGCAAGAAGGGGCGCTCCCAGGGTATCTTCCGGTCACCCCAGGGCTGTAGTCCTTGCAGAGCGAATAAATAGAAGTTTCGGAGACCGTCCTCTGCCATCCAGCCCTAGCAGCCGTCAACTTGCAAAACCCAAACCCTGTCCCGGTCCCCTCTGCCCCCGGCCCTTGGCAGCCTTGACTCATGGACTCCAGCTAGTCCTCTGGGTACAAGTTGCTGAGAAACCCTCCTCCCTCTCTCCCCAGCCTCCTGAGCAGGGCGCACCAGCAAAAACTGTCTCCCCTTGGGGCAGATGCCCGGGGTCAGGCCCTGTCTGATGGGTGTCTGGGGGAAGCAGGGGGTGCCTGGCTCATTGTGGCTTCTGCAGATTTCCAGATCCAGTCACCGGCTCTCCTGCCTCCCTGCTCTCCTGCCGCAGCCGCTCAGATCTACCTGTGGGTGGGGCTGGACCGAGGGTATGGAGAGAAAGCCACCGGAAAGAGAGAGAAAACCCCTTTCTCTAGCCAGCTGTAACCGAGTGGAACTGGAATTTGGATCTCTGACTGTCTTATTTGTCAACTGGCTCAGAACTCAGGAAAAGAGAAGGGGTGTTCCTTGTGGGGCCCCCGCCCCAAACTCTGCACGGGCCTGAGAACATGGTGCAGGCTGCCCAAGAGCGCTGGCCCTTTGCTTCTAGCGACCAGGCTTGTCTGGCTCGTCACACTGAGGTGGCACATTTGCAGCAAGGACAGCACCCCGTGCCGGCCTGCCCTTCTCGGTGCAGTGTGCCTCTCAGGGTCACCGGGTCGGGCTGTCTGACCCTCCGTGAGGGTGCCCTGGGTCCCCTGGGTCGGGTTGTGTGTCAGGGTCCCCACTGTGCGTCAGCAGGAGAGGGGGGATTATTCTCAGACACTGCAAATGCCCCGTTTCTCCTCAGACCTGCTCCCCGTCCTCCTAATTTCCCCCCATCTCGGAGGACCTTGCCTCTAACAATTATTGCTTGGGGTTTTCTATTTCCCTCGCTCCTTCGATCTTCATTAACTGGGATTCATCTGTGAGAAAGGGCTGTTCCCGCTTCCCACACTTAACTGACCTGTAATTTAAGGCTGTGTCTGTACAGTATGGACTCACCGATCCTTCTTTTATTCTGAGGGTCAGACTCTGTTGTCCTAATTCTGCTGCTTGTCTCCCTCCTGGGGTGCGTAAGTGATGGCAGAATGGCCCTAAAGTGGAGATGGCCTGTGTCTCACTCCGATGGGGGTCCCCTGCAAAAGTCACCAGACATTTTCTAACATCTTACTTAATAGACTATCCTACTCATTTATCTTGATTTAATGATCACATTTATTCATCATGTAAATATGGTTTGGTACTCAGGGGAGGCTTTGCGTGGTTTTTGAGGGAATCAAACATGTGCTTGACCAACTGTGAGGGCTCATTAAACACTAATCACTATTATTATTGTTGTTCGTGTCACTCGAGTGCAATATAGTTATAAATAGGACAATTTATGAAGATGCGGAAATTCCGAAAAATCATCTATGTAAAATTATTATTACTATTACCTTGTGTTTAAGTGTTAAGTGGACCATCTTCAAATGTTTCTTTTTTAAAGAATGCTCCTCTCAGGCACCTGGTTGGCTGGCTCAGAGGGTAGAGCAGGCAACTCTTGATCTTGGGGTCATGAGCTCAAGTCCCACATTGAGCATGGAGCTTACTTAAAAATAAATAAATAAAATAATATTAAAAACAGACTGCCCCTCTACTCCCTGAACTAACTCTGTCACTAGTTAGGTTACTACTTTCAAATCTTAATAATAATTTGTCTGTTATTTCTGTGCAGCAGGACCAAGGGTGATTTTGTACTTGATACTTTCTTTAAAGGCTTTTAGGTGTATTTCCTCTATTATAATAAAATGTTACTTAAAATACAATGTTACCCTTATGCCCTGGTCCAAACCCAGTAGAAATCTCACTCTGCTGCAGAGACAGGATGCTTCTTCCCACTAGGATGTTGCCCGTGGGCACACACACCTGTTTGTTTACACGTCAGAATGGCGTTAGGGAGATTATTTTGTTAGCTTGTAAAATACACATAATTTTATTCATCGTTCTCCTTTTTTAAATAGTAGCACCAGGAAAACATGATCTGTTAAAATTTCCCCAAATCAGTAAAGAATTTTAATTTACTTATGTTTTGGCTTTGGGAGAACTGGACTGCTTAAGCAAACTCCCTCCAGACCTTGGCACGCTGTGGGCCAGGCGCTGGATTAAATTAAACAAGCTCAGTTTCCCTACCTAAGTGTAACTGTATAGGAGTATTAGCGCTGCATTAAAACAGCATTTGTTCACCAGGCTCTGCTAAAACTTTGAATGGATCTTTAACCAAAGTGGGTAAACTTTGAAAGCATTGCTATCCAGGAAAACATTCAGAATAAGGCCGTGCATCCCGATTTCTAGCTGAGATGGAAGGAGCCTAGTGGCTCTAAGCAGTCATGCTAGGTAAAGCCCACCAGAGGGGCTGACACTGGGAAGTCCCCTGCCAGGGGCCTGGTGCCAGGGCCTCACACATTCGGGGCCTGCAGCAAAGCTCATCGAAGTCCCCAGAGCCCTCCCATGCAAGAATCTCCAGGCTGTTTACTTGCTTAATGAAAGGTAATGCCCCTGCCTGGGGGGAAGGCTGGTGGGATGGGGGTGGAGGGAAGAGCAAGGGACCCTCCCCACTGAAGGCACTGGGACATGCCAACCTAAATCATGCCACGTTGTCATATTGATTATTTTGAGCTAAAGGAAATTGAGAAACAGCAGATGCGGGAAGGGCTCTCTGACCTCCTTTCCACCTAAAAGCAGGTCATCAAACTTCTGCAATGAAGTGCCCCGCTTGTACCAAGAAGAGAATATTGTCATCAGCTGAGACCAAGAGTCAACACTGACTCGGATCCACACAAACAGGCCTTTACCGAGACAACCCTTGTCTTCCATTGGTTTCCCCCATATATTTATCTCCCACAATTTGTCACTTTCCTAGAAGCATAAACCCCTTTCCCTTTGTCTTGTCTCCACAATTGGTTGCTCTCTGTTGAAAACGGTATGTAAGGTTCTCAGACCTAACCATTTCTTTTGGGTTTTCATTTCATTTCTGTAAGGCCTCGCATATAGATATGAAATAAACCTTTTTCTCCCGTGAATCTTTGTTTTGGGGTTTTTTTTGTGGGCAGTTTAAACTGCAGAGCCCCAGACACTGAACCTAAGAGGGTGCGGGAACACAGATTTTTTTTTTCCTTCCCCTAGACTACCTATTGACTCTCTTTTATTCACGCAAGTAAAACTCACTCAAGGAGTCCCAGATGCTGGGGACACTGAAACTCTCTTTACTATAGAAGTTAAAAAAAAAAAAAAAAGTTATATCTGTCGTTTTTGTCGGGGAGCTTAAGATTCAGACTGGTGGTATGTTTGGTAAATGAACCATCTTTGAGAGGAGAAGCCTCTTTGAGAATCTGATGGAAGCCGTGGCAGAAAGTCGGCAGGTGGCCAGCTGTGTGTCAGGAGAGTGGGTGGTCCCTCCTGACAGCCTCCAGAGCTGGTTCTTGCTAACCTAGGGGAGAGCGTCAGGGAACACGGCCCGGGGCACTGTGGGGTTGGCAGGATTGTGGCCCACACCCCAGGTCTGGATCGATGGCTCCTCTCACCTTGGTGAGGGCCCTGACCAGTCATTCTTCAGAAACTCAAGATGTCCTTGCAGTGGCTGGGGCTTATCAGCCCCTTTCCAGCGATCTCTCACAGGCCGGCCTAAGCCTACTCTAAACAACATTCCTTTTTTTTTAACTGAACAGTTGGGAGTGCTCCTCCCAGTAGAGGCAGGAGCAGAAAGAGTAGCTTTATCTTGTTTACCCATTCCAAGATGTCTTGGGCAAGTGTCCTAGGCAGTTTGTTTCTCGGGTTTCTCGTACGTAAAACTGGGGTAACCATAGTATCTTTTGCATACAGTTGTTGTGAAGAGTGGATGAGCTAACACGTGTAAAACTGAAAACTGTCCCAATCCCGGGGAGTGCTATCTACACACCATTATGTATTTACATGTATCAGTGATATATTATCATTCAGGGATCAATGGACTCAGGGATCTCTAAGCTTCCCCTGCTCTGAGGATCCATGAGTCATAATGACATGAAAGCTATCTCTGTATACTAATCGACCACCCTGTTGACACGCTTTATTTCACTTAACGCCCTGAACAATCCTCTGACTCAGGCTATATCACCCCATTAGACAGAGGTGAGACCAAACTCGGGCAACATGCATCAGATCACACACCAGTGGGTTCAGTCTCGATGACAACACAGCCAGAATGCAAACCCTCACCTGCCTGAATCACAGAGTGGGAGGAGTTATTTGCAACACAGAGAACAAGGGAATAGTATCAGAATACAAAAGAAAGCTCACACATCAGAAAGGGAAGAGACAACAAAGTATGTAACACGAATGGATAGTTCCTGCAAGAAACCCACACGGCAAATAAGTCTGGATAAATGCTCAGGCTCACTGGGTATCAACAAGTGCAAATTAAAACCACAATGAGATACCACTGAATATCCATCAGTAGTGCTAATTAGGACAGGGGGAAGTAGGGATTCTCTCTGCTACAGGCAACTGATAGTCTTTCTGAGCTGCAAAGATATCCTCCCACTATCTCCTAACTTCCCATACCGCTGCTGAGAAGTCCTATGCTACTATTGTTCCTGATTCTTTGCATGTGTATTTTAAGATGCTTTGGGTAGCAAGGGACTGCAGGGGAGAAAAAAACTTTTCATCCACCCTCTTATGTTCTTGGACTGCGGTTTACAAATTAAATTAATGAAAAGATTAACAGGACAAAAGGCACACAAACTTTATTTGATGTTAATCTTAATTTTTACATGTACACGAAGCTCTTTGTAGAAAAGAAGTAAACACCCAAGGAGGTGGATAGACCTGGAGGCTTATACATAATAAATTATATATGTGACTTATATGTGGTAAATTGTACAGACACAGCTGGACAGAGGAAATAGGTTTGGGCTTCTAGTGGCAGTAAATTATGGGAAGGTAACAATATGGGGGAATGTACTAGAAGATAAGGGTCATTTAGTAAGCTCTGTTTATGCAGACTCATGTTGGTAACACCTCCACCTCTAGTCATAAATGTTGTTCCTCCCTTGCTGGCTATAGTAGAGGGGGACACCTTCACAAAGGGAAATTCATGCCCTTTTTTCAGGAAATAGGGGGAGGACAGAGAGGTTTTCCTACATCTGCAGCTTCTCAATTGCTTTCAGCTCAAAAATAATCCTTACGTCCATGTGGCACATTTGGGGTGTCACGTTCCAATCCTCCCCAGAACATAATATCTGTCTAAAAACGACATGAGTACCTTGACTGTTCCATTAGGGGGAGGTCTGGAAGGAAGCAATCCTGAGGTTGGTTTGGCACCTCTCCATGCTCATCAAGGGCTCAGGCGCCTTCCAGCAATCCACTCCTCCATCTCCAGCATGTCAGCCATGGATGGCGCTCTTCATTGGGGTAAGATGGTTGCATCAGCTCCAAACCTCACATCCTGAGTCACAAGGAGAGGAGCAATAAGATGAAACCATTCTCAGCAGATGTGTCCCTGTATGTCCTTGCTCAGGGCCAGGCCACACCACACCCAGTCCAGCACCTGGCCAAGGGGTCCTAGATGACCTTGTGGGCCCCATCATGACTCCTCCCACAGGAGGGGCCATACGCAGGCCTCCAATCTGGGTTCTACTAATTCCCCAGAAAGGGGAAAGGGCTGTTGGCAGACATCTGTGGCATCTGTCACAATAGAGGATCCGTGCTTTTTTCCTCTGGGAAAGTTTAGGATTATCAGTTCTCTCTGGTGTTTGGGGTGGAAGTAGAGAACTCGGGAGTCCCATAGTCTTTAATTCTGCCTTGGTTATAACATTCGGCTGAAGCAGAAGCATTTAATGAGAAACCCCCCAAAAATCGGAATCTTCTAAAACAGGTGCTTTTAAAAAGAACAACCCTGAGCTGGACAGTAGATATTTTTTAGATAGATAAGGAAATGTTCCACTGGACAAGCCTGTTAAATCTACACAAATTGTGTATCTCTTCAGCATAAAGTTAAGCTCTGGCTAAGTCTTTGAGATAAGAAGCATAAGGGGCTTTCTTGGAATACTGATAGTGTTGTGCTAATGTTTTCTTGTAACCTTGGGACCGGAGTATGTTTGCCACGAGACAGTCCAAGTTTTGACTATTTGATATAGACAACTGTGTTTGCTCACTTTAAGTTCTAAACTACATTTCTTATTGGAGGCTGACTTCACTCACAACCATGGTGATTCAGTCTGATTAACTCAGCTTCTGGAAATTGGCTGGGTGGGCCCTCTTAAAGTTAGAACCATAGCTCAAGGCACAGCCTTTTATGAATACGTACTTGTAACTTGAACAGGTTAACTTTGGAAACACAATTCAGATTTGTTATGTGAAGTTTCATAATGATGTACTTTGCCATAGGTCTTTGAAACTCATTTTCTGAGGTGTTCCAATGGGCCTCTTTGATATGGAAACTCATGTCTCTGGTTTTGGGAAATTTCTGTGTATTAATTTTTGAAGTGTGAGAACCCTGGGTTATTTATCCATTTACCCATTAATCACTGTAGAAGGTCCAACATCTAACTAAGAGTTAAGCTTTCAGTTTATTTAACAATATGTTACCAGGGCCCCTGACTGGCTCAGTGGGTGGAGCGTGTTGACTCTTGATCTTGGAGTTGTGGGTTTGAGCCCCACACTGGGTGTAGAGATTACTTAAAAATAAAATCTTAAAAAAAATAGAAATACATTTCTGTTCTTTTATTCTGTGCTTTCTGTTAATTAGATATTGTGCCTCCTAGAATGATTCTCTACTTTTCTTACATTTTTCCCTGTATTTTCCATGTCTCTATCCCCTTAGCCCAATAGGTCCTTAATTTCATCTTTCACTCCACCTGCTGAACTTGTAAAAAAATTTCATTTAGGCTGTTTTTGGCCTCTGATGATTATTCTCAATTCATGATGCAGAATTTTCTATCTCTGATGGTATCCAACAACAGGTGTACGTGGTGTGTCTGTGTGTGTGAGTGCGTGTGTAATTCTTTACTTGAATGGTCTGCTTTGTGTGCTCACTTGTTTTGGTTTCTCCCACGATGGTAATGCTGGTCTACGTTTGTACTGAAGAGCAGGTGCTAAGAAGCGAGCCAGCAGTGTGTGTGAGGGGAGCTTGGGGCTGGTGGCCCTGCTGGAGTATGCTGGGCAGGGAGCCAGCACTCTCACACCACATGTCAGCTCCCAGAGGCCTCTCCTCCGAAGAAGCGTCCTGGGAGGGGTGGCACCAGGCAGGGAGAGCCTGCCTGCCCGAATTCTGGAAGCAAGAGAGGGCGAATGTGCCGGACAGACACGCCATCTGGTTACTCCTTCCAGGAAGAGCTTGCCGCCCCCAGCTGTCAGCTCCTTGAGGGTCTGCCTCGGAGGCAGGGAGCCCCTTCCCCGGCACCTGCTATCTGTGCCTGGGGCTGAACCTGAGTAGCACAGCCAGGCCTGCTCACTGGGCCAAGAGCGACCAATGTCACTTGAGGTACCCGCTAATGCTGAGTTCTCTTCAGCAAACCTCTAACAGCAGTTGTACCAGACACTGCTGACGCCACATTTCCTTGGAGCTCGTGCTCGCAGACCCACGACCCTTACGGCAAGTGCCGTGGCAACAAGAGCTTGTGTTGGGGGGGCGAGGACATGCTGGAGCAGCCCCCAGCCCCAGAGTGGGCAGGAGTGGTGGTAGTTAGCCATCCTTGGACTCGCCAAGCAGTCAGCTGGGAGGTCCCCAGCAGGACGGAGACCCAGCTGCCCACAGCAGGACGCTCTCATGGATGCCGTTCCCTGGAACTATGTCAGTGCCTTGGCCTCCCCTGCAGGCGCCTCCTGGGATTGCCTCCCAGATAAACTTGTCCCTTTATCCTCATTTTAGGGCCTGCGTCTGAGACACGACCAGTCAGCCTCAGGCTAGACACCTGCATGCATCCTGTTGATCAGAGCGGGCCGCAAGCGCTAGCTGTGGGCCTCATTCTGGCTGGCCATCGTAAGTGGGATGAGCATCCTGTCACCTCTGCCCCCGTGGGGTGCCCACACAGCACTGAGAACCAGGTGCGTCCACCTCGTTTCACAGAGGGGAAACTTGAGGCTCAAAATGTTGCCTCAGGCTACACGGCTAAGAGACTGGGAGGCTGTTATTGGAATTCTCTCTTCCAGACTCCAAAGTCCTGTGTCCTCCATGTGGGAGAGTCTGCTCGGCCTGCACAGGAACCCAGATGAAAAGTCATTCAGAAACAAGGCCCCAGGAATCTCAGTAATGTTCCCAAGACTATAAACACCTATTCTGCAACAAATAAATTAGTTTCCCTCACTTTGTGGCTTCTAGAAAGCCATTTTTGATACACAGAAGGGAAAAAACAAATGCCATTATTTGAAGGGGAAAACAATCCTGAATTTAGAAGTAGAATTTGTGAGTGATACATAAAGCGTGTTGCCAAGTGGAACAAATGAAAGTCATGTTGGGTTAGAAGTCAAGGCAGATTCAAAGGCCCTTTGGAAAATTATTGGTTTCCTGAGATTTTATCTTCCAGGGCAATGTCTAGTCCACTCTGGATTAGCTGCGTGATAGACAGAAAGGTGCAGCAAGGGCAGGTCCCAGGTATCACGAGTGGGTCTGGGTGACACCCCGGCTGATATTGTGTCTGTCTCTGTCTTCTCCTCTGTGAGTGGGTTCCGTGGGGGTTTACAGGACATGCAGCTCTGAGACACAACACTGCAGATGCTAAGACTCTTCAGCCCTGGGTGACTTTCAGTTAAGACTTGGGGAGAGAAACACGTGGGACCCGATCAGGTCACCCTGGTGTGCATGTGCACGAACGAGGCTCTGCATTCAGATCTTCCTGGTGCAGAATCTCTTCCCAAAATATTTTTTGTAAAGCTCTTTCCAAATATCAAAACAAGCCATTCATCTTTGAGGCAGAAGTGTGCATGGAATTTGGTTTCGGTGAAATTAGCCGAGAAGTGGCCATGTGACTGTTTCTGAAACAACATAGAAGAGGAAAGACAGACGGCCGGGAAGCTCTTCAGATGTGAAACGGATTGTTTTCTTTCTCTTTTAACCAGACTCTGATCCTGAAAAATAAACTTTCAGATATAAACATTCCCGAAATCAGAAAACTGGACTTATTAGCTGTTGAAAAGTGGGTGAAAGCCCAATTTTACCCACTCTTGTTTGACTACAGATGGGGTGGAGGCCAGGAGACCATCTGGTTCCCAACTTCTGGCCACCACGGGCGCCAAGGCAGTGAAGCCCATGGAGACAAAGAGGGCGGGGAGCCACAAGGCTGCCCACACAGCTGCCCACAGCACCCTAGCCACGTTATTAGTGGCAGGTTATTTTGGAGTTATTTTTTTATCCATTTAATAAATATTCATCGAAGAACCTATTGAGTGTCATGCTTCTGAGAGAAGGCATTACATGCAAAAAAAAATGCTCCAGGGTTAAGTTTATCCTTGGCATGAAAGCCAGCATCGCCAATGAAGCACAAAGGGTGGTGTTCTAAAAGCTTTTCACAACCTGGCGCTGAAACAACAAAGCCGAGAATTACGGTACACGTTTGCTTCCAGGTATTTGGAGCACATGCTAATTTCCCGCATCATCTTGGGATACCAGGTCTGGCTGCAGTAGCAGCTCCATCAAGGGGGGATGCCAGCGCCCCACAACCCAATTTAAAATAATCAAGTCCAGATGCTGGTGCCAAAAAAGAGGTTTGCACCATTCACCACCATGACCTGGATCGTATTTCAAAAGTGTCAAATCAAAGCTGTCCCACCAAAGCCTGATTTCTTAATGAATTCCTTATGTATTCATCTCTTGAATACAGAAAGTGGGGTATCCACTGGGGAGTAAAAGATTTACAAAAACAAAACCCGCGGGTGTGATGTTTTGTGAAACACACCCTGTGCAGTGGATATCTCACCGTGGAATTGTTTACTGCTTCATTAGGATGCTTTCATTTAAAAAGCCACATCTGAGAGGCATCATAATATTTACGGAGAAGAGGGAGCATGAGCTGAAGGAAATCTTATAGAAATCTCAACATGTAGAGGCTTTAAAAAATGCTGAGGTTCTGTCGTGTTAATACAGGGCTGTTAAGAGCAAAATTTAAAGAATCTTGTCATTTCTATATGTTAAATGCTGGCCTCTTACCTGAAGAAAGATTCTGGCTAAGGGGTTGTCTTTGAGTCCTGACTTATTACGCTAAGTATGTCTGGGTACTGAATAAAACAAGTTTTTTGCTTTTTTGAAAAGAGAAAAGAGGTATGAGACTCAAGGTGATTAGATAAATACCTATATACGGACAGAGAGATGGATGAACCGAAGGGCAGATGAACAAAGATATGAGCAGACAGTAGTGTCATCAGCTTTTGGAGAATAACACTCTCCTACCTTCAGACTACCACTTCAATGTGGTTTTTGCTCAGAAAGGTGCAACCTACAAACCCCGAGAAGGATTCTTGAGTATTCTTGTCCAAGAACTCAGGGAAATGGCGCTCTGTCTTACAAAAGCCTTCGGGACACTGAAGTTAGACCATGAAAACTCCACTCATCGTTCATTCAACAAGTAATGAATGACCAGAGTGCACCCTCTGTGCCAGGGCCCAGTGGCTCTTGCAGCCATGGATTCCAAGTGGTTCATTTCACTTTCCATTTGCAAAATCTTCAATGGTACTTCCAGCTTCCAAACAAGAAAGCATAAATTCATGTATCCACCCCCTCTCTCCCAAACACAATTAAATAGCCTGGAAATAATCCGATAGAAAATGGCAAAGGGACTCTGAGAGCAGAAAAGAAGATGGGGGACTGGTTGGGGACCTCGGGTCTTCAGGTGTGGTGATATACTGAGGTCTTTGATCTCTCATACACCCCACATGGGTGCCAAAGAGGCCTGAAGCCTGGAACTGCCAATGGGCAGAGACAAATAAATGAACAAGAAAGGCCTGGCAGAAGAACTGGGAAAGGAGGAGCCCAATAGAGCCCAAATGGGGGCTGCTAACCAATCCTTCACAAGGGGACAGAGCAGGGAGCCCGATTTGCCTTCAAAGCCCCGCGGGGCTGACCCAACCCCCACTGTGCACTTGGTAACTGCCTGGTGGGCTGATCCTCCAAGGGGGCTGCCTGGCACAGCCCAGCAACTCTGTGCTCTGTACCCAGTGGCAGGAGAAGACCCAGGCTCAGTGGCTCAAGCCCCTCCCACGTCCCAGGGCAGAAGGTGGCCCTAGCAACACAGATAACCCAGGGAAGCAACTTCCACCCTTTCAGGCAGCAACAGGGGGTACTGAGCGAGAGCCCAGAAGTGCCGGAAGAATGAGGCCAGCCAGTGGCGCCGTAAGCGCTCTAAAAACTAACCCTCCCACAAAAGCAGGTCAGAACCTAGACAGTAAATGTAAAAGGGGACACTTGCCTGCTAAAATGGAAGATTTAAGTAGCATTAAGAGTCCCTTAACACAAGAACCAAAATGTCCAGATATAATAAAAATTTACTCATCATACCAACAACCAGGAAAACTACACTTTGAGAAAGAAAAATCACCGGATGCCAATACTGGAGCGAAAGGATGTTGAAATTATTTGACAAGGATTTTAAAACAGTGTAATTAAGAATGTTTTAATAGACAATTACAAATTCTTTTGAGAAAAATGAAAAAATTAAAAAATCTCTGCAAAGAAACAGAAGTTATAAAAACTCACTGAATGAACTCAATAGTAGAATGGAGATGACTTTGGATAGAATCCATGAACTTGAAGACAGATCAATGGAATTTATTCAGTCTGAACAAAACAGAGAAAACAGACTGAAAAAATGAATGGAGTCTCAGGGATCTGTGAAACAGATGTCTAAGTATCCAAAATATCCAACATTTGTCACCCGAGTTCCAGAAAAAGAGAAAGAGGGTGTAGCTGAAAAACAGTCAAAGAAACAATAGTTGACAACTTCCCAAATTTGGCAAGAGATATAAAACTACAGATTCAAGAAGCTGGGGGAAATCCAAACAGGATAAACACAAAGAAATCTGAACAAAGACACATTATTATTAAACTTCCAAAAAACTAAAGACAAAAAAAAAAAAAATCTTAAAAACCAGAGAGAGATGACGTATTACCTGTACTGGAAGATCAAATTAGTAACACCAGATTTCTCTTCTGAAACCATCAAGGCCAGAAGTCAGTGATACATTTTTCTAGAAATAAAGAACAGATCTGTCAACCATGAATCCTATATCTGGCAAAACTATCCTTCAAAAATAAAGGGGAATTAGACTTCTCAGATGAAGGAAAATTAGAAGAATTTGGTGCTGGCAGTCCTACCTTTAAAGCCTGGTAAAGGAAACCCCCCAAACATTAAAAAAAATGTAGATTGAATTGCGCCCCCCACCCCGCCATTCATATGTTGAAACCCAACTCCCAATGTGACTGTATTTGAAGACCTTTAAGGAGGTAACTAAGGTTAAGCAAGGTTCTAAGGGTGGGGTCCCAATCTGATAGGACCAGTGGTCTTTACAAGGAGAGGAAGAGACCCCAGGGGCGTATGCACATAGAAGCAATGTGAGGACACAGGAAGGGGCAGCCTACAAGCCAAGGAGAGAGGCCTCAGGAGAAACAACACCTGCCAACACCTCACTATGGACTTGCAGCCTCCAGAATTGTAAGGGATGCACTTGGGCTGTTTGAGCCCCCAGGCTGTAGGATGTGTCATGGTAGCCTGAGCAGACTAAAGCAGAAAACGACAACAGACAGATGGTGGGACCTTCAGAGAGGAAGACAAGGACAGTGGAAGGAGAAGATACAGAGGCAAACATAACAGACTGCTCTTCCCCTCTTGAGTTTCTTTAATTATACTTTATGTTTGAAGCCAAAATTATAATACCATTTGATGTGGTGTTCAATGCATGCAGTGGAAACACTTAAGATAATTATATTTAAAAAGTGGGGAGGGTTGGGGTGCCTGGGTGGCTCAGTGGGTTAAGCATCTGCCTTCAGCTCAGGTCATGGTCCCAGGGTCCTGGGATTGAGCCCCACGTCGGGCTCCCTGCTCAGCGGGGGGCCTGCTTCTCCCTCTCCCTCTGCCTGCCGCTCCCCCTGCTTGTGCTCTCTCTCTGTCAAATAAAGAAAATCTTAAAAAAAAAAAAAA
>NC_138382.1:3866262-3896737 GCF_054177405.1 Leptonychotes weddellii
GAATCTAATGTTATAAAATTATATAAATAATTATGTAAATAAAATTAGATAAATAAAATTAGATAAATAAAATTATATAAATAAAAAATACTATAAATAAAGATGAATCTAATGTTATAAAATTATATAAATAATTATATGAATAAAATTATATAAATAAAATTATATAAATAAAATTATATAAATAAAAAATACTATAAATAAAGAAGAATCTAATGTTATAAAATTATATAAATAATTATATAAATAAAATTATATAAATAAAATTACATAAATAAAATTATATAAATAAAATTATATAAATAAAAAATACTATAAAGAAGAATCTAATGTTATAAAATTATATAATTATATAAATAAAATTATATAATTATATAAATAAAATTATATAAATAAAAAATACTGTAAATAAAGAAGAATAATGTTCAAGTAACTCACAAGAAAGCAAGCAAAAAACCGCCCAAAAACAACCAAATAAACAAAGAAAAAAAAAACAGAGGAATGAAAAAAGGGGACAAATATAAAACAAAATACTAAAATGGCAGACTTAAGCTCTAACATATGAATGACTATTTTAAATATTAGTAGTATAAATACACCAATTAAAACACAGAGATCAGTTATTATTCAGTAAAGTTGGAAAAAATTAAGAGTGAAAAAAGGTAGAGACAGAGTGGGTAACACAAGACTCAATCACTTACAGTCAATGAGAAAAATGACTACAAAACAACACTCTATTACAGATACGTAGGAAAGATAAGGATGGGAAGGCTGTATCATGCAAATATGAATTAGAAAAAAAGCAAGAGTGATGATAATAACAAAAAAGGGCATCACAGAATGATAAAGACTCGGTCAACCCACCAAGATCCAGCGATCCTAAGTTTGTGTGTAGCACACCGCAAGGTTTCAAAACACACGAAGCAAAAACTGGTGGAGAAGAAAAGAGAAACAGATAAATTCACAGTTGTAGCTGGGGATTTCAAAACCCAGCTTACAACGTTTGCTAACCAACAAGGCTCCAGAGGAACAAACACCATGGCCCACTGGATTTGCCTGACATTACTGAATACTCTACCCAACAACAGCAGGATACACATCCTATGCAAGTCGCACGGGACACTCACCGGGAAGAAAGGCCAGATCCTCGGTCATACAACAAACCTTAACCAACCTAAAAGAATTGTAATTATACAGAGTATGCTTTCTAACCACAATGCAATCAAATTAGAAATCAGTAAGTTGGCTAATTGAATATAATAAAAATTTTTAAAAAAATCAGTAAGTGAAAGACAATAGAACAATCTCCAAGTTCTTGGAAATTCAACAACACACTTCTAAATAATCCCTGGGACAAAGCAGAAGTCTCAAAGGCAACTTAAAAATAAAAATGAATGAAGGTGAATGAAAATTGAAATGAAATTGAAAATACAACATATCAAATTTTGTGGGGTTCAGCTAATACGGTGTTTACATTAGAAAAGAGAAAATATATCAATCAATAATCTAAATTCCAACCTCAAGAGGCTGGAAAAAGAAGAGAAAGGAAAAATACAGCAACAAAAAAAGCAAGCAGAAAGAATGAAATTCAAAAAAAGGGCAGAAATCGCTGAAAATAAAAACATGAAAATGAGAGGATTAGTGAAACAAAAATTTGTCAAAAAAATCAATAAAATTGACAAACCCTTAGCTCAACTGACAAGGATAAAAAGAGAGAAGAGACAAATGACCAGTGTCAAAATGAAAGAAGGGCACCACAAAGGATCCTGCAGACATTATAAATCATAAATTTGTCACACATGTCAGAAATTTGACAACTTAGAAGAAATGGGCTAATTCCTTGAAAACCACAAACTACCAAAACCCAGCAAGATAAAACAGATACATGAATAGTCCTATAACCTCTAAAAAATAGGATCTGTAATTTAAAAGTTCCTGAAAAAAGGAACTTCCAGGTTCCAGATGTTTTCAAATACAGAATTTCTCCAGCATTTAAAGAATTAACACCAATTTCACAAAATGTCTGCCAGTGAAGAGAAGAGGAGGGAACACTTCCCAACTCATTTTATGAGGTCACTATTACCTTGATCAACGTATAACAAAGAGGACATACAAATAAAGCTATACATCAACATCTCTCATGAATTTAGATGCATAAATCCTCAACAAAACAGTAGCAAAATGAATCCAGTGACGTATTAGAACAAATGTACGTCATGAGCACGTGGGGTTTGTCCCAGGGATGCGAGGCTAGTTCAACATTCAAAAATCAACCAGTGTAATCCATCATATCAGCAGGCCAAACCACTTGCATGTCTATTTCTGTCTTGATGTCTGCTTCCCAGAGGATCCAAACTTCATTCATGTGCAACAATCCCGCAGCAACTTAAGTTGAGAAATATAACAGAGAGATTTTAGATGGATTTTCTTTACGATTCATTATCTGGTAAGGATGCCCAGTGCTGCTGCCGCCATTTAACATTATTCTGGGGATCCTGGGCAATGCTGTAACAAAAGAAAAGGAAATAACAAGTGTAATGAACATCTACCTAGAAAAAAACCAAAAGAACCACCCAACTGCAGTTGACCCTTGAACATGAGGGTTAGGGACACTGACACCTATGCTGCAGAAAATCCCCATGTAACTTTTTTTTTTTTTTTAAAGATTTTATTTATTTATTTGAGAGAGTGAGAGAGAGAAAGAGCACAAGAGGGGGGAGCGGGAGAGGGAGAAGCAGACTCCCTGCTGAGCAGGGAGCCCGATGTGGGACTCGATCCCGGGACTCCAGGATCATGACCTGAGCCAAAGGCAGTCGCTTAACCAACTGAGCCACCCAGGCGCCCCCCATGTAACTTTTGACTCCCCCAAAACTTAACTACTAATAGCCTACCGTTGACCAGAAGCCTTACTGATAACACAGTCGATTAACACACATTTTGTATATTATGTATATTATGTACTGTATTTTGATGATAAAGTAAGCTAGAGAAAAGAAAATGTTATTAAGAAAATCATAAAAAAAAATACATTTATAGTAGTGTGCTGTATTTACTGGAAAAAATCTACATATAAGAGGGCCAGCACAGTTCAAACCCATGTTGTTTAAAGGTCAACTGTATTAGAACACGTACAGAAGTTCAGCAAGTTTTCCAGATCAATTTACGAAATTAATGGTCTTGTGCTTGCTTCGGCAGCACATATACTAAAATTAGAACAATACAGAGGTTAGCATGGCCCCCTTACATGGATGACACTCAAATTAGTGAATTGTTCCATGTTTTTATTAAGGAGGGTGCTTGCGATGAGCACAGTGTGTTGTATGTTAAGTGTTGAACCACTAAATTCTACACCTGAAACTAGTATTACAGTGTATGTTAACTAACTGGAATTTAAATAAAAACTTGGGGGGGAGAAAAAGGAAAAAAAACTGATGGTCTTTCTCTATGCCAGCAGTAAGTGTACTAAATATAATAAAAGATACAAATTATGATGACTAAAAGTATAAAATATCTAGAAATTATCCAAGAATCCAAAATCCTTCTATGGGGAAACAAAAACTCTAATAAAGGAGATTGAAGATCTGAATAAATACAAAGACATCCCATGCTCTTAGATAGGCACATTTCATATTATAAGATGTTGATTCTTCATAATTTAATCTATGAATGAAATGCAGTATCAGTCAAAATTCCAGCTGGTATTTTTCAAAGGAACTCAACAAAATTATTTAAAAATACATATAAAGACATAAAAATCTATGAATATCTAAGTAAATTTTACAGAAAACAAAGGGTGGGTGTGTTCTGCCAGATACTGAGACATGCTAAAGGGCCATATTTTATTTTAATTTATTTTTTTATTTTTTAAAGATTTTATTTATTTGAGAAAGAGAGTGAGAGAGTGGGGGGGGGGGTGCAGAGGGACAAGCAGACTCCCTGCTGAGCAAGGAGCCCAGAGTGGGACTTGATCCCAGGACCCTGAGATCATGACCTGAGCTGAAAGCAGACACTTAACCGACTGAGCCACCCAGGCACCCAAGGGCCATATTTTAATAAAGACATACTGAAATTGACACAAGAACAGATGAATAGACCAAGGGAAAATGACGACTTGAAGGTGACCCACATGTTTGTATGAGACTCAGCATAAGATAAGGTATAAAAATAAATTAATGGGGAAACAACAGACTGTTTAGAGAATGACTTGGGAATACAGAATATAGAAGAAAAATAAAATTGGGCCCCTACCTAATCCCAGACCTAGAGGCATAGATAAAGTCCTGAATGTGAAAGATAGAGTCCGGAAATCAATAGAGAGCAAAGAATGCTAAAAAGTCCTCAAACAAAAGCATAAACTGTAAGGAAAAAAAATCAATGGCTCTCATTACATCACAATTCAGGCTTCTGCTCAATGAGAGAGTTAAGACACAGATGGCAGGTCTTTAACAACACAGCTTCATGAAACTATACAGGGTTGGGTCCCTGGGTGGCTCAGTTGGTTAAGCGACTGCCTTTGGCTCAGATCATGCTCCTGGAGTCCCAGGATCGAGTCCCGCGTCAGGCTCCCTGCTCAGCGGGGAGTCTCCTTCTCCCTCTGACCTTCCCCCCTCTCATGTGCTCTCTCTCTCTCATTCTCTCTCTCAAATAAATAAAAACCTAAAAAAAAAAAAAAAGAAAAGAAACTACACAGAGTTATTGCCTAGCGTAAACCGGGAGCTAATAGAAAAATACACCAGGGAAGGGGGTAATTCAAATAGAAAAATGGGGAAAGGATATGTACAAAACATTTTCAAAATAGGAGATCCTAATTATGACTTCAGGTTGATAAATGAGGAAATGGGGGCATAAAATTATTTACACAAATGTTTTATTCTCCAGAAGGAACAAAGGGGAAATGTTTTAAGGGGTTGCCTCCTGATAGCGCGGCTGAGTGTGGGAACTGTTGGGGTGGAAATCCTTCGATACAATTTGATTTTTTTAACCATGTTTTTAAGCATGTTTTACTTTGCTGACATTTTTAAATTTAATTTTTTTTTTTTTTTTTAAGTAGGCTCCACAGCCAGCATGGAGCCCAATGCAGAGCTCGAACTCAAGACCCTGAGATCAGGCCTGAGCTGAGATCAAGAGTTGGATGCTTAACCGACTGAGCCACCTAGGTGTCCCGACATCTTTAAATTTTAAAAGAAAAGGAACTAACAGCAAATAGCCTTATCCACATCT
Organism: Leptonychotes weddellii; assembly: GCF_054177405.1. Classification (NCBI taxonomy): domain Eukaryota; kingdom Metazoa; phylum Chordata; class Mammalia; order Carnivora; family Phocidae; genus Leptonychotes; species Leptonychotes weddellii. Next base: position 3,871,483 of record NC_138382.1, read on the forward strand.
TTCAGAAAGTTAAATATCTCACTCAAGAGTCACCCAGACTGAAAACGTTGCATAAGAATGAAAATTTAAAAATATTCCCAAAATGATGGCAACATCTTCTTCTTCTCAGGATTATATATAATCAACAAACAGAAGTAGCACAATGAAAATGTGACTTTGCATAAGAAGCTATGATTTGGTGTTTTCTTCACTTAGCACAATGCCTGTTTTTGGGATTCATCTATATTGTAACACGTGTTAGAAGTTTATTTCTAATTTTTAATTGCTGAATTGTATTCCACTGTATGGATATACCACTTTTTGTTTGTTGGTTCAATTGGCATTTGGATGGATTCGTTTGGGTCTATTATGAATAACACTGCTGTGAACGTTCATGTACAAGTGTTTGCTTGAGCTTGTGTTTTCATTTCTCTTGTGAGTGACACTGCTGGCTCATTTGGGAAAGTTATGCTAACTTCTTAAAATACTGCCTAACTGTTTTTCCAAAGTAGTTGCACCATTTTACCTTTTCACCAGCAGTGTATGAGGTTTTCATTTTTTCTCTATCTTGCCAATGGCTGGTATGATCTTTTTTATTATACTCATTCTAGTGGGTGTGAAGTGGTATCTTGGTAGTTTCAATTTGCATTTTTCTAATGATTAATGATGTCGAATAGGTTTTCATGAGATTTTTAGACACTAACTGGCTCTTGGTGAAATGTTTTCCACCATTTTAAAATGAGGATTTTTGATTTCTTATTTCTTCATATACATGGATACACATCCTTGATTATATGTTTTGCAAATAGTTTCTCACAGTCTGTGGCTTGTCTTCATTTCCTTCATTCTGTCCTTTTGAGAGCAAATTTAAAACATTTTAAAACTTTTTTTTTTGATATAGAGAGAGACCTGGGTGGGGTGCAGAGGGAGAGGGAGAGATAAAGAGAATTTTAAGTAGGCTCCAGGCCCAGCACGGGGTTCGATCTCACAACCCTTAGATCACAACCTGAGATGAAATCAAGAGCCAGATGCTTAACCAACTGAGCCACCCAGGCACCCCAATTACGTTTGTTTTTGTTTGTTTTTTCAGTAGGCTTCATGCTAGTGCGGGGCTCAAGCTCACAACCCTGAGATCAAGAGTTGGACACTTAACCAACTGAGCCACCCAGGAACCCCTGCAAATTTAAAAAATTTTAATGAAGCTTATCAGTGTTTTTCTTTGGCCCATGCTTTTGGTGTTCTACATAAGAAATCTTTGCCTAACCAATGATTTAAAAGATTTTCTCCTATGCTTTACACTTTATAGTGTAACCTGATATTTAGGCTTTGGGTCCATTATGTGTTGATTTTGTATATAGTGTGAGATAAAGGTCTACTTTATTTATTCTTAAAGATTTTATGTATTTATTTGAGAGAGAGAGAGAAAGAGCAGTGAGAGAGAGAGTGAACACGAGCTGGGGGGGGCGGTGGTAGAGGGAGAGGAAGAAGAAGGCCTCCTGCAGAGCAGGGAGCCCGATGCGGGACTTGATCCCAGGACCCTGGGATCATGACCTGAGCCGAAGGCAGATGCTCAACCGACTGAGCCACCCAGGCACCCCATAAGGGTCGAATTTAAATCAAGGCATCATAAATGCAACACTCGGTCTGATGGCTATGGGGGGAATCTGTTCCTGGCCCCTTCCGGCTTCTGGTGGTTGTTGGTGTTCCTCTCTTTGTGGCTACTCACTGCAGCCTGTCTTCATATGGCCTTCTCCTCTGGGGTGATCTCCTCTGTCTAAGGCTCTTTTTGCCTCTATCTTAGAAGGACATGTGTGGTGGCGTTTTGGGCCCACCATTGTAATTCACAGCAATCTCATCTCAAAATCTGTAACTTCTTCACAGGTGCACAGACCCCTTTTTCCAGATAAGATAACATTTACAAGTTCCAGGGATTAGGACTTAATTCTTTGGGTGGCCATTATTTGACCTACTAAAATACCCAATTCTCTCAGCAACATCTGTTGAGAAGACTATCCTTTTCCCTTGGAATCGGGACTTCGGCACTGCTGAAAATCAACTGACCATAAATGTAAGGGTTTATTCCTGAAGTCTCAACTCTGTTCCATTGATATATCCTAGTATCAGTACATACTGTCTTGCTAACTGCAGTATTATAGTAAATTTTAAAATCAGGTAGTGTAAATCCTTCAACTTTATTCTTTTTAAAAATTGTTTTGGCTACTATAGGTCTCTATTTTCATATAAATTTCAGGATCAGCTTGATTTCTGCATAAAAGTCTGCTGAAATTTTGATAAGGACTGCACTGAATCTCTAATGTGGGAAATCTTCCAATCTATGAACACGGAATATCTTTCCATTTACTTAAATCTTTGTCAATTTCTCATAGCAATATTTTGTAATTTTTGTATTTTTCAGTGTACAAGTCTTTACCTTTTGTTAAATTTATTTTGAGGCTATTATTCACAGAATTGTTTCCTTAATTTCATTTCAGATTGTTTGTTGCTAATATACAGAAATACAACTCATTTTTATATATTGGTCTGGTATCTTCTGATCTTTTTTTTTTTTTTTAAGCACAGTAAGGCATCTTTATTCATGTGTCCCATTGATTCATGATAACAAAAAGATGGAATCCCTTCTTCCAACAGTGGCTTAAGAGGATCTTCCAGAATTAGCCATGTGTAGGAATCCTTGACAAATTAAGCCAGCCAAATACAAGTTAGCTACATCGAAGAGTGCATAATCTATATTATTCCACTGAAAATACGGTTATAGAAAACATTTCCAATTAACATATCAATGCTGAATTGTTTTCTTTTTATATTTCATTAATAGAATGATGGAACAAGGAACAGACCTCTTCATTTATCTAGTACAGTGCTTTCATATTCTAGAAAAGGGAGGTGGATTCCAAAGAGATTACATGAATTGTTTAAGGTTACTCAACTTGTCATACAGTTGGATCCAGATCCCTGATATCCTGGTTCTCCTACTGTGGTCACACTCTTTCTGATTTCATCCCAGGTTAACATGTCCCAAAGGATAGGAGTTGTTCTCAATGCTGGCTACATATTTATCTTCTGATCTTGCTAAACACATTTATTACTATAGTTCTTTATATAGATGCCTTAAGATTTTCTATATATATTGTCATCTGCAAATAAATTTACTTCCTTTTTTCCAGTCTAATTCCTCCCCTGCCATTGCACAGGCTAGATTCTCCAGTAAAATTGTGACTAGAATTTAGGACTGTTTGTGTCCATGTTCAGGAGGAAAGTATATGTAGTTTTCTTTTCTTGTAATTTGTTTGGCTTGGTATCACATCTCCTCCTTTTTTCTGAAAGAAATTTGTGAGTGATTGGTATTTTTAAATGTTTGATAGAATTTACTAGTAAAGCCATCTAGACCTGGACATTTTTGTGAGATTTGAAATTTCTCATTCAATGCATTTGTTATACTTTTATTCAGATTTTTATTTCTCATAGAATTTATTAATCTGCGTCTTCCTTGGAATTCATTCACGTAGTCTAATTCATTGGCATAAACTTATAATACTCTTATACTCTTCTTAATTTCTGTGGAAATGGTAGTGATGTTGACCCTCTAGGTCTTTTGGTAACTTGTGTCTTCTCTGTTACTTTCTTGGTCAGTCCAGCAAGGGTTTGTCAAGTTTCATTAATTTCCTCTATCTTTCTATTTCTATTTTATTGATTTCCTCTCTATTCTTTATTTCTTTTCTTCAGGCCTCGTCTGCTCTTCTTTTTCCAGTTTCTTAGGGTGGAAGCTTAGGTTATTGACCGGAAACCTTTTCTTTTCTGATACAGGCATTTAAAGCTACAAATTTCCTTCTCCCCACTGCTTTAGCTGTGTCACATAAATTTTGTTATATTTAATCAGTTCAGAATTAAGAAGCTTCCCTTGTGATTCTTTGATCCATGAGTTATTTAGATACTTGGGGTTTTTCCAGTTTTCTTCTGAGAATCTCTGACCTAATTGTGTTGTGGACAGAGAACATATACTTTTTTGTGATTTCAATCTTTTTAAATTTATTGAGACTTGTTTTACAGCCCAGCATGTGTTTATCCTGAAGGCTTTCATGGACAGTTGAAAAGACCATGTGTTCCGGAGTTTCTGAGTAGAATGTTCTACAAATGTAGGTAGGTTTGCTCATGTTGGTTGATAGTGTTGTTCAGGCCTTCTTTATATACTAACTTTCTTGCTGTTTGTTCTATCAGTTATTTAGGGTGGGCTTTTTCAAATTTCCAACTATTACTGTTAAATTATCTATTCTTTCAATTATGCCAGTTTTGCTTTATGTATTTTAGGACTCTATTTTTAGGAGCATATACACTTATATGTTATAACATAAATATATGTTATATTTTCACTATGCATTGACACTTTTATCATTCTGTAATGTCTCTATTTGTAGTAATACTTCTTGTCTTAAAAGTCCATTATTTTTCTAATACTGATACCAGTCACTCCAGCTCTCATATGGTTCTTGATTACACGGCAAATTTTTCATCTCCTTAATTTCTACTTATTTGTGTCTCTGTGAAGTGTATCTCAGCATAATTTATTTTTTTTAACATAATCTGCCAACCTCAGCCTTTTGAATGAATTGCTTTGTCCATTTATGTTCTAATGCAATTATCTATATGGTTGGGGTTTTGCGGTTTCATATGGATTTTTGTACCTCTATTCTTCCTTTTATTGCTTTCTTCTGTTATTTTTCAGTTTACTGTTTTAATTCTAATTTCCCCAGTTATTTCTTGATCAGAAGGAGCTGTCCCCTAGCAGATTCCTCAGGAAGGGCTTATGAACACAACATTGAGCTCTAACTTTAAATTTTCTACCAACTTCTTACTTTTGAAAGACTGCTTTTCTGGATACTTGGTTCATATTTCTTTTTCCCTTGAATCTTGACAATGTTGCTCCACTTGTTTTCCTTTGTATGTTGCTTTTCAGAGATGACTTTTTATTTTTAAACCTTCTACCCCATTTTCCTCTTTACGAGGCACTAGGTAGGAAAATGAAGTTTAGGTATTCTCTGCAGCATAATCCATACTGTAGGTGTGTGTTATGAATGATTTTATTTGATATTCTCATAAAGACAGTGTTTTGGGAAGATGGAGATAACTGAAATGTAGGTGGCCATAATCGTCCTCACACATTCTGTCTTCTGGGACCTTCTAAAACTAAGGTTTTACGTACACAAGGAAAGAGGGCATCAGGCCTGCACATCCAATGATTACAGTCTTCTTTCATAGATTTAAAGATGCACCTTTTCCACAGACATTACATTTGTTATTGAAATGCATCCTACAACTGGCATATTACATTCAGTGATATAGAAAACAAATGCATATGGTCCCGTTTGTGGAGTTCTAGCTTTGAAATACTGCTCTCTTTTGTGTCCCAACCTGTCCAGAGCCCCACATTTCCTCAGTTGGCACCTAGCTGTAGATAGGGAGGGGAGCAGTCACTTGGCTTTTCCCACCCATGGGCACCCGTGCCGAGTGAAAATGGTCCCCAAATGGCTTCCGCGCGGCCTGCCCCAGCCAGGTCACGGACAGAGCCCTCCAGAACCTTCTCACTGGTTCTCAGAGAAATGTGTGCCCTGCTTCAGATTTGAGAGGAGTTTTCGCTCAGCATTCCGCCTCAGTTTTATACAATTTTGTTATTCCTAGCATATATTTTTTTTGTGGTGTATATAACTGGATGTTGGTCACTGTGTAGTTTTAATAGAAAGACTTTAGTTTTGTTTTTTTGTTGAAAATGCTGATGTTCCCAAGGGCTAAAGTTAAATGCTGTGTGTTGTTTCCACCATCTTTCCAGGAGCTTCTGTCGTTTTTAAAACATAGCAATGAACATCTAGATGTTGAAATGTTGACACAGAAAATATTATGAAAAGAGCTGAAAAGTTGCTATCATGATTTGCTAATGACAACAGCAGCTCAGGCTTCTGTGCTTAGTGGCCCAGGCTCCACCAGTAGGAACCCAGAGAATTCCAGACACTATACACTGACAAAAGGCACTAAGACATTTAACTAGTATTTTCTAAACACAGACACCAAGAATACCACCCTACAAATGCAGAAAAGTTAAAATCAAGAGACTGTTCTGTTGAATATATTACACATGCAAATAGACTGATTATCAGGAATGTAGGTTTATTTCAATAAAAAAAGATTCACCCCCAAAGAGAGTACCTTGCAGCAGCAGTCACAAGGCACGGATGTATGAAGTGCCTCAAGCAAAATAGAAACTGAACATTAAAAAAATATGTTATTTAAAAAGACGTTGAAGACCATTTGTTAATAGGAACATAGACTATAAAAATGGCATTCTTATACATTTTTTAAACAATTTTATTCCTTTACCTTTACTAAGACAGGAAACAATGGTGTAATGTTTACACACTACCTTGTGGCACCCAGCACAAACATTTACAGCACGGAACCTGGTTTGCTAAAGAAAAAAAAGATAGCTAAAGTACAGCTTAAAAACTTTATTTTTAGTGCGTTCACATTTTTAGATATTTGAAATCCACAGCTAAAAGGAAAAGTAATTTTCCTTAGCTTAGAAAAAGACTGTAGTTATATATCCTTAGGCAAACCACTCCACAAAAAAGGAATACATTCAAGATATTCTAAAATATCAAGGACATGATTTCTAGTCTAGGAACATCACAGTAACCCTCTTCCTAAAACAGATCAGAAGTCAACACATAATAAATGTGAAGGTCAATTATATTAAAATAAAGTAGTATTTGATTTAAATTATTGATCACTTGGGAAATACAATGAGTACTCATTCTCCGGTTAGGTATGTTAAGATTAGCTATTAGAAATGGTGTAACATCAATATTTAGTGTGTATAAAAATTTTAGGATTCAAATATATTACAATGAAAAGTTTATCATAATCGCACAAAAAGTGTTTCCTTATATATTAGCCACCACAGAGCTGCACAGGACGAAGGCTGAAAAAGATGCGGTTGAATTAGACCCTTGAGAACAGGTTTTGTGTCCTAGACGGTGAGGTGTTCCTCCAAGCTCTAATGCTGCAGAGACGTTATTCTAGGAAACGTTAAGGAGTGCCTGCACGCTCTTTACTATCGGAGGGAGAGAAGATAAACCGGAGCTCCATTTTTAAACAACAAAAAAAGAATATAAAATACTAGTATAATAAAACATTTAAACAGTACTAAATAGCACAATTTAAATACCAGTTATATGCTGTCATTAGTTTTCTTCTTAAAAAAATCAGTTCCTGGGCTTTCAGATGTGTTTTCTTTTTAAAAATAACCAGCATCCTCCTCGTGGCCGGGCGCCAAGTCCACGTCCACGCCCACGCCCGGGGGCCACCCCTCCAGGTACCCGCAGGACTCTCCCAGGTCACAAGGCAGCGACGCAGAGGCCTGTGCGTGTGCTGCGGGGCGGCTGCCCGCCTGGCCCTAGGACCCGGCCTAGAGCAGCACAGCCTGGGCCACCTCCTTGATTGTGCGCGCGGCTCTCTCCAGTTCTTCGTCTGTTTGCTCCACTGTGACCACAACCCTAATGCTGAGAAATAACGACACAGAAAATCGTCAAAGGAGAGTCTAGGGCACCTGTTCTGTCAGTCAAGTTCTACTGGCACATGGCCCCACTCATTAGTGGGCCTACTGTCTACAGCCACTTCCTCACTGCTCAGCGGAGTCAAGTGTGCCCACGGTCTGGCCAGTTACAGAAGTCTGCCACTCCTGGCCCGACTGCTGGTGCATCTAGTCAGGGAAGCTTATGGTGGGGCTCTGCCCGGGGGTGCCGGGAATCCCGCCCTTTACATCATCTACTGCTCTGAGCACCACCAGGCCCGAAGCTGGAATTCAGTACATCTCAAATCAAGGAGTGTCTGCGTGCCCGTGCTCACTTACAGTTCAGTAAGTCATGCAGAAGTTCTGTAATACTTGAGGCAAGGCAGACATTTTTAAGTTTTCAGGAAACCGAAGACCAAAACTATCAGTTTGACAGGGCACTTCTGCCTCTTCTCCCCCACTTACTTCCCTCTGCAAACATCTGTATCATCCACTGGACACCTGCACTGAGCTGTGCTGTGCTGGGCAGGGAGCCCCGAGGGCACAAAGCAAGTGTGGCCCCTGTTCTGAAACACAGGCTCACGGCTTTGCCTGGGTGCAATCAGACAGGAGAGGGCAGGATCTTTAGGGCACCTCCAAGCTGCTGCCAATGGTCTTCCAGAATCCCAGTCTGGCCCTCCGTGTCTGCACAGTGCTCGGGACTCCAGAGTCTTCCCGGACCCCCCGGGCTTTCCCCATTCTCCAGGGCCCTCTCACTTGTCCCTCTCAAGCTAGTGCTCTGGCCCCCCAGACGCACTTGAGGGTCTCCATACCACCGCACACCCTGCTAGAAGGTGGTACCAACAAGTCTGTCTGACATACTTGATCTTTTGGGTTTGGCTTGAGCATCACCTACTCTTAGAAGCCTGAGTCCCTTCCAGGTCAGAATGAATCATGCCCTCCTCCTCTGACCTCACCGACCTTGTGCTATGACCCTGAGCCCTTCGTGCTCTGGGTGTCTACCTCCTTCGACTATACTTGAAGTGCCGATGAATGAGCACCAATTTTAAATCAAGAGTCCAAGTGCTCTCCCATGTACGGCTTCTTGAACCTCTCTGGATCTTCCCCACTGTTGTTTTGTTTTTCCCTGGGTGGTTTATATGTGTTTGCCAGGTGAAGTACCACACAGCGCTCCAGCCAGCAGTGGGGTCAACACCACCGTCTGGATGTGCCCCTCCCACAGGACGGCCCTCACGGCGGACGTGGCTGGCACAGCGCGTGCAGCTTAGGGTCGTGGTAGACCTCTGCGGATCAGAACTTCGGCTGTCCCAGCTCAGTCCTGGGGTCTCACACACTTCTTTGAGTTAACTGGGAGGGTACAGTGAGTCCTGGGGGGTTGCTTTACAGTTAAAAATTAAAAAATGGCCAGTTTAAGAACAGAAAACAGATGATGTACTATAGTACACATTCTTCCTTATCCTGTGATAGTCTTTCAAACATTTTCAGAACTGAATACATTTTATAGAGTTCTGAAAGTAGGAAAAACAAGTCACGTCACAGTTTAACGTCCACCAACCTTGGAGGAGGGAGGCACTTCTCTTCTTTCTCCAGGTAGCGTGCCTGGGTTAATGCGATGCTTCTGTCCATGCACTGTATGAAGAAGAGGGACACGTTTGCAAGCTGGGCTGCGGACACTGTGCTCATTACAACAGGAAGGTACTCTGAAATGGTATCCTTAACCACAGCATTCATTCATTTTTCCACTTACAACTGTGAGAAGGCAAAACAGCAATACCAGGACCCCGTCCTGAGCAGCCCCAAGCGACATGACTGCCCTGCAGCGGCGCCCTCCACTCTGGACCGCCCAGGGCACCGCCGTGAGCCATGGGGCTGTCCAGCACCGTGCGACAGGGCTAGTGCCACCGAGAGACTCAACTTTTAATTTTACTCAATTTAAATAGCCACAGGAAGCTAGGAATTTCCATTTTAAACAAAGCAGAAGAAGGACATGGGGAAATAGTCCCAGCAAAGCCCCAGGAATGAACCAAAAGTTGGACTTAATAGTAACACCATGTGAATGGTTTCAGAGACAAACTGGTCACACTTCAAATATGAGCCATTCCTCTGATTTCCGTGGGCTCCCTTCGAGCAGGTGCTACCAGGCCAGAAGTCTGGTGTCACCCATTTTTTGCATAGCTTTCTCATACCTTAACCACTTGTCAATTTTTTTAAAAGTTCAAACATGCTCTATCAAAATAAAGAAAGTATGAGAATCAGATTGAAGTCACGGTTGATCAGGGTTTCTTTTTGGGTGATGAAAATGTTCTGGAATGAGGTGGTGTACAGCCTTGTGAGTGTACTCAAAACCACTCAGCTGTATTATTTTAAAAGGGTGAATTTTCTGGTCTGTGCATTATATTTAAAAATGCATCAGTCAGAGCCAGGGGACTGATAAAGGAAGGAGCAAGCACCCCCAGGGCTGGGCAGTGAGGGTGTCTGCCCGAAGAGGGGCCCCGCTGTCCGCCGCCAGGCGGGCTGTGCGCTGCTGCATGCCCGACGGAAACCACCAGCAGGCAACACGGCAGACTCCCACTCATGCTCCATCTGCAGTATACTCGGAGGAGTTAACTCCTGAACACATCTGGACTGGCTCTGTTCCTAGCCCTGGTTAGCTAAGGAACATTATAAACCATCGCTCAGTTTGTAAAAACAGTGTCTCGTCAAGCAACTCAACGAGCACTTGGCAAGAGCTCTGTGTTGTGCAAACCTCACATGACGGTCTGCACCACAGCTGTCTCCTCTCTCTCCAATACTGACCGGGCAGTGCAGCAGAGCTCGAGACGAGGACGCAAACACACTGCAGCACTGCTCTTCTGTGCACAAAGGCAGTTTCCAGACTGTATTTTGTCCCTCCCCCGAGGCCCTGCTCCCTGATTCATGAGGGATCTCATGAGGAGGTCTTGGAGAGGCCCGGCCTCGGGCTGGGGCCTCAGACGGAGTCTGGCATCCGTGAGTTGTGCAGACTCTCGCCTCCTCTTCCGTTCTGAGGACAAGACGCACAAGTGTGGCCCGCGTATCCCATGCTTCTCTCGCCTGCCCTCGGCAGTGTCTCTGGCACAAGCAGAAGGAAGACCCCACTGCTGTTCTCTCTAAAGAACCGAGGGGGCTCTCACGTGGAACGGGCGTGGAGCCGGTCCAGAGCGCCATCCCGAGGGGGGCCGGCGGGGGCTGGGGTGACGGGGCTTGCGGCTCCGAGAGGATGCCCTGCAGCCGTCGGTGTCAGGCACCCCGCTGGGCAATCTGCTTAGCGCACGAGCTCAGCGGTCACACGAAGCCAGTGTGACAGCTCTTACTACCACGTCCATTTAGCTTGCATCTAACTTATAAACTGTTTTGGTGCCACATAACCCCAAGGATGCTGGACTTTGTTTACGTCCGCATAGACTCACGTGACCTCACGGTACAAGTGCCGAGGTGGTAAAAGGTGCCTCTGGGATGTTTCTTCCCCTGAGAGGGAGTCTGTCTTTCTCACGCTTGCAGAGCTGTACCCAAGGGGACACCTGTGGCACCTCTGCACTCAGAAGGTGACAGTCACTGCAGCCTGACTGCTCATAATCACACACATTTCCTTACTTAGGAATCTCAGATTCTGCGTTTGGTTTTGTTTTATGACATGACTGACTCCAGAAGGCCACAAACCGCACGAAGCTCTCCACGATCCATCCTTCACGCTGTGGGACGCAGGACAGCTAAAGCAAGCTGGGACGCAGAGGGTGGCGTCACCCTTGGTCTCCACAGAGCAGTGATGTGACCAGGGAGAGAGGCCTGACCCCCTGGCCACAGCAGGGCAAAGGCTCACGGCAGAGGACAGCCATCACCCTGACGCCCGGTGGCAGGGCCTCGGAGCAGAGGCCCCTGGAAGGAACCATCAGGACGAGCAGCACAGGGAGGCAGAACAAAGCCTGCTTCCATTCTCAAATGCATGCTAGCTGCACTGAAGAGTCAGGTGAAGGCAGGGCCACCCCAGCACGCTCGTTCAAGGGGCTGCACGGCCCCTTCCGTTCCTCTGTGAGGAGGAGCGGTTGCTGCATGGAGGCAAGGGAGCGGGGCCGGGCTCCAGGAAACCAGCTCTACTGAGCACAGAAGGGCAAGCAGTCTTCCCCAGAGAGGCATTTCTCAGTTAATAACTAAGTTACAATTACTAGTAAAATCACTTTCAGGAGATAAAGATATTTAAGTCAACCTCCAAATCAGGCCTGGTAAAGGAGTGGTCTTTCTTCCTTTCTGGTTACAAGAGTATTTTGACCTGTCTCTGAGCTATGTTGGGGTTTCAGTCCAGACAGCTGTCCAGTGCTCTGTGGGATTGTGACTCATAACGCCACCCCACCTACATGTATGAAAGCCTGGCTTTGGACACTAAGCGAATGGGTTTTCTGGAAAGCTAATCATTTAGACATTTAAACACTGCGTGGGGTCAAGGCAGAAGAACTACATACTTACATGATTTACAATCTCCTGAAGTAGTTTAACGTCTTTTTCTCGAGACCCAGTGCTGTCTGTTAGCTGCAGGTGAAATGCTGGAGAAAGGGACTCCCCCACCACTTTTAACCCAGAGATGCTGAAAGCAAACACACATGCAAGCTTAAGTCCCTTCCAGGTGCAAAGATATCCCACATCTAAGTAATCGTACAAAGTCTGCATTAATGAATGGAACAGAAGCTTGTGGCTTTTCGGGGGAAGCATCATGTGGTGGCTCCAATCCCGACAGACACAGCTGAAATCCATGCTCTGGGCAGGGCTCGCTAGTCTAGGATGTGCCTTCAAGGCCGCTCTGTGAGTGTGGCTGCAAGGCAGGTCCATGTCCTAACGGACACCTCTGGCTCACACCTGCAGGCCGCTCCCTCCTCTCTGCCCGCAGTTCCCCTCCTCATCTGCCCCTCTCCCTGTGTTCTGCAGCTGGCCAATAAGCCAGATCCCAGCCTGAGGACCACCTCCTGGGGCCTCCCTCCCAAACCACTCTTCTAGGGAAGTAGTAGTTTCCTACTACTGTTTCCTTCATGACTACTTACTATTGATAATGTTCCCTTGTTTATTATCTCAGTCTTTAGCTGTATCTTGTCTTTCATAAATTATAGGGATGAATTCTGATATTAAAAACATTGCATTTTGACCATCATAAGTGTGTTTAGATTGTATAGTTCCCTTCTTATTTGCATGTTTTCTGTTAAGTTTTACTTGAATCATGACTATTTTCATCTTTCTTAGGATTTAACAGCACAGACATCTGCAGCTTCTCAGGGAGGGAGAGAGATTTCTTTAGGGGTAAAATCCTGTATTTTCAAATGATTATTACAGATGTCAAGAGAACTGCAGGTCAGGTTCACTTAAAGTTCATTTTTATCCGATACTAATAATAGTTTGATTTTTGACTCATCTCCTAGGTTATAAATGGTGATACATGACCATCTGAAATTGAGCTAAACATTTTTAAATTTTTTAAAATTAAAAAAAAAAGCTTTTATTTATTTGAGAGAGAGAAAGAGCGCACACACGAACAGGGGGAGTGGCGGGCACAGGGAGAAGCAGACTCCCCGCTGAGCAGGGAGTCCAACATGGGGCTCAACCCCAGGACCCTGGGATCATGACCTGAGCTGAAGGCAGACGCTTAACCAACTGAGCCACCCAGGCACCCCTGAGCTAAACATTTCAGACTGCCTCTGTTTAGCTAGCTTCACTTGGAAAGATTTGCTTTTCCCTTAGAATGAAATTAGCACATAAAGCACTTTGTAGCACATTTGATTCCTTAAGCACATTTAGGACTCACCAAGCTTTACTGAATGACTACTGTGTGTCAAGCATCATGTGAGGTGCCAGAAGCCAATTGCACCTGCCTTTCAAACCACCAGTGAGCACTATAATTTGTCTCCTTTCCTTAAATGTAATGTATCCTACTAGGACCTCTCAATAAACCAGGCTGCAGAACAGCACAGGAAAAAATAATGCAATCAAATAGGGTTTTACTCCAGAATATAATAAGTTAACACCAGAAAAATTATAACAATGTAATTCAGCATAAGACTAATCTATGATTTTTAAAACGCCTCCAAATCTAGGAATAATTTGATAAATACCACCTACAGAAAACTTACAGTATGCTATTTCATACTTAATGAAGAAATGTTTTTATACTGTGAATGACAGATATACCACCACTGAGACAAAAGATGTCAATAGCATGTTAGTGACCTACACCAATGCAATAAGAGAGGAAAAATTATTAAGATGTTTAAGAATCTGGAAGGAAGAAAGAACCATTATTCAGATAATAGGACTTTTATATACATCATCATAAACAGAATGAAACAAACCACTAGAAGGAGTTTGGAAGGACTGCTGGATATCAGATCATGAGGACAAAGTGCAAACTCCAGAGAAGACTAGCTACTAGGAGAAGTGGCAACTGGCTAGCAGCTGGAGGAGAAGGTGGGGTCTTCGAGGGAAAGAAGCAGTTGAGACAAGAGGGTGGAGTGTACTCAATGCTAATCAAATGACTCCCGAGAGGGTGACAAAAGAGAGGAGACAGCCAAAGGCGCTGGGCCCTTGAGGGGGAAGAGCTATGATGGCAGGAGGCATATATTCAGCTGTAACCTGAGGGAAGACTGGTTCAGACGCCTGTGTGTGTACAGATTTGTGAGGGAGGATGTGGGAGTCCTAGTGACAGCAATGAAGCCAGGCTGTTTGCTAACAGTGGGTGGAGTGCAGACAGGGGGCTGGGGACCCAGGAGGGGAAAAAGGTGGGAAAGAGTGGGTAAGGTGGAGGGCTGGGCTTACAAGATGAACACCATAATACCACTAGACAGAATGAGGGGCACCTGAGGTTGGTGTTCCTAAATTTACAGTGACTCCAACATGCTGTACTGTGCTGGCATATTAATATTTTATAAACCAAAGTAACTGGGACCAACACAAATAATGTCTCCTAACCATAAATCATGCAAGAAGAACTTTTGTTACTATCATGTAGACACACCCAGAACTTTAATTATTTCTGCCCCTACTTATCTGGAACAGCTGTGATCTGCTCATTTATTCACTGTCCTTGTCCTTTACAGAAGCTTCGAGTTTCCACATCTGTCAATAGGTAGGACTTTCATGATTGAAAAGACATATTTCCACCTTAAGTAAGGCAAAAGGAAATACCTCGGGCAACGTGAGATCATTTTCTGTAAGACCAGGAATCTGCCTGAAGCTGTCACCAACCTGAATTTTTTCTCCATTCCAGAGGAATCTTATAGAGCTATTCTTGTGTAGTTAAGACAAACACAAGTAAAAACTCGAAAGGTTCATTTCAATTACACCTGTTTTTCTTAATTTAAAATAAAACTTAGTAATTTTCTAAAGAGTATGGCCAGTATGAACCCACTGTCACCTAATTCCATAACATATAATGGTATCATTTTATCTGTACAGATGTGGAGAGATTCTCCCATGTTTACCCAAAGTTATTTCTGGTGGTAGCATGTTTGGTGGTTATTTTCATCTTTGTACTGTATGTACTGCTATATTTTTAGTGAGCTTGTATTCTTTTTAGAGAAACAGTCATGATTCTTCAACCACAAAATGGATGTTCTGGCTTCAAGCCCACAGACAAATCTGACTGAATGGAGTTTCTCCTTTCTTAGTTGCAATTTAGTCAAACTGATCCAAGCCTATTAAATATACTCAAAACCAAAGAGGTGACATTCAAAATTTTTCACTAGTTGTTTAAATGTGGTACAGATAAACTTTAAGTTGGTTGAAAATATATAAAACTTACCCTTGTAAAGCTTTATGAATTCGTTCGCACTTTTCCTTCAACACTAAAAAAATACCTGTATGAAAAGAAATGCACTTGATGGTATATCTGGAAGATCTGCTATTACTAATCTAAAAATATTTTTAAAGATTTTTAAAGTTCAAGTTCATCAATTTAAAATGTTGTAAATATTCCTACAGACTACTAGCACACAGACAGGAACACTTCCAAAGGCCCAAGCCCTGGTCTTCCGCACACATGTCCTGGCAGCTCCTCACCCACCTTCAGCAGAATCTGGGATGAGGTTTTCCACAACAAAACAATGGCTCTTGTTCTCATCAGGTTCTACAAATAATCTGGCTAATAAAAGGGTATAAATATATTACTTATTTCTGGACCCTTAACAATTTGGTAAAAGATAGACACTGTAGTATGTTTACTACCTTTCCCTGGATATTTTCACTTTATTCATGGAAAATTAAAAAAACTAAAACATCTAAGCAAGAGGCAGGAGTGCCAGGCCTTCTCACAAGCAAGCATATGAATGTGCACCCAGAAACATTCACATTTCCTGATTCTCTGAATTAAAACCGTTAAGAATTTAGAAATTTTAAAAATTCTAAATTTAGAAATACCAAGTAAGGCTTGCTTTTCATTTCTGTTTTAGGCTTTGTGAGGAGTACTATAACAGCCAAAAGGCACATTTGAAATTTAGTCAAATTGGCCCATTAAGGAAGCTTTAACGGTTGGTAACCGGGTTTGGCTTTAGTACCAACTCATCAGTCAAAGGCTGAAGGAAAAAAACCGGATAAGCTACAAATTATATGTACCGAGAATCAGCAGCACACTTCAGCTAACTTCTCCAATGACAACTAGCCCAGAGCTGACTCCTCCTCCTGGCACTGCCGCCCATCCTGGGAGCCAGCCCCACTTTGGCTCTGGCTTGTCTCCTGGGAGGAGAGAAGCTCTCCACTGAATTCCTGAGGCAGGACGATGTCTTCACTGTCATTCTCCCTATAAACGCCAGGTAATGTCATTCAGAGGCACAGCTCTGTGTGGTCAACACTTTCCCTCCAGCTAATTACTCCAAAAGAACGCCAGCAGCCTGGCTGACGTCACCGCGATGCCTGGTGTCCTGGGTTCAGAAGATTATACCTGGATTCTCCTCCATGATGTTGAGAGCCTCGATGGCAGCGGCAGCCAACAGCGGGGGTAACGAAGCTGAAAAGCAGTACCCCTGGCCGGAAAGTCTCTAAGAAGAAATGAACAAGTTAAAGATATAAATACACTTTTTTTTGGCCTAAAAACCTAAAGGCACCAGATCTGCAACACCTCCAAACAGTGTGTACAAACGGTAAGGTGGTAATATCCACAAGTGTATACAAGTCATACTTGTAACACAAATAAGGCTTTATTTTTTTTTTTTAATTTTTATTTTTTTTAAAGATTTTATTTATTTGACAGAGAGACACAGCGAGAGAGGGAATATAAGCAGGGGGAGGGGGAGAGGGAGAAGCAGGCTCCCCGCGGAGGAGGGAGCCCGATGCGGGGCTCGATCCCAGGACCCCGGGATCATGACCCGAGCTGAAGGCAGACGCTTAACGACTGAGCCACCCAGGCGCCCCTAAGGCTTTTTTAAAAGGGAGATAATTTCAATTGTAAATATTCTGAGTGATTCTACTAACAAATCGACTTTTTTTTTTTTTTAAAGATTTTATTTATTTATTTGAGAGAGAGAGAGAATGAGAGACAGAGAGCATGAGAGGGAGGAGGGTCAGAGGGAGAAGCAGACTCTCTGCCAAGCAGGGAGCCCGATGCGGGACTCGATCCCGGGACTCCAGGATCATGACCTGAGCTGAAGGCAGTCGCTCAACCAACTGAGCCACCCAGGCACCCAACAAATCGACTTTTAAATAAAAATTGTGGTAAACTAGGTCAGAATGAAATTCTGTGATTGGAAGTTACATGCTGAGTAACTGCTTAGCATGACCAGTGGAACAACTGGTTTCAGTTTCTGCTTTTGTTTTTCAAAATGAACCCACCTGATGGTCAATCACAAAAGATCGGCCACAGCAGAAACCTCCAATAGAAGCGAGGGAATTCTCCATGTTGGCACTAATAAGATCAATGTCATCAATCTGCAAAAAAGTGGGACAGTAGTAGTTATTGTTCAATTTAAAAGAAAAAATAAAAACCCATGTCAAGCCTGCAGACAAAATTTCAGTCCTGATCACGTCAACATCTCCGTTCAAACACACTACGTACATGCCAAGTGAAGGGTAAACCATACAAAATTTATTGCTACAAGGACGGATGTGTCGAAGTGCACCTCTGAAAGGGTCTCACTTTACACTTTTTGGCCATTTCATCATGCACACACAATTTACTCACAGCGGTAGGAGAGAGAGAAATTAAAAGAAAATGAAATCCGGGGCGCCTGGGTGGCTCAGTCATTAAGCGTCTGCCTTCGGCTCAGGTCATGATCCCAGGGTCCTGGGATCGAGCCCCATGTCGGGCTCCCTGCTCAGCGAAGAGCCTGCTTCTCCCTCTCCCTCTGCCTGCCTCTCTGCCTACTTGTTCTATCTCTCTGTCAAATAAATAAATAAAATCTTTAAAAAAAAAAAAAATGAAATCCAAAACTGCTTCATACCAAAAATATTCAGAGGTACAAAATAAGATCATTTCCTTGCTTAAACAGTGTCCAGCTGGCCTTCCCTCAGAAGGTACTTGAGAGAAATACAAACAAATCTATCAGAGTTTTGAGCATTTCATCCCTACATTCAATTTACCTTTCAACTTTTCAAAAATAAAATCAATTACTGTGTACCCGTGGGCTTCTGAGTCCCGCCCATCTTCTCAACTCAGTGGTCCGCTGACCCTCACCTTGTGCACCAGCACCAGCTCCGGCTCCAGCACCAAGTGCATGCTGGGCACACAGGAGCCATTCAAAATCACTCACTGATGGCCGCGATGACAACTGGTCCAAGCACAGCTGGGGGTTTCTAAACGGTCCACAGACCCAACAAGGAAATCTGTGTACTCTTTTTTAAAAAAACCTTTCATTATGAAAAATCTCAGTCATATACAAAAGTAGAGAGAATAGAGTGAACAATTCTCATCACCAGATTCAGTAATTATCCGTTCACGGACAACCCATTGCCTTGTATAGCTCCCTGCTGCCCTCATTATTTCTTTGGAGCAAATCCCAGACTTCATATGGTTTCATCTATAAGTATTTCAGTGTGCATTTCTGAAGGATATGGACACTTTCAAAAACATAATCACAAAACTATTATCACACCTAAAAAATGAAAAATTTCTTAATATCACCAAATATTCAGTGTTCAAATACCTGTCTGACAAAGCTCGTTTTCTGTAGTATTTGCTGGAATCAGGATCCAAATAAGGTCCATATATTCTGCACTTTTCCTTAGTGCATTTAATCACCAAATGTCAGTCTGTCTTTGAGGAGTATATGTCAGTCTAACTTCGTGTGATATTTGTTCTGCTCTCCATTTTTCTCTGGACCGTGTTGGTAGTGGGATACAGATAATCTAAGGTGATTTTCATGCTCTTTAGTTCAACTTTTTAACACAGGTTGCAAAACTTTTATGCACAGGATTTGCAGAAAAGTTCCCTTCAGCTCAACAGGTGACACGGTGGTGGGTGAAGACAGGTCCTGCGGACAGGCTGACGTTGCTCCTCCCTGACAGCCTCCAGGGGCACAAACCATTAAGACTGGGGGCAGTTGGGGCTCATTTCCCATCAGCAAGAGAACACATGACCAACTCATTCCAGTTGTCGGGAACCTTGAGGCTTTGCATAATCTGTGCCAGCATTGTTTCTGACTCTCTACAGAAGTCATGACTGTCTAATACCCCATACACAGAAATAACAGAGGACTCTGAACTATGAATACTAGAAAGAACAACATTCACTGCCATCATAATATTTTCTAAAGGACTACTTTAGGGACTTCTTACTGTTTTTAAGAAAAACACATTTCTAGAGAAGAGATATTGAAAGCCAAGATCAAATGCTACCAAGTAAACAGACCACAATTCTGTTGAGTAGCCACTGTGAGTTTACAGGTTCTGAGGGAAGATAGGCCTGGTCTGGCTGACCTGATCCTCTAGGGGCTCAGCGAAGTGACACACCCCAAAGCTGCATGACCCTGCACACTGATGAGGAACGCCGTCTTGTGCCCATGAAACGTGTCCGGCAGGATGGGACTGCATGTTTTCATTTCAAGGAAATGTCCCAGAGTAGGAGAACTTACACTGATTCCAAAATGTTCAGTGACTCCTCGACCATGCTCCCCCAGAACTCCGAACGAAAGGCTTTCCTCCAGAAAGATTCTTGCTTTGTATTTGTATTTTAACTTAACCTAAGTGGTAAACAAAACACAACTTTAAAATACTGATGATTAGCACACTAGAGAATATATTGGGAAGAACAAACCTAAACCTAAAATAAAAAGGAAAAAAAAAAAAGCATGTACAGTTGATCCTCAATACTGGTGGATTTGTATTTGTGCATCTGCCCACCTGCTAAAGTTTCTTTGTAATCAACACACAAGGCATAGTGTAGAGGGGCAAAATCCTTGCATATTCCCAGCTGAGTCTGACTACTGCTTCAGCTCATACTGTAAACAAGTGTCCTTCTTCAGGATTTCTTTATTACCATGTTTTTTGCATTTTGTGCTCTCTGCTGGCGATTTTGTTTAGGAGGGCCCCAAGCACAGCGTTGAAGTGCCGTCTAGCATTCTTAAGTGCCAGACAGCTACGATGTGTCTTACAGAGGAAACAGTTGTGTTAGATCAGCTGCATTTCAGGCATGAGTTACAGTGCTGATGGCCCTGAGCTCAATGTGAATGAATCAACAATATGTGTTAAACCGAAGCACCTGGGTGGCTCAGTCAGTTAAGTGTCTGCCTTCGGCTCAGGTCATGATCCCAGGGTCCTGGGATGAAGCCCCATGTTGGGCTCCCTGTTCAGCGGGGAGCCTGCTTCTCCCTTTGCCCCTCCCCCTGCTTGTGCTCTCTCTCTCTCTCACAAATAAATAAAATCTTTAAAAAAATAATAATAGAAACAAAAAAACTCCCCAATATGTGTTAAATAAAATGTCTTTGAACAAAAAACACATAAAACAAGGTTAGGTACTGAGCGAATGATGAAAATGCTCTGACCAGAGGCTTGCAGAGAACAAACCACATTTGCCCTAAGAGCCATAGTTCAGTATTTACAGCCTGTATATAGAACATAACTATGTACATGCACTTTCTAGAACATAACAACAGGTGGCCCTTGAACAACACAGGTTTGAACTGCACAGGTCTGCTGAGACGTGGATTTTTTTCAATAAATACAGTCCAGCACTGTAAATGTATTTTTTCTTCCTTATGATTTTCTTAACATCTTCTTTTCTCTAGCTTACTTTAAGGATGTATAATACGTATGACCTACAAAACGTGTTAATCAGCTGTTTATGTTATGGATAGGGTTTCTAGTCAACAGGAGACTATTAGTAGTTAAGTTTTTGGGGAATCAAGAGTCATGTGGACTTTCAACTGCGTGGGGGTCAGTGCCCCTAACCCCTGCATTGTTCAATGGTCAAAGGTACCACGATGACGAAAAGAGGCTGTACTTTAGATGCTCTAAATTTAACTCAATAATATAGACAGCACAATGCCAATTTTTAAAGATGGAAATATTAAGGTATGAATGATGACATGTAATCTATCTGTTAAATACTGATTATGCATAAAATTCCTGAGGAAATGTATATCATTCTTCCCTCAGTGGCACTGTGTTTTAATTTGAATTCACGGCATTTTTTTTTAATTCAGAAAAAGCTTTCATTAATATGCTTTTCAATCTGTTTTTCTCTTTGCTTTTGGTCTTATAAGAAAGTCTTTTCCCAGCAAAGGTTTAGATGTATATTTATCTTAGGTTCTTCTAATTATTTCATGTTACTTTTTTGTTTACACAGTGGGAAACTGAACATATGCAAGCCTGTATACAGCTTCCCCCCTCAATGTTTAATTGATTTATCCCTAAATGGTATGAACGTGATCAGTATCACAAGTCAATTAAAGTACAGTGATTATCAACCACTAAATTTAAATGGATTTTTATTAATAATGAATAAGCTAATTTGGGGAGAATTCTATCTTTTCAACACTGTTTGCCATCCATTCATATGTATGAAACATTATAGGAATGAGATATTTTTTAAAAATCATGTTTTAGAAAATTTTCAATAATATTATGACAGCACTGGTACACAGATAGACAATCAGTGAAACAAAACAGAAATCCCAAAGTCAAACCCTAATTTGTATTCTGTAATCTTTACAAACTCAATGCTACTCTATACTTGACCTGTTCCTTACACTTTATATTTTGTTTCATGGTTTGGCTGTATTATCTGTCCACCGGTACTGCTTTACTATCAGAGTCCTAAATATGCAATTCTGGTATCTTTTGGCCCACTATCACCCCCATGTGCTTCTATCAGTCTTTGACATGAAAATAAGAAGAGGAAAACAAATACATCTCTTTCAGTGATATTTGAGATGTATTTAGATTTCCTCAAGAAACAGTGAAAAACTTTAAAAACAAGATATGAAATCCTTATTCTGAATCTTCATTCAATTGATGAACTCACAGATTCAAGTTTCAGTGGCTGAATGCAAGGGTGGTTCAACATAGGAAAATCAACTATATTAATAGGATGAAGGAAAACACATGATCAACTCATCAACTGATACAGAAAAAGCATTTGACAAAATCCAAACCTCGCATGGTATAAACACTCAACATATTAGGATGGGGGGGGGAACCTCCTCAACCTGATGAAGGGCATTTAGGGAAAACACACAGCTAATATCATACTCAATGATGGCAGCCTGAAAAGCTTCTCCCTCTTGCCACTCCTAGTCAACACCGTACGGGAGGTTCTAGCCAGAACAATCAGGAAAGAAAAAGAAATAAAAGACATCCAAATTGGAAAGGAAGAAGTGAAACTATCTCTATTCATAAATTACAGGAGTTTATATATAGAATATTCAGTGATACAAGATTAAAACACAAAATCAGGGGTGCCTGCCTGGCTCAGTTGGTGGAGCATGCAACTGTTGATCTTGGGGGTTGTGAGTTTGAGCCCCCATGTTGGGTGTAGAGGTTACATTAAAAATAAAATCTTAAAAAAATAATAAAAAATAAAAAATAAGAAACCCCTCAAAATCAGTTGTATTTCTATAAACTAGCAGTTAACAACCCCTAAAACAAGTCCATTTATAACATCATCAAAAAGAATGAAATACTTAGGAATGAATTTAACCAAAGAGATGTCAGACCTGTACAGTGAAAACCACAAAACACTGCTGAAAGAAATTAAAGAAGATCTAAATAAATGGAAATACTTCTGTGTTCATGGATTCAGATTTAATATCATTAGATGGAAATACCTCCTAAAGCAATCTATAGATTCAATACAATCCTGATTCAATACAATCCCTATCCAAATTTCAATGGCTTTTTTTTTTTTTTACAGAAATAGAAAAGCTGATCCTAACCTTCAAATGGAATCTCCAGGGACCCCAAATAAGCAAAAACAATCTTAAAAAAGAACAAAGTTGGAGAACTCACATGTCTTGATTTCAAAATTTACTATAAAGCTACAGTAATTGAGATGGTACGATACTGGCATAAGGCTAGACATACAGACACATGGAACAGACTCGAGTCCTGAAATACAGCCCATCTCTCTATGGTCAATGGACTAGGACCATTCAGTGGAAAACAACAGTTTCTTCAACAAATGGTACGGGGACAACCTGAAACCACATGCAAAAGAATGAAACTGGACACATCCCTCATAGCACATACAAAAATTAAGTCAAATGGATCAGAGGGGGCACCTGGGTGGCTCAGTCGGTTAGGCGTCTGCCTTCAGCTCAGGTCATGATCTCAGGGTCCTGGGATGGAGCCCAGCATCAGGCTCTCTGCTCAGCGGGGAGTCTGCTTCTGCCTCTCACTCTCCCTCTGTGTTCTCTCTCTCTCTCAAATAAATAAATAAAATCTTAAAACAAACAAAAACCCAAAATGGATCAGATATCTAAAACAAAGCTAAAACTATAAAACTCTTAGAAGAAAACACAGTGGTATATCTTCATGACTCTGGATTCGACAACAAATTTCTTAGATATGACACCAAAAGCACAAGCAACAACAAAAAACTAGATAAATTAGACTTCATCAAAATTAAAATCTTCAGTGCATCAAAGGACACTAATCAAAGAAATGACAAAACAACCTACAGAATTGGAGAAAATATTTGCAAATCATGAATCTAGTGAGGGTCTAGAATCCAAAACATGTAAAGAACTTAACAAGAAAAACAACCCAATTTAAAAATGGGCAAAAGACTTCTAAAGACATTTCTTCAAAGATATACAAATAGCCAACAAATATAGGAAAAGAGGCTCAACATCATTAGTCTTTGGGGAAATGCAAATAAAAACCATGTGCTTCACACCTACCAGGGTGGCAGAAATTGAAAAAAACAACTGAGTGCTGGTGAGGCGGTGGAGAAACTGGAACCCTCCCCGCTGCTGGTGGGGATGTAAAATGGTGCAGCCACTGGGGAAAAGAGTCTGGCAGTTCCCCAGTAAGTTAAACACAGAATTACCATTCGATCCAGCAACTGTACGGCCAGGAATATACACAGAACTGAAAACAGGGATTCAAACAAAGACTTGTACACAAATGTTCATGGCAACTTACAACAACAAGCAGAAAGCGGAAACAATCCAAATCTCCATCAACAGATCAACAATGCAACACGTCCACACGAGGGACTATGGCTTGGCACTAAAAGGGAATGAAGGACTGATACATGCTACAAACTGGACGAACTACGAAAACATGGGAAGCAGAGGAAGCCAGATACAAAAGGTCACAGATGATACGATGCCATTTATCAGGAATATCCAGAATGGGTAAATCCATAGAGACAGAAAGCAGATGGGTGGTTGCTAGGGGCTATAGGCAGGGGAAAATGGGGAGTGACTGCTTAGTGGGCAGGGGTCTTATTGGGAGAAAACCAGATCGTTGATGGTTGTGTGACAGGGTGCCTTTGCCAAATGCCAGAACCGTACTCTCTAAAATGGCTAATTTTATCTTATGTGAACTTCACCTCCATGAAAAAGAAATCTCAACAGTCATGGTTTCTAAAAACAGTACATTGCTTTTCCTGTTAAAAAGCTGTTTTGGGGCACCTGGGTGGCTCAGTTGGTTAAGCATCTGCCTTTGGCTCGGGTCATAATCTCATGGTCCTCACATCGAGCCCCCCTTTCGGGCTCCTTGCTTCTCCCTTTCCCTCTGCCCCTCCCCATCACTTGTGCTTTCTTTTGTTCTCAAATAAAATAAAAATCTTTAAACAAAAAAACTGTACACTTAAAGTAAATGTATTTTATTTGTATGTCAATTACACCTCAATATAGTTGGTTTTAAAAAGCTGGGCCTTGATTATTCTTTAAAGACCAGGGTCGGCATGTAATGTTAATTTACTTCCCTGATACAGTCACAATGTACTTACGGTACCTGTTGTGCAAAGCAATGCAGACGTTAGACATTAGAAGTGCACACAAAACAGACACTTCTCCAAAGAAGACATACAAATGGCTAACAGACGCATGAAAAAATGTTCATCATCATTAGCCACCAGGGAAATTCAAATCAAAACCACATTGAGATACCACCTTACACCAGTTAGAATGGCAAAAATTGACAAGGCAAGAAACAACAAATGTTGGAGAGGTTGTGCAGAAAGGGGAACCCTCTTACACTGTTGGTGGGAATGCAAGCTGGCGCAGCCACTCTGGAAAACAGTATGGAGGTTCCTCAAAAAGTTAAAAA
>NC_138382.1:3896837-3918439 GCF_054177405.1 Leptonychotes weddellii
TCAGCCATCAGAAAGGATGAATATCCACCATATGCATCAACATGGATGGGACTGGAAGAGATTATGCTAAGTGAAATGAGTCAAGCAGAGAAAGTCAATTATCATATGGTTTCACTTATTTGTGGAACATAAGGAATAGCATGGAGGACATTAGGAGAAGGAAGGGAAAAATGAAGGGGGGAAATCAGAGGGGGAGACGAACCATGAGAGACTATGGACTCTGAGAAACAAACAGGGTTTTAGAGGGGAGAGGGGTGGGGGATGGGTTAGCCCGGTGATGAGTGTTAAGGAGGGCACGTACTGCATGGAGCACTGGGTATTATACACAAACAATGAATCATGGAACACATCAAAAACTAATGATCTACTGTGTGGAGACTAACATAATAAAAAAAAAGAAAAAAAGAAAAAAATAGAAGTGCTCATAAACAAATAGCATAGCTGCCCCACGGTCCAAGTCCTGAAACACTGAGTAAACGTGGCTGCTTACCAGTTCTGGAAGAGGACAAATAGTTCCAGTGTTCATATACAGCCCTTCCACTACAATGAAACGTCGTGTGACCCGAGCCTTGCGAGGATTCTTGTAAAAGGAAAAAAAAAAAAAAAGACATTTTAAATTTCAGTTAATTCCAAAATGCAAAATCTGTTAGATGCTCCCTAGCACTCCACTTGATAAGATCTATTCATCTGAGTAAGTAAACAAAAAGACAGTATGGGCGAGTTTCAAGTTCATGGTTTCATACCCTGTTATTTTGAGACAAAGAACAGTGCTTTCTTCTCTGATGTTTTTCTCGTGCACACAATCAACGAGGTGACCACACACGCACGCACACAATTTAAGCACTCTGAGAATACTGAAACAAACAAAGCCCTCCAAACCCAGAATGACTGAGAAGGAGCCCAAGGGAAATTTCTGGGGAGACAGGCACATTTTAGGTCGCAACAGGGCCATGATTATCTGGATTATTCACTGGTCAAAATGTATGGCTAGGATTTGTTCACTTCAATGTCTACAAAGTTTACCTAAAACAGAACTGCAATGATGATGGGAATCATCACAGAGATGGGGCAGGGAGTTTAGCCAAGGCTCAGATGACACAAGAATGGCACAATGTTGATAACAAAGCTGGGAAAAGGGCATGGGGGCTTCTTACACTACTGTACTTCCTTTGAAAGTGCCTGAAATTTTCTATGATAAAAAGTTAAACAGACAAACCCTGCTCTCCATCTACCAAACAGCAGATAAAATCTTCTCCTTCCTAACTACTGGGTCAAGTACAACTCAACCATGACCTCATCCAGGCATGTCTGAGGTGGTGGCGGAAGGCCTATTTCAAACAACACATAACCTTCCTGTACCCCACTGATGGCAAGTCACTAATAATAAACCACTCACACTGGTGAATTTGTAGATGCTTCAGGTGTGCAAGGCTGAAAAAATACTGAGATTCTTAGGTAAAGCTGGCACCATCTTCCTACTCAAAAGTTTCTTGCCTCTTAAGCTTCTAATCAGGACATTTTAGAACCACAGCTGTAATGCTCAGAAAAGTGTCTGTTGAAGTATGCAGAAGTCCACGCCACTGTGTTTGCTTGGCCATCTTCACTCTGTTCTTAACTCAAACCTGAATGCCATGGGTTTGCTGGGGGTCACGTGAGGAGAGGTGAGCCTCTCCCTACCTTTCCAAAATGAAGTATTTTTATTATGACTTAAAAATATTCAATGTAGGAATCTTGGGAAATGGGAAAGTACATAAAATTTTTAACAGATTAGCTAGTTACACTACCCGCTGTCTTTCTTGTAAATACGTATCTTTATAAATGACTTTGCTCAAATCAGGATTTTACTGCAACAGTGTTACGACCAGAGTTAAAAAAAAATTATTTTAATTAATAATTACTGAAAACACGATTTCAATGGAGATATACTATTCTACCGGTGGATATACCATATATTAACTATTCCCCCAACGCTGGATGTAGGCTGTTTCCCTCCTTTGCTTTTTTATGTCACATCGTGACTATCTTTTAATCTTTAACACCACTTGGGACTCTCTTCTAAAGACAGCACCCCAGATACACTACCAGGGTACAGACATGTAAGAATTCTGCAGCCCATTTACCCCCAGTTGGCACTCTCCCCAAAGTTACAGGAGGGCCTGTTTCAGTACACAGATCAGTGCTGGCACTGGTTATTAATGGTGAAAAATGTTCCCTCATCGGACAGGCGAAACCTCCTTGCCTAACTTCACCAATTCTTAGTGAGGCCCGAGTATTTTTCATTTGCTCACATTTATTTGTATTTCTTCCAAGAACTGTTGTTTTTACCTACTGTCCTTTTTTATTTTTTAAAAGATTTTATTTATTGGACAGAAAGAGAGAGAGCACAAGCAGGGGGAGCAGGAGAGGGAGAGGGAGAAGCAGGCTCCCCACTAAGCAGGGAGCCTGATGCAGGCTCGATCCCAGGACGTCAGGATCATGACCTGAGCTGAAGGCAGATGCTTAACCGACTAAGCCACCAGGCACCGCCCTACTGTCCTTTTTTAAAAGAAGAATTAATATGGAACAAGAGAACCTTATATGAAAGAGAATGAAAAAACATCTATGAACTACCTGAAAAATGGACACCAAAAAATTTGTTCCAAATTGGATGAAACCACAATATTTTAATTCACTTTCAAATAAAAGATAAACGTCTAAGTAGAAAATATTCAAAAGCTGGGCATTTAGTATTTATCTGAAAATAAAAACTGAAAAAAAAAAATTATTTCCCAAAACCAAAGTGTATTAAGGTTATTCAGAAAGCTTACCTGTGCCAGAAAAATGTGCTATAATTAGTAAAAAGGTAAAAACTATAAAACGGAAATAAATTTCAAGAGAATTTTATTTCTCATTGTTCATAAAAAAAGTTCCACAGATTATAAATCTTGTAAAACACACACACACACACACACACACACACACACACACACCCCATCTTCCAAATCAGTACAAACTCCCTTGGGAAAATAAACTCTACAGAAGACTGGTTCATTGGTCACATTCTCAAGTCTGCCTTCTCCAACCTGGTAGCATTCTATTACGGACATCTTTTTACAATTTGTCAAAAAGAAATTCATCAGTGGAATGGTCTCAATTTTAAGATTTTCCCAACAGACTTTTCTAAATTATATAACTATGAAACACTGGCCTACAGCACATGCAGCATCAAAGAATGAAAATCTGGGGTGCCTGGGTGGCTCAGTTGGTTAAGCGACTGCCTTCGGCTCAGGTCCATGATCCCAGGGTCCTGGGATCGAGCCCCACATCGGCTCCCTGCTCAGCGGGAAGCCTGCTTCTCCCTCTCCCACTCCCCCTGCTTGTGTTCCCTCTCTCTCTCTCTCTATTAAGTAAATAAATAAAATCGTTAAAAAAAACCCCCAAAAAACAGTGAGAATCCATGCATATTCATCGTAGGAAAGTGTGTATTCAAGAAGCACTGCTCTTGGGCTGTCACCTAAAACAGATGACAGAATCTTAAAGGAATGATGCATATATCTGGAAAAATGAAAATTAAAACAAAATTAAGGAACACGATGAGCATTTTTCATCAGTTACTCCGGTAATGAATGAGTTGCACTGGGAAAAGTCCTCTGGAAAGTGGTGTTTGTGACAAAGGATGTGGTGCCCAGGTTGAGATCCGCCTTCTCCATCCGGGTCGTCAGGGGAAGTACGTGACAACTACAAGCCCAGTGCTGCTCTGGGCACCTTTCCTCTGCCGCACTCTCTCCTGAGAACTCCCCGCCCCTCAGGGATGCAGGTGCAGGTGCTCAGGAAGGAAATCAGGCTGGGATCAGTGCTGCCCACAGGCAGCAGCTGCTCAGAGGGACAGAGGCCCTTCGTTCATAAACTCATACATTAAGATCTGCTAGCACTGTTTCTTCCAGTTAATTGATACATGATTTATTCTGATAAAAATAAACTTTTCTTGAACCCACACCGTACATCCTGTCACCACACTAATGCGTTCTGGTGTTATTTCTGTAGAGTTGAGAGTCCACCCCCAGCCCCCAACACGCACACTGTTTTTCTCTTTTAGAAAGCTGCCTGCATTACCTTCCCCCAAAGCTGCCGCATGTAATTATGGCAACGCTGAGGCCATTACCGGCAGACTTGGCTCTCCGACGCGGAGTGCATTTAATAAGCAGGAATGCCCTCACTTCATATCCAAATGTGATCCGCAGGCAAGTTTTCATGACAAATTACCATTTCATATATAATTCAGCTGGTTAGCAAGTACAAAAGAACTGTATAATTTTCTTCAAAAGACTCATACCTTTTGATCTTCCATCTCTTGTTCTTTTAGTAGACGCTCCAGGTCAGCCATGTCATTGTGCTTAAACAACTTGATGTCACTCCGCGACGCCTGCAGCCCTTTCTGAATGGCAAAGCAAGCAGCTCTATCTCTGCAAGGAAGAGAGACCCACCAAACTGGGGTTTTAAAAGGCCTTGTCAACATTCTCAGAAAAGGAATGCTTGCTTTTTGTAAGCTGGTGAACATCCGCTTGTTAACACAGTAAATCAAGAAAACAAATTTGACGGCTTACACACCACTGGTTGTGCTTCCCTCTGCGTGTGTTTTTCACAGAACTACCATGTTGATTCCTCTCCAAGGAGCACACCCCTCCCGCTTTTACCCTCTCCGAAGTCAGCATGCACGTCCGTTCACCCGCAGCAATTTTCTCTGAGA
The DNA here is from genome assembly GCF_054177405.1 of Leptonychotes weddellii. Lineage (NCBI taxonomy): Eukaryota > Metazoa > Chordata > Mammalia > Carnivora > Phocidae > Leptonychotes > Leptonychotes weddellii. The sequence continues at coordinate 3,901,564 of NC_138382.1, forward strand.
AACACACACAGCACCCATGATCTCACCCTTGGTGGCGTCTCGGATTTGACCAGCACAGACTCTGCCATTACTTTGCCATGAGGAGTAATACTGCCTGTTGACTCTGGTTCTTGCAGATGAAACTGCAGTAAGATCTTCTAAACTTAGTTAGGGAGGGAATATGCTTTTGAAATTAAGTTGTATTATTTAAAAGTATACGCAAGACTTCTTCCGCAAAGATGGAATAGTCCTATTTTCCTTGTTTTTCTAAGTACAACCCCAAACCCTGGATGTTACATATAAAACGAACATAAGAAGACTGAAAAGTGGAGAGAAGTGACGGGCTGGCTAAGGACCTAAGAAATGACATCTCATGGACTTCCCTGACTTGGAGCTGACGACTCTGGCCAACTCGAAGTGCCAAGGGGCACGGGCAAAAAAGCTCAGAGAAGCCTGGGAAGGGGGCGGCCCAGTAAGTAGAAATGACTCGACTGCAGCAAAACCACAGAAAAGCCTGGGCCCGTCCCCTCCACACCAGCGAGGGTTGAGGGGTGCCGGGATTCTGACCCTCGCGAAGCTGAGAGGCACTCCCACAATGCCGCGGTGGCATCAGAGCAGGGAGCTGGACTTTGATCCCCGAGACGGTAACCAGTGGCCCTCACGGTGGCGTCAGTGAAGACCACGTGGAGAGCCCCTACCTCCGCTCCCCTGCAGTGAGGTGCACCCTCCTTTTCTTGGCTCAGGCTGTATCAGAGGAGGCTCAGGGGAGAGTGGGGCTCTTACTGAAGCCAGCGGAAATGAAAACAGCCCCAGGCTGGTGTCAGTGCAGGCAGAAGGGGGACCCTGGCCGTGTACCTCTACCTGGCAGCAATGAGGCAGTAGTGCCCCTGCCCCTAATGGAAGAGTGACAGAGAAAGCCAACTAAGACGTAAGAAGATATCAAACAGAATGAAAGAAAATAATCAACAAATGCCAATATTGAGTTGACAGATGTCAGGGTTACCTGATAATGACTTTAGAGCAGTCGCGATAGAAATATTTCAGTGAGCACTTATGAACATGCTTGGAAAAAAACAGAAAGCCTCAGCAAAGAAATAGGAGACAAAGAATCTCATGGAGAAACTAGAACTGAAAAACACAAAGACCCAAAGAAAAAGTACAGTGGGTGGGCTCAGCAGCAGGCTGGGAGGGACGGAGGAAAGACTCAGAGAAGTGACAGACGCAACAACAGAAACCAGGCAGTGTAAACCAGCAAGAAACAAACAACGAAGAAAGCACAGAGCCTCAGGGACCTGTGCAGCCACAACAAAGAGCCATGCCGGCCTCAGTGGAGTCTGGAAGGACAGAAGGATGGCAGAGCTGAAAAGGTACTCAAAGAAGTAAGAACTGAAAACGCCTCAAATTTGTAAGAAGCTGAAACCTATAAAGAAGCTGAGTGATATTGATACAGGTAAACCCAAATAAATAAATGCCAAGATTATAGTAAAGCTTCTGAAAACTGACAACAAAAAAATCTTGAAAGCAGCCCCCCTAAAATGACACCTTACATAGAAGAGAAAAAGAATTTCTCATCAGAAACCATGGAGACCAGAAAAAAGTGTCACAGTATACTCCAAATACTTAGAAGAAGAGAACTCTCAACCAAGAATTCTATAACAAGCAAAAAGATCCTTTAGGAGTAGAGGGGAAACCAAGGCATTCTCAGCTAAAGGAAAACCAAGAGAAGATGGCCCCAGCAGACCAGGGGAAAAGGAATGGCTAAAGGAAGCTCTCTACGTAGAAAAAAATAAGTAAAGAAAACAAAAGAAAGAATCTCAGAGTATCAGAAAGGAAGAAAAAACACAGTAAAATGTATGAACAAAAACAGCAGGCTTTTCTTACCTTCCCAAGTTTTCTAAATTATTTTGGATGATTTAAGTAAAAATTGTAACACTGTCTGATGGGGTTTTCAACATATGTGCAGGAAGTACTTAAAACAATTATAAACAAAGAGAGCAGAGAAATGTAAAGGAAGGTAAAGGTTTCTCTGCCTGAATTGGTAAAATGATGAAAACGGCAGAATGTGACAACTTACGTGTATACACAATGTCATATTTAGAGCAATGACTAAAAACAAACAAAGCTATGCAATGAGAAACACTCAAAAACACCATGGAAAAGTAAAAATGGAATTCCAAAACATGTTCACTTAACCCCCAGAAAGGGAGGAAAAAGAAAACAGAAAAACAAAAAAGATAACAAACAAACAAAAAAATGCCCTCACATATCCAATAATTACTCTAAATGTAAATGGCCAAAATACACAGCTTAAAGACAAAGACTGGCAGAATGGATCAAACATAACCCAACAATAACCTGCCTAATAAGAAAATATACAGTAAGATATATAATAATGTAGTAGTAGATGTATATGTAATATATACAATAAATATAGCATGCAAACATTCATCAAGACAAAGCAGAAATGACTATATTAATATCTAATAAAGTAGACTTTGGAACAAAGAAAACTACCAGAGACAGAGAAGAACAGTATACAGTGATAACCAGGATCAATTAACCAAGAAAATATGCACCAAACAACAGCACTACAAAAGGTGAGAAGCAAAAATTAAGATAAGTGAAAGGAAAAAATAGATAAATCACAACTACAGTAACTGTAGAACTACTAGACAGAAAATCAGCAAGGGCATATTAGACCTCAATACACCATCAACTAAGAAGATCTAATTGTCATTTATAAAACAGTCCACTGAGCAATGGCAGAATACTCTTTTTTAAGTGACGAGGGGACATACTCCAACACAGACCACATCATGAGCCATGACACAAACTAGAACAAATTTAAAATCTCCCAACACTTGGAAATTAAACACACTTCTAAATAATTTATGGGTCAAAGAGAGTCTAAAGGAAAATAAAATACACCGAACTAAATGAAAATAAAAATAAACAGATCAAGGTGTATGGGACAAGGCCACCGTAGCGCGTAAGTAGTGCACAGCACTAACACATTAGAAAAGAGGAAAAGTCTCAAGTCAACAATCAAAATTCCCAACTAAAGAATCTAAAAAAAGAAGAGCAAAAAGAAACCAAAAAAGAGCAGAAGGCAGGAAATAACACCAGAAAACGATAGGACTGAAAACAAAAATACAATGGAGAACAATCGATGAAACAAACAGCCAATTCTTTGAAAAGATAAGTAGAATTGACCACCTGTGGCAAAACTGACTTCTAGAAAGAGAGTAGACAGATTCCCACACAGGAATGAAACCTGTTATCACTTCAGGCTCTGCAGACATTAGAAGAATAAAGATATATTACAAAGAACATGACATACAGAAGTTTGACAACTGAGAAGTGAACCAATTCCTTGAAAAACACAAGCCATCTTAACTCATCAATATGACATTGATAATTTGACCAGCCTTGTAAGTACTAAGGAAATTGAATTCATAATTAAAATACTTCCAAAAAATAAATCTCCAGGCCCAGTTGGCTTTACTGGAGAATGCTACCAAACATTCAAGGAATTAACAATAATTTTATACAATTTCTCCAGAAAATACAAGAGGGAATCCCAGCAGATTTTATGGAGTAGTTTCCTGATGCCAAGACCAAACAAAGTCCAAAAAATGTAAACATCACTAGCCATCAGGGAAATAGAAATTAAAATCATAATAAAATCTCTCTACACACCTACCAGAATGGTTAAAATTAAAAAAAATGACAACACCAAATGCTTCTGAGGATGTCAAGAAACTACATCACTTACATACTATTTATGGGAATGTAAAATAGTACAGCCACTCTGGAAAACAGTTTGGCCATTTCTTAAAAAAACTATGCGATGCCATATGACCCAGCAACTGTACTCCTTGACATACACATCCCACAGAAATGAAAACTTAGGTTTAGAGAAAACCTGTACATAAATGTTCACAGCAGCTTTATTTGTTATAGCCCCAAAACTGGAAACAACTCAGATGTCCTTCACAGGTGAGTGGTTCAACCAACTGTGGTGCTTCCATACCATGAAATACGACTCGGCAATCCAAAGCAATGAATACAACATGGATGGATCGCCAGAGAATTAATGCTGAGTGAAAAAAGTGAATCCCCAAATATTACTTACTATATGACTACATTTGTATTAATAATCTTGAAAGGACAACATTACAAAAAGGGAGACTAGCTAGTGGTTGCCAGGGGATACGGAATGGGTAGGGTGGGGGGGACCACACGTGTGGCAACTGAGGGATCCTAGCGGTGATGGAAACGTTCTGTATCTTGACTTTATCCATGTCAAAATCCCAGCTATGAAGTAACCACTGGGGGAGACTGGGCAAAGGGCACACAGAATCTCTGTATTATTTGTCATAAACAGGGACAGATGTAGCATGTGAGCAACCACTGTGCTTTATCACTATTTACTAAAAGGAAGAAATTAAGCCCTAGGCATACTGTCTAGGCCTAATGAATTTATCAAATAATTTACTAAACACCATCATTACCTCTAATGTTCCCATCTCTGAATGAATTCTGGGCAGAATATTTAAAACTACGTGTAAGAGAATAACTAAGCTGCCTAACTGAGTAGCAACTGAACCTCTCCGATGCGGTGAACGGCATGTGGGAGTGAGTGTGGCCCAGGCTTCCCGGCAGTTAAAATGGGGAAGACAATACCGTATTCGTGATCTGGCAAAGGAAGCATACAAGTTCAGCAAAGGCCATGTGTTGGTGCCGCTGGGCTGCTGCGGGGCTGTGGGGCAGGACGGGCAGCACCCCCATCCCCGAGCCCAGGCAGAGCCGGCGCTGCAGTGTGTGCTTGAGCTTGCTGCATCGGCAGGAGCCTGCCAGTGAGAGGCAGGAGGCTGGTGCAGGGGCCACGGGAAGCTGGGCTCTGAAGCCCTATCACTCGGACCCCTCTTCTAAGCACCAATCTCTGTTCATTTATTTACTGAGCTGGTGTTTACTGAGCACAGGTGAATGGCAAATGCTCTCCTACGCAGTAAACTAGGATAAACTGATGAAAATGCAATAAAAGAAGAGCACAGTGAGTGTGAGGCAAGATGAGCAGAGAACAGAGGGGCGCTGTGTGTGTGTGTGCACATGCGTGTATGGAAGGCCTGAGAAGCAGAGGGACCTAGACAGGCAGCGTGAGCACCATGAGATCATGGATTCATAAGAATACCAAACTCCTCTGGCCGTGAGATTTTCTCCACACGCAGCAGGGCCTCAGCTTGGTCTGAGAGGTTGGGGAAGGCTTCCCTGCAGAGGCGATATGTGTGCAGGGTGAGCAGAATGAGCGGGCATCAAGTAGGAGAGGAGGAGACTATCCTAGGCACAGGGACTGGCATGTGCAAAGGTCCTAAAACGAGAGGAAACTGGCATACAGGGCCGATGAGGCTACAGCACGAGCACCTGAATGAAAAGCGTACAAAATGAGTCTGAAAAGGTAGTCTAGAACGCAGAAGATTGTAATATGGGCTTGGATCTTTATTTTAGGAATGATGGAAGCTCTTCAGCATGACATAATCAGATTAGCACTTTTTAAAAAGACTGTTCTAAAAAAGGAAAAGAGGAAACAAAAATAAATCTGAGACCTAAAATTCAAAGTCACTTAATGGTCCACTCGAAAGATGACAGAGGCTTGGGCTAGAGGGCGGTGTGTGCGGTGGGTGCAGCCAGCGGCCCAGCCGTGCCAGCCCCACCCCACGTTCCGCTCTTCCTCTCCACAAAAGTGGCCAACGCCACACAGCCTCTACGCGTGGGCACGAGTGTGCAGATTTGCTCGTGGCTTCTATGATCCTAGCAAGCCATGAAGCGAGGTCAGCAGAGACCAGGACTCGGGGTGGGGTGGGGAGCAATGAGGGACTCTGCCAGGCAGTTTGCGTGACCACGTAGGCAGTGACCGTGGACTCTCAAGGAAGGAACTGCAGAGGGAAGGGAGATAACTGGCCTCACCCAGGGTAGGTTTGGCTTTCCCAACATCAATAAATAAAACCAATTAAAAAAAAAAATACTTCAGGCATCTTTCTAGTGAGGTCTCATCAATGCTGCGTAATTACTTCATGGAAGTTACTATGTATTTCTTTAAACAGAAAGTCAGTATTACCTAAGGTAGCTAACCTCTAACAAAGGAAATCTCCAGGAAGATCACCATTACGTCCAAAGGAATTGTGATCAGAAACACAGGTGAAGCTACTCACACGAACACAATGTCCCCTCTCTTAGAGTAGGCAGGGATAGCACTGGCAATGGTGGCAAATCCGTATGAGTAGATAATGGCTTCTTCTGTCTTCATAAACTTCGCTAGGCGGTCTTCCAAATCCAAGTGCACATCTGTAACAAGACGTAAATGGTTAAAACATCTTCTAACTCTTTTTCTTTAAATAAAGAATAAAGAAAATAACGTAAGCAGTTTAGTTAGTACTACTGTCACTTTATGGCCAAAATAAAATTGTTTTGAGTTATAAATTACATGAGATCTGTTCAGATGATTCTCGGCCAAAATGATTTCTCAAACCTGTGAATGGAATCAGCTACTCCTCTGTCCATACAGTGTGTTAGTGGGGCAGCTCCAATTCTGGGTTTTGCTTCTACGTCACTCTAGCATGGCAATACAAGGCCCAGTGACTTTACCTGCTTTAACTTCCCTCAACCAACCACACCGAGGCGTCACCAATGTGTGACACATTAATTTATTAAAGCCTTTTTGCATTCTAGCAGAAGGTACCACACCAGACATGAAGACAATGGTTAGCCAACTCTTAAGAGGAAAACGATGAGTAAAAGAACCCCACATACTCTGCATCAAGCCGGTGCTCCCTTCTCTGATAGCTGTACCAGCACACACCTGGGCACCTGCTCACTCGGCAGCACTGACTTTTCTGTCTGAATTTCCTTTTAGGTGTACTGGGGACTTCAAATGTACAGTACAAGGAGAAATGCAGTATTTTACAGAAGCCCCTTGGGAAGAATGCTGATGTAACAGCGGGAATAGATCGTGCCCGTTAACCTGGTACCTCTCCTTCTCCTATCGGGGTTCCTTACTGCTGCTCACCTTCCCAGGCTCAGCCACGAGGCTGCGCGCCCTGGCAGGGAGGGCCCAGCGATGTCTAGAATAAACAGTGCACAGACCACCTTTGAACCTGAAAACTTCAAAGTGGTCCTAAAATGAGGCATTACCCAGGAGAGAAGAGGACTTTTATTTAATTAATTAATTTATTTTTTAAAGGTTTTATTTATTTATTTGACAGAGAGAGACACAGTGAGAGCAGGATCACAAGCAGGGGGAGAGGGAGAGGGAGAAGCAGGCTTCCCGCCGAGCAGGGAGCCCTACGCGGGACTCAATCCCAGGACCCTGGGATCATGACCTGAGCCGAAGGCAGACGCTTAACGACTGAGCCACCCAGGCGCCCCGAGAAGAGGACTTTTCAAACTTCCTTTAGCTCTTTTCACTACAGCAGGACCTAAATCAGATTTCTGCCACATGCCCTGTCAAGGGTCAGGGAAGCATATACATAAAGTGGGCTTTAGTTTATTTTCTGGGTATTGCTGCTCAATTCTCCGATTCCTCACTATAGGTCTCCTGCCATCAAACTGGGGTTCAGCTTAGTTTGCCACCTCTCACTCGGTGGTTAGTTCCCACCCGCGCCCTCAGTTCACAACCAAGTGCTCTCACTCTTTGGTCAGAAATCACGGTGCACGTGTTGTACTTCTGAGTGTAGAACGGGCCAGCAGACCGCAGGCTCGACTTGGCCTCGTCCCTCCGGGCGTGGAGTTCCGGAGTTCTATGCTAGCTGCTACCTGCCTCTCTCAGCTGTGTCGCTTTGTCAGGTGGCACAAACCTGGTCTTTCTCCCTGACCCTGTGCTTATCAGACTACCTGTCTTTACGTGACAGTCACTGCATGTTTGCTTAATAAATGACTAACTGAGAACATTACTGGACTTCCCTCATCTAACTACTTCCTACAATATATTTTTAACAAGTCCGTTCTTCTATTATTACTTGATCGGAATGGGATAAAGAGTTCATTTTCACAATCCTCCAAGACGCGTATACATAAAAGACCAAACATGCTTCTTCCTATTTATAGTTAAAATGTACACCAACATAATCGATTACAAAAAGCACAGGAAGTGCCATTTGATTTCCATTCCCGAAAGGTCACAGTCATTGTACAGAATAACATCAACATTAAATAAGGATGGGATTTTATAGTAACAAAGTTAAAATGACTACATCCCATTTGATCAAAATGGTATCAAAGGGGTGCTTAGGTCTTCAAGCATCAGACCTGTGACATCACCAGCACAGAGGACATGACCCTGACCCTGACTGCCCGCCCTCTGCCACATGCTGCCAGGTTTCGGGGAAAACCGCCCCACGCTGGAGAACTGGGCACCTCCAACTCTGAGCAGGGAGCGCCTGCCCCTTCCTTAGAGCGCTACAGGCAAGTCCCCATCAGCCCCACTTCTGATCGGAATGAGGGCAGGTCCCCCTTCTACAAATGACAATGTGGCCTCTAAATCGGGACTATCTACCCCAAATCTCCATGATTTAGCTAACAGACGGACAATCCGAGCCCCAGAACTGCTCTCATCCAGTATCTCCATTTCAAAAACAAAATACGTGCTATGGACACAAACTATTTTTGTTAACTACGAAAAAGATTTTAAATCATTCTGTAGACTCCACTTTAAAGGGCTCATTTTTTTCACTGATGAGCGATGAGAAAGTAAAACCATCTTGGCTTAATTTCAGGGCTTTAGCGTTAGTTACCCAGTTGATGAAAATGGCATGCTTGAAACATTCTCATTGTTGTACATACTCATAACTGTTTTTACATCACTGCCATAAAGTGGTTAAGAAGAATCTACAGTGAGTCAAATGACTTACTGATTGTTGCCTTTCCCAAAAGTTTAACAAAGACTGGCTTTTTTTCTCCTCGTACCTGAAGACACTGGGTTTTAGCTGAAGGCAGTCTTGCAAAGCAGGTTTTGTGACAGGTAGATAGGGAGAGCTGCATAACTTCTCCTGATGTGTGATAGCTACTCTGTGCAATGAAAAAACTCTCAGCCCAAGCTGGAAGGGGAGGCAGCAAACAGGAAGAGTGCCAGGCCACGTTCTCCTGCTTCTGATGTCTGTCTTCTGTACAGACGACCTGTTCCACTGACTGGCGCCACAGATTCGCACGGAGTGCAAGTGAAGCACCACATCCTATGATTCACTGCTAGGAACAAACTGCAGGGGAGAGGTCACGGAGGGAGGTTTCCCTCCCAGCCATCGTTGCCCTTTCTTGCACCTGTTCTCTAACCAGAACCTAAAAGAAGGGATTCAAGGCCGGTTCAGGATGTCTGGCACCCAGGGTGGGGCCTGGCCACGGCAGTCGTCGCAGGAGGTTCCGGATCTGGCCTCCCGCCTCACCAGGTGTGGACCAGGGCAGGCCTGAAACTGCTCCGTGCCTCTCAGGTCCTTCCTCTGTCAAACTGGTAACAGTCAGACCATTCTCAAAGGATTGTTACCAGAACCACAAAAGTCAATGCCTATGAAACACTCAGAGTAACATCTGGCATGGAAAAACCAATACACCGTTTAAGTGTTTGTACAATTAAATCAGTATTTGTAGAATAAAAGGTTTTCTTTTAAAAGGAAAAAAGCAGTTACATTATTTTCTAATTAAGTTGTCTAAATCCCAGATATTTAAGAACTTTATATTACAGTAACTTGTTCATTCAGCTTCCCATTTATATATCTCCTCTTTTATTCTGCTAAGAGGTATTCTGGCTTTCTTGGTTGTCTTCCAAAGGAAAGACTATAAAAGAGTCAACTTTAGAACAGTTTAAAAACAACCAACTACATTTTTTATTAAGGCTTCTATATTTTGTGTTATATACTGTTTTCTTTTTAATCCCTTGAGACTCCGACAACTTTTCTTAAAAGTACCAATAATATCACTTATGCACTCATTAGAACATAAATACAGGGCTGAATGTTTTCCAAAATGTTTTTAAGTACAGCATCTTATGTGATTCTTGCCAAAATGCTATAAGCTGTGCAAACAAGGACTGTCCCCCTCCTACACTGCAAAAACAATCCCATGACCGGTAAGTAGTGGCAGATCTAGAACCTTTATGACCAAACGTTCTTCCTAATAAGATATGCAGTCATGATTCAGTTGACTGCTCTAAAAGAAAGAAAGAATATATTTTGAAAAATAAACAACTGAACAATTTACTTTTTACTAATGGCTCTTGAACACAATTAAATGCCACTATCCCTCACCATGAAATCCTGCCACTGACTAAATTCTGATTTAGTTTAAGAACAAGAAGTCAAGTAGGGCATTGTACATGCAAAGTGCATCCTGGGAAACCAGTGATAAACCTCAAGCAAAAGAGATCTGAATGTATTCAAAGAAAACAAAGAAGTTGGATTAGAGAAAGCATCAAAGTGCATAGAGGAAAGTACGCTCTCTAACCTGACAAATCCACTCGCTCCGTTCTCAAACACACATTCTAACAATAAAATGAGAAGGTGGAAAAACTCCTAACCATATAGTCCTTACAAGATTATCAGAAGAACTTGTGAATTTCTACTTAGCAAAGGCAGGAGAACATTCAGCCTAAGAAACTAGACAAATTTTAACTCAACCATTGTTTGACTTCTTCTGTATTAATCATCTTATGTCAGGGCGCCTGGGTGGCTCAGATGGTTGGGCGTCTGCCTTCGGCTTGGGTCATGATCTCGGGGTCCTGGGATCGAGACCCACATCGGGCTCCCTGCTCCTTGGGAGCCTGCTTCTCCCTCTGCCTCTCTCTCTCTGTCTCTAATGAATAAATAAATAAAATCTTTAAAAAAAAAAAAAAATCATCTTATGTCATTTAATATGTTACTATGAAATAATAAAAAAGAACATTTTAATAAAGAAATTTATTTTTACTAGTGATTTACATTCATTTTTGAAAAGTTGAGAAAAGAGCTAAATAAGGAAGTATTTTCATCTTTGAAAATAGATGCCTGAATGTTACTCCCAGAAAAAAAAGAGATGAAATTAAAAATAACCTTTTGGGGGGGCCCTTGGATGGCTCAGTTGGTTGAGCATCTGACTTTTGATTTCAGCTCAGGTCATGAACTCAAGGTCATGAGACTGAGTCCCACATCAGGCTCTGCACTCAGTGAGGAGTCTGCTTAAGACCCCTGAAAATCCAAACCCAATTTAAATTTCAAACAAACTCACTCCAACAGCAAGGTACAGAATACATGTGGGCTATGCTACCATTTTTTTAAAAATAGATGGAAAATGTATGTATGGAAGCGTTTTCATTTGCTGAAGAAAGTCTCTGGAAGAATTAATAAGGAACTACTGATAGCAGCTGTCTTTTTTTGGGGGGGGGTGCGATAATGGTGGAGGAGGAGACGACTTTCATTCTCTATAACCTTCCAAAGCTTATATCACAGGCTGAATTATTCAGTCAAGAATATTAACTTAAAAACCATTAACTAAAAGCCTCACATCTGGAAGCACACAACAACCTATTATTGCATATTATATTCCAGGGGATCCAAACAGAAAGCTGACTGGGTTATTTTACCAGCTCTGGGAAAACTGGTTTTGAAGAGTTGAAACTTTTCTTTTCATGACTTGATTTAGCAATAAATCTGCTATCTGTTTTCTCAAATTAACTCCCAAGCAGGAGCCAAGGCCACACATGAAAATAAAATCCCCTAGAAAGAAAAGCTTTTAAGAGAGTTATTTTTTTTAACCCCAGCAAGCAAACCATAGAGTCTTGATCGGATTACAACAAACAACCCATAAAAAAATGTCTTTCCTAGCTTTCTAATACTATGTATCTAGGATATAATTCCTTACCAATAAAAACCAAGCAAACAACCCATGTTTGCACTAGACTGGGGCAAAGAGGAAGACTGATCGGTGCTCTGTAAGTCTTTGATCCTGCCATTAAGACTGGCAGTCAGGATACTTGGCTTCTAGTTATAAGGCTGAAATTAATGAGCTGTGTGACCGTGAGGAAGTCACATAACCTCTCTGAACTTTCTATGCTGCTTCTGAAGGTCTGGGATGCTGGAACGCAAGATATTTCAGATCCTTTCCAGCTTAAAAGGCTTGGACACCTACTCTGTTGTCGGTTTCCAATACAAATAATTTAACTAGTAAGCTAGTTAAGGAATAAAGAAAGGTGCTCCCTTAAATAAAAACACCTTAACTGTTTAAGCGAAACACACACACACAAAGGCCTAGAAATGGAAACTCGAACAGAAGACAGAAGAGACTTCCCTGGACTCTATTTTCCCCACATGCTGACATGTGTAAGCCAGAAAGTTATTTCCAGGAATATATTCATTTGAACAATTATTTAACAACATTTTCTCTGAGGACTCTTTGTTAGGGACTTTGTAGTGTTTGAAACCACACTCATCCTAATATGTAGTTGGAAATCAATGACCCTTCCTCTTCATTCCAGAGAGAAAAGAGCTACATTATGAATCCTTCGCCCACCCCCTACCCCCATCTGTTCTTGTCTTCCTTCCTGCAGGAGGTGGCTGCCCAGCTGAAGCCATCTCCCAGTCTACTCAGTGAGGCTTGACCCAGGTTCTGGGCTCCCCAAAAGAACGTGGGCAGTGATGTGCAACGCCCCCTGCCTGCCTCAAGGGGTACTACGGTGGTCATGCACGCCTGCTCCCCCCAACACTTGCCACCTGGCTGCACTCTCGTGGACAAGGACAGTGCCCTCAGCACTAGAGGAAGGGGACGGGGAGGAACCAGGTTCCTGCAGAACTATGAAGAGTGGAGCCACCTGCAACGGGACCCTTCCCCTTCCAACAGTCATGCACGACAGAAACAAACCAGGTCTCCTCCTACTACTCTCCTTGGGGAGCCTACCAACAGCAGCTCAGGCTCCGCCCTACTGACATGCTGCCCCCGAGGCAGCAAGGCCTTTCCTCCATGAGCGACATCCAGTCCCGGACTGGTGCACCTCACACAAAAAGCACTCACCCACTCCACATCACAATTAATCAAGGTTATCTTTTCCAAGGAGTTTTGAAATCAAATTGAATCAATCCTTAAAAGCAGTTAAGTAGCTGCGCCTGGGTGGCTCAGTCGTTAAACGTCTGCCTTCAGCTCAGGTCATGATCCCAGGGTCCTGGGATCGAGCCCCGCATCAAGCTCCCTGCTCCGCAGGAAGCCTGCTTCTCCCTCTGCCACTCCCCCTGCTTGTGTTCCCTCTCTCCCTGTCTCTCTCTCTGTGTCAAATAAATAAAATCTTAAAAAAAAAAAAAAAGCAGTTAGGCAGTTTGAAAAAGATGGCAGAAACATACCAAATGTGCCATAAAATCCTCTAGGTCCACAAGTCCCCACGCCATACTTCTTTAGAGATGCCAAAGCTGCTGCCTTTGTGGAAGAAAATTCAGGTCTTTAATAATTTATCTTTCAGGGTTCAAAACTGACATTTCCTATTCTTTAACACCCCCCCCCACTACTTTCCTTCCTTAGAACCGTGGCAATTCTAACAGGATATAAAGAGCAGACACATGTAAAGATTTAGGGACAGAACTTCAAACATGGAAAAGTTGTATTAGTTTAATTATCCAAATGTGGTTAACTCAAGGCCTTTATGATTTTTGGTATTTCTGGGCATAAGTCTTTCCTCAGAACGGTTCACTGGCTCACAACCTCCCAGGAGACAGAGCAATTTCCTAGGCACACCTCCGACTATTACCTGGGGCTGGCTCACACGGGTCTCTGGATGTCACCGCTGCTAAGACACACCAGACATCCTGACTGCCCACCCTTTGTCGAAACCCTGGTCACAGTCTGCCAAGAAAGAGTAATGGCAAATGGCCAGCAGACAGAGCCCTTTCCGATGTTCTGCATTTGTCTTTTATCTCGTGCCCAGTTTCATAAGTAATCGTGCTGTCTTTGGTAGGTGTTACTTACCTTGACCCGAGAGTTATCCAACAATCCCAGAAAATTAAATGAGGCAAAGTTGACACATTTTTTTCCATTCACCACAATGTTGTGGCTGGGAGGGCTGGGAAAAGAGAGGAGAGTGGTATATTTGAGCGACACAGAAGTGATGTCACTCTACCCTAGTTGCACACCAGTCACTAGCTCTCTATTCTAACTAACTGATTATTTTAAAGATTTATTTATTTCTAGAGAGAGAGTGTGAGTGCACACACGGGAACAGGGGGAGGGGCAGAGGGAGAGAGAGAATCTCAAGCAGACTTGGAACTGAGTGCGGAGCCCGCCATGGGGCTCGATCTCATGACCCTGAAGCCATGACCTGAGCCTTAATCAAAAGAGTCAGCCGCTTAACTGAGAGTCACCCAGGGGCCCCTCTTATTTTTAAAATGTAAAATTAGAAAGTGGTATATTACAAATCAGTCACTAATTCTATTCTTATTAGGCTAACTTGCAGTACTCAAAAAAAAAAAGTGAGCTAAAATTCCAACACAGATAAATGGCAAATCTTTTATTTGGTTTTAAAACTCATTAAGAAAGAAGTAGCTGCAGTAGTTAAAGAGTCTGCCTTCGGCTCAGGTCATGATGCCAGGGTCCTGGGATCGAGCCCCGCAACGGGCTCCCTGCTCCATGGGAAGCCTGCTTCTCCCTCTCCCACTCCCCCTGCTTGTGTTCCCTCTCTCGCTGTGTCTCTGTCAAATAAATAAATAAATAAATAAATAAATAAATAAATAAATAAATAAATAAATAAATAAATAAAATTAAAAAAAAAGAAAGAAGTAGCTAAATGAAGTGAAATACCTTGGGGGAAAAAATCTGGAATAAGACAAACAGGAAGGAAATATATATATTTTTTCTTTTTTATTTTTTTTTAAAGATTTTATTTATTTATTTGAGAGAGAGAGAATGAGAGACAGAGAGCAGGAGAGGGAGGAGGGTCAGAGGGAGAAGCAGACTCCCTGCCGAGCAGGGAGCCCGATGCGGGACTCGATCCCGGGACTCCAGGATCATGACCTGAGCCGAAGGCAGTCGCTTAACCAACTGAGCCACCCAGGCACCCGAACAGGAAGGAAATATAAAAACATCAAGATCAAAAGCAAGAATGGGCAGAGCAAGTTATGGCTTTACAGTTAAGGAGTTTACAAATACATGTTAACTACAGAAAGACACCACAGCAGGCAGTGGGATGTCTCCCAGGTCTAGTTAGTGCTGGAATACTACGTGAAGAGGGATCCCTCCCCTACCCCCGGGGAGAAACAAAGGAACAAGGTGGCCAGCAGCACGGGAGCCCAGGCCTCAGCTGGGCTGGGAGGAGACGGGCTCTTTAGATGACCAAGTGCTCTGCTGACAATACTCCCAGAGGCCAGACTGCAAAAACCACGGGGCCAAACCGCAGGTCACGAGCTAGTGGGGCCAACTGGTCACGACCGGCCTCTTCTAGCTGAAGGAAGCCGTGAGAGAGTGGCTCAGAGACCGGCAGAGCGCCCGGCACAGGGCAAGGGCAAGGGCAAGGGCTGTGGCACGAAGCTGCTTCCCGCGTCCCCCGCGCTGCTGTGCCCACGGGCCGCTCTGGAAGACGCACTGAGGCCAGAGAAGGCTGGGCAACCCTGCCCTCGGGACCGGTTCACAGAACTGGTTTTCGAGCAGAGAAACAGAAGATGCTGGGAAACCCAGGAAGGAAGAGAATGACCACCAGAAGCAGGTGGACCTGTAGAGAAGGCAGGGGCACTGCCGGAAAAACACATGGGCTGCAGTGAGGCAGGCAGACCCCACCTGCGCTACGGCTCCTCCTGGCTTCAGGAGCTCGGGGAACCTCCCTGGCTCGGTGAGTCTCTGCTTCTTCATCTACGCAGTCAGGACAGAACCCATCTCTCAGGGTAAATTGCTATAAAAGTGCGTGGTCCATTAAGAGGTGCTCTCTAAATATTCCTTCCTTCTTCCCTATGGCCTCAAGGGCTTCTTCTCCCCCCAAACACCTGCTCTGATTCTGAATCCACCATGTCAGTTTCCTACCTCTCGGGCCTTCTTAAGTGCCCCGATCCTCCTGGTATGGAGGTGCTGGTGCTCACAAAGAGATGAAAAAACAAAGCCGTGGAGACAAGTCTGTACTAAAGGTTGCTGCTGGAAAAGTCAAGGCCATTCTACAAAAGCTAACAGGCAGAGAAATCAAACCATCAAGAAAAAGTACGCCCAAAGCCCCTGACCACAGCTAATAAGCTGTCAAGAGGCATCATGACGTAGGAGTACAGGGATCTTGCTTCTGTCAGCACTTGGAGCAGGGAAGGAAGGCAGTTCCTAGCAGAAACGGAAGGTTCACACGCGAGCTCTGTGCAGGCTTGCAGGTATGTCACACCCAGCACTTACACACACGGGAGGCCGGAGCACAGGACCCTTCAGAGTCTCACAGAAGCAAAGAAAGCCAACCTACAAAGACAACTCCATAATCAAGGCATCAGAGGACTAGAAGGACGGAAAATAAAACCCTTTCCAATCGAAAGCCACCACCTCACTATTAGTGAGAGTCAGTAATTATAAAGTGAACTTAAAAATAAGGAGGACAGTGTTTTTAACAGGAGACTAGGATTACAGAACCACATTAACAATGGTTTGGGTACCAGTGTGAGAACAGGCACTTAGAGCAATGAAAGACTCTAGATCTCAGGAGAACCGTGTGTATACAAATGCCTGGAAAATGATAGCAGGTGCCCCACAAACTACCAAATCACACACATTTCTTTTTCTATGGAAAAAAATAAAGTTGGATAAATAGGTACAAAGGTGAATTCTAGACATATTAAAAACCTAGAAGATATTTTGAAAGAGATAACAAAAGAAAATGTGGAAAAATGTCCTTGTGACACCTTGGAGTATAGAAATGATTTCTTTCTTTTTTTTTTTTTTT
>NC_138382.1:3918539-3937038 GCF_054177405.1 Leptonychotes weddellii
TCCCTCCACACACAAAGAGCAAGACCAAAATGGATGAATAGGAGTCAAAATTAAGAATTTTGGTTGGGGCGCCCAGCGGCTCAGTTGATTAAGCATCCGACTCTTGATCTCAGCTCAGGTCTTGATCTCAGAGTTGTGAGTTCAAGCCCTGTGTTGGGCTCCACACTGGGTGTGGAGCCTACTTAAAAAAAAAAAAAAAAAAGAATTTTGGTTCTGTGATGACACCACAGACAAAGCTAACAGATGGGTGATATTTACTGTACTTCACTGAATCTAAGATGCCATCACTGTTTTTTAGCTACAAGTAAGGAAGGAAAACAGTGCCAATGAAAACATAATGATGTTTTCTTGTGATCTTACAATTTTTGAGTTTACACTTAATTAGAAGTTCTATTAGGTATGCTTAGACACTGATTTCTGTCACACTACATCTGCACGTCTAAAAGGGAAAACATAACATAAATCAGTCAACACATCCCTAACCTCTTGACCCGAGTCTCGACTGTTTTCTCCCTGCTGCTAAGGCACGGATTTCACAGGTGTTCCTACAATATTCTCCTCCCTTCTGTCAGGAGTACCCCATGTCGTGTAGGAGGATGCTCCCCCATCATCTCTGAGGTTACCTGACA
This sequence comes from Leptonychotes weddellii, assembly GCF_054177405.1. Lineage (NCBI taxonomy): Eukaryota > Metazoa > Chordata > Mammalia > Carnivora > Phocidae > Leptonychotes > Leptonychotes weddellii. The sequence goes on from NC_138382.1 coordinate 3,919,169, forward strand.
GGTTAGTGTCCCCTATGCCTCAAATTTTGATGCTGGAATTTTCCCACTGGACTAAAATCATATTTCCCCCGATAGACTCACATTTCTAAAAGTAAGCTATAATTATCCATAGGCAGCAGCACTTTGACAAAGGCTGTTCAAAGCCTCAGTCACTGCAGCCTCTGTTCACTGGCTCGGAGGAGTCTGGCCCTCTCTCCTGCCACCCACCGATTTACCTGACAGCAGTGTTCATAACTCTACTGAAGTGCTGGCAGTAAGCACAGCAATGACCAATTCATGGAGAAACAGGCAAGGACACCCCCCGCTGACAATGGTTCTCAGCAACCCTAAGATTCATCCCCATTTCAGAGATCTTAAAATAGGAAAAACAAGAACGTGTGTCTTAAAATTAACATACAGAGTATTGTATTGAAAACAGACCCAGATGAAAGTCTACATGGTACGTGGGATTCTTGCTAATCAAAAAACACGCTAAGAATCCAGTAAAAAAAAGAGGTAAAAGATGTGAAGAAGCATTCACAGAGGGGAAAACCCCAGCAGCTAGTAAGCAGATGAAATGGTACTCAAAGGCTCAGATAATCAGAAAAATACAAAATAAAACAATGTTGCCAAGCAGGGCTATGGGGAAACTGGTCCCCATATCCTAACTCAGGGGAATGGAGATGGGTGGATCACCATGTAGAGAAGCCCCACAGGGAAATCAGACAGGCATGTGTCAGAACACCACGCCTGGCTCCAGAGAGACTCAAGCAGCTGTACAAGGGGCCAGCAATCACCATATTTTGTATTGCAGTGGGGAGGGGGACAGCTTAGGTATCCATCATGAGGAAAGCAGCTAAGTACACAATGGAATCCTACATAGCAGTCAGAAGGAATGAACAAGAAGTACATCCAGTCCTCCCACTTCTGTTTGCCCTGCTTTGAGATTTCTTCATTATCACTTAACACCAGCTAATATTCCACTTATTTCACTCTTGGCTTGTCTTGTCGCAGAAGAACTAAGACTTTGATTTACTGTATGTGCTCAGCACATTCCTAGAACACAATGGGCACGCAAACATATGTTCAAAAAAATGAGTGTGAATTAAAAAATCACAATGAAGTCTGGAGCACAAAATTAAAAAAATACATTCATAAACCATTAAGATGTGGTTTCAAAGGTATTGTGACAATTAACACTGGGAAACCTCACTGAAGCAGACTCGGGGTGCTGGAGGGGAGGCTGCAGGGGAGGCTAATAGGGGGAGCAGCTTGGCTCAATGTCAGGCACAAGGAAGAACTGGGGATTACAGGCCCCTCACAGGGAAGAAATCTTCAATTACAGGCCCCAACTGGGAGAGATGGACACTGCATCTCCAACAAGAGATCCACCACCCCTGCAACTCAGCCTGTAACAAACCCTCACTGCCCTGAAATCTTGCTTTTCTCCAATAAACTTTCATTAAAACAACCCCTCTCAACAGCTTCCTCCTTCTCCAGAAAATAACATTCTTCTCCCTTCTTTGTTGGACTTGCCTATGGTTTAGCCATAACTTGCTGGTCCCAAACTGCAATTTTTATTCCCAAATAAACCCATTTTTGTTGGTTAAAACAACTATTTTTAAGGTTAACAATACATGCATAATAAAAATAAAACATATTATCTTAATAATTTAGAAATATATGACATCAAATGATGAATGAAAGCTTGGTGGAAGTATTTCAGTGGGGGGGCTGAGTGGGGGGTGGGGGGAGGATGAAAGGAGGCAACGGATAAAGCACCCAAGAGCAGAGTGCTGCGTTGTGTGGGCGCCAACCGGAGTAGGACGGAGGACAGGGTCAGCACCTGTGTCCATAAGAAAGGCCCCACGTGGAGAAACCAAGACGGAGCCTCAGCTGAGTCAGAAGACAAGCCTCTGGCAAAGCTGAGTGAACGAGGGGACACAAACGCACACTGCCCGCGGGGGAAACGCAACCCCGCAGATGTGCCGTCATACACCTCTGTACCTAAAGGGGGGTATGTTTTACATCTGCAGACCAACAAAGTCCTAGAAACTGCTTCAGGCCAATACATTCAAAAACAGTAAGAAGAAATGAACAATTACTAAACGACAGTAAGTAAAACTTACTCAAGAAGGACACCCGAACAGCTTGAAGAACTCACTGAAGACATGAAGTTCAGGACGAAAAATCGAGGCTCGAAAGAACCGACAACACAACAAATGCAGACTTGTTAGAAGGCGGAGGAGGTTCAGTAAAGTGTCCTCCAGACCGAGAAAGCACTTCAACACTGAAAACCGAAGCCAGCCACTCCATCGTGTTCACGGAGCTTTGTTCGGGGTAACTTACTGACGGGGTGATGAGGCAGTAGGGCAGTGCGCAGCCTTCTCGGCCCACACCCTCAGCCCCCACCCTGGGCCCCCACTCTCGGCCCAGTCCAGGTGAGCCTAACCCCTGGCTTTTACGGAGCACAGGGTATGGGGGTGAGGTCACAGGGTAGTTATCTAAAGTGGGGCCTTCTGCACGCCAGTGATCTTGACCAGTTACCTAAAGTGCCTTCTTTAGGGAAGATCAGAACAAGCCTTCCCTCCTTCTGGTCAGGGCACACATTAACCTCCACGGGGCTGGATCATGGAGCCATGAGGGAGGTCACTGCACAGGCAGGACGAAGATGGAGGGCCAGAGGCAGAGTCAGTGTTGCCAGCATGCCTATGATATGGTGGCTAAGAAAAGGGTAAGACCAATTATATGTGATACCCGAACTGGACCAGGCACAGTAAGGGAAAAGAAACAAAACTCACGCTTCAACACACAGGTTAAGAATCCCAAACATTAGCAAAACAAACCAGCAATGTATAAAAACTAACCAAACAGGGGCGCTTGGGTGGCTCAGTCGTTAAGCGTCTGCCTTCGGCTCAGGTCATGATCCCAGTGTCCTGGGATCAAGCCCCACACTGGGCTCACTGCTCGCCGGGAAGACTGCTTCTCCCTCTCCCACTCCCTCTGCTTGTATTCCTGCTCTCGCTCTCTCTCTCTCTCTAATAAAATCTTTAAAAAAAAACCAAACAACTAACCAAACAGCCTTATTCCAAGAATGTAAGAACTATTTATTAATAGGAAAACCTACCAGTGGCTTCTGGTAAACAAAACAGAATGAAGGAAAAACCCATCAACCTCTGGTCCCTTCTAATGGGACATAAAATGCCTCCAAGGTGTAAATATCTGATGCTACTAAGACCAGGATGCAAGGAGAGATGACAGTTAACAAATGGACAAGTTGTATTTGAGAAGTCAGAGACCAGAGAGAAAGCTGCACGTGAGCCGGCAGTGAGAAGCTCAGCCACAACTCCTGGAAAATGACCCCACGCTAGGGGAACGGCTCCCTCTGAGCTTGGGGACAGCCTGGAACCCTTCTTGTAAGCAGCAGCAATTCACTCAGATCCCCTTCCTGCTCTGCAGAAAGACAGGAGACTTACTCTCTGGAAAAGCCTGAATATAAACTCAAAGTCCTAAGGATAGCTGAGGGATGGGGCCATGCTGAAAACAGGAATCAAATATAAATCTACCTAATGAAAAATGGGACACTGAGCCCTGATCCTGGAAAACAAAGGAGTAAATCTTCGTAATCTTGGATTAGGGAAGGATTTTAAGATCTAATACAAAAGCACAAGCAACAAAAGAACAAAACAGATAAACTGGACTTCATTAAAATTAGAAACATTTGTGCTTCAAAGTACACTGTCAGAGAAGTGACAAACCCACAAAATGGGGGAAAATATTTGCATGTCATATATCTGATAAGGGACTGGTATCCAAAATATACAAAGAACTCTTATAACTCAATGATAAAAAGGCAAATAACCCAATTAAAAAATAGGCAAATGATTTAAGTAGGTTCATCTCCAGAAAAGACATATAAATGGCCAATTAGTGCATGAAAAGATGCTCAACATCATTAATCATAGGGAAATGCAAATCCCAACCACAGGGGGATTATCACTTCTCATCTAGCAGGATGGCTACAATGAAAGACAGTAAGTGTTGGCCAAGACAGGGAGAAATTATAACTCTCATGCATTGCTGGTGGGAATGGAAAATGATTCACCCACTTTGTAAAACAGACTGGTGGTTCCTCCAAATAAGTTTCCACAAACCTCAACAATTCCATTCTCAGGTGTATACTCACGAGAAATAAAAACATATGTCCACAGAAAAAATGTGTACACAGAGGCACCTGGGTGGCTTAGTCAGTTAAGCATCTGCCTGTGGCTCAGGTTTTGATCCCAGGGTCCTGGGATGGAGCCCAGCGTCGGGCTCCCTGCTCAGTGTGGAGTCTGCTTCTGCCCCTACCCCTGCTTGTGTACGCGCTCTCTCTCTCAAATAAATAAAATCTTAAAAAAAAGGGTAAAATTAAAAAAAATGTGTACACAAATACCCATGGGAGTTGATGGACATACATGATTTTTCTCCTTTCATATACTCCCAAGTGAAAACAACCCTCAACGTCCATCAACTAATGAATGTACAAATAAAATGTGATATATTCAGAGTGAAATATCTTATTATTCAGCCACAAAACTGACATATGCTACTATGACGTGGACAAACCTTGGAGATACGATGCTAAGTGAAAGAAATCAGACACAAAAGGCCACATATTGCATGATTCCTTTTATATAAAAGTCCAGAACAGCCAAATGCATGGAAAGTAGGTTAGTAGGTGTCAGGGGAAAGTAGCTGGGGAAAGGGGGAAGTGGGGAGTGAATGAGGGTGAGTGTGGGATTTCTTTTCGGGGTGATAAAAACATTCTGAAATTAGATGGTGGAAACAGTTGCACAACTCTATGAATATACGGAAACCCACTCAACCACGGTGAATTAAAAGAGCGAATTTCGGAGTACCCGGGTGGCTCAGTCTGTTAAGCATCTGCCTTCGGCTCGGGTCATGATCCCAGGGTCCTGGGATCGAGCCCCGCACCGGGCTCCCTGCTCGGCGGGAGGCCTGCTTCTCCCTCCCCCTCTGCTGCTGTTCCCTCTGCTTGTGCTCTCTCTCTGTCATATAAATAAATAAAAATCTTAAAAAAAAAAAAAAGCGAATTTCATGGTCTGTGGATTGTATGTCAATAAGGCTGTTATTGAAAGAAAAAAATCTATCCAAGGTAAGTAAATTCAGTTACTCATGTTAACTCGGTACTGAATGAACAGCACTTTTGCATTCACTGAAAAGTAAATTTATCAACAACAGCAAAACAGGCTTCAAGATTTTTTGGTGGTTTTTGCAGACTGTTTACAAAATGCTGTTAATTACTACGAAAATATTCTATATAGTGAAAACAATATAGATGCTAAGGATCACCAGACACTGAGGTGTCTAAAAGATCAATAAGAACTGATAAGACAATCACTCTAGCGTAAAAAAGTAAAATAAAAAACAATTTTAAGATGTGTAAGGTTTCAGGGCGCCTAGGTGGCTCAGTAAGTGAAGCATCTGCCTTCGGCTCAGGTCACGATCCCAGGGTCCTGGGATCGAGTCCCACATTGGGCTCCCTGCTCGGTGGGGAGTTTGCTTCTCCTGCTCCCCCTGCTTGTGCTCTCTCTCTCTGATAAATGAATAAAATCTTAAAAAAAAAAAATAGATGTGTAAGTTTTCAAAAAAATGTACCCTTCATAGCCCTTCCTCAGGAGGCTATGTGGACTCTAATGTGAGGGAGGAAGCCGGGAAAGAGCTGGCCAAGGCAGGAGAGGGACAAAGGGAATTCCTGAGCCTAGAGTGATGGGAGGGCCCGGGCCACCCAGGGAGGCAGCTCGAGGAAGCAAGCACCAGTCAGGCCAAGGCAGGACAAAGGTTTCAGGAAGACAGGAAATGAACCCCACACATGGGAACATTCTGAATGGAGGCTGACGCTCCTAGAGGCAGATGACAGGATGAATTAGGTTGACTTGGAGAGCCAAGCAAGCAAGCAAGCAGGAAACAAGGAAAACAAAAGCATACAAGGGAGAAAATGTAATTACAATTGTCTACATACTGAAAAAAAAAGGTGATGCTAAGCTTAATTCATGAATGATACTAATGTGGTCACAAAAGTGTCAACACTAAATAATCCAGGGCCACCTGGTGTAATAACAAATCTGTGCTGGGGAGAAGGGAGGAACAGGGGCCTGCGTGTGGCTTGCAGGGGACGTCCTGTCAAGGGGGCCCAGGGAGCCCCACCACAGCCAGGGGCCACAGCAGGCTGCTGCCTTTCCCAGGTCAGGGGCCGCCTTTCTCGACCACATGAAGTCAGTGGAGGGACGACTACAGCCTGGGAGTGTGGGTGTGTTTTCAGAGAGCCAGTCCTTACCTCCTGCAGTGAATGGGTAAAATTAAAACTGGAAAAGAAAGGACACCACCAAGAAATAACAGCATAAGCACATTCCTTAGAAAAATACACGTAAATCCCAGAAACAGAAAGTGATTACTTGGAGAGTGGGAATCTGGGGTGAGGAAGGGTGGCATGGTGGGCTGCAGTCTTGCTCATAAAAGCTTACAACTATGCATCATTTAAAAAACCTAACAGTATAATTTTTTTTTTAAATATTTTATTTATTTATTTGAGAGAGAGAATGAGAGACAGAGAGCACGAGAGGGAAGAGGGTCAGAGGGAGAAGCAGACCCCCGCTGAGCAGGGAGCCCGATGTGGGACTCGATCCCGGGACTCCAGGATGATGACCTGAGCCGAAGGCAGTCGCCTAACCAACTGAGCCACCCAGGCGCCCAAAAAACCTATCAGTATAATTTAACATAGTAACTGACTAGAGCAGAGAGATCATACCACCATTTCAACAGATACAGGAAAACATGGGATAGCATTTAACATTCTGATTTTAAAAAAACTAACGAAAAAGCTCCCTTAGCAAACTGAGAAGAGAGAGGAAGGCCCATAACTTGGTACAGGTCATCTCTCAGAAGCCACCAGGACATGGAGGCTCCTGTCACCACTCCTATCCAACTGCATGGGAGGTGTCCTAGCCAGCGCAGTAACACAGGAACAGGAGAAACGAACACGCTCTGGTTTCCAGAGACAAATCCATTAAAAGACACACAACATCCATGTCCTGGTTGTTAAGCAGGCATTACCATGGGCGGAAACTGATGAGGGGTAAGTGGGATCTCCCTGTAGTACTTCTTACAATCACATGTGAATCTACTCTTATTTCAATGTAAAAAGTAGACGGGAAAAAAAAAAGATAAGCAGTCTTTATGAAGAAAAATACAGAACTTTACTGTAAGACACAAAAGACCAAAGTGATACACCAGGCACATAGTGATAAGATTCAGTATCAGCAAGATTCCAATGAATCCAAATCAGTGCACTGCTAGTCACAAACCCAAACTTGTTTTTCGGTCAAACTTGATCAGTTAAACTGAAACTGACACTGAAGAATAGAGTTGCAAGTAGCCCGAGCAATTCTGAAGGACAAGGAGGTGAAGGGCTCACTCTAGTCAAGGCTTGTTCTTAAGCTGTGCTATTTATATGACGTTCTGGCAGAGGGAGAGACAAATACGCCGACAGAGGAGAAATACAGCCAGAAACAGACCCGTTAGAAGGGCACGTAGTATATAAAAAAAGGGAAATTTCTGTTCAGTAGGTATACAACGGACAATTCAATTAAGAATGCTGGGATAGCTGACCACCATACAGAAACAGGCACATTCGACCTCTCGGAGTAGGGAAGGACTTCGTAACCACAGCATTAATGATGAGTAAGTCTGAGTTCAGAACCCATAAAAATTTTGTATGACCACAGAAATCCATGGAGTGAAAAATGCAAGCTTCCCTTACATCAGACCAGAAATGGAAGGATACACTCAGGAGAATATGCCGCATCATATTTTTAGACAAAATACTGAATAATTTCATGGTGTCAGGGATATATGTTAAAAGTATAAATATAGGGGCGCCTGGGGGGCTCAGCCAGTTAAGTGTCCGACTCCTGATTTGGCTCAGGTCACGATCACCAGGTCTTGAGTTCAAGCCCCGCATCAGGCTCTGTGCTGAGCGTGAAGCCTGTTTAGGATTCTGTCTCCCTCTTCCTCTGCCCCTGCCTGTTCTTGGGCACACTCTCTCTCTCTCTCTCCCTAAGATAAATAAATAAATAAATAAATTTACAAAAAAACCCCCCAAACAAACGTATAAACGTAAGTGAAAGAAAGCCAGCCACCAACTTCATGATAATGGTTGTCCTTTGTGGCAGATAAGAGTTAAGTGGTAGATGGGAAGGCATTTCTTTAGCTATATCTGGAATGTTTTCTTTTTTTTTAAGGTAGATTTGAAATAAAGATAGCAAAATGTTAATGCCTATTTATTCTGGATGGTGGGTATACATGGGTCAGATAGTTCCTGTAAAATTAAAATATTTCTTAATTTAAGAAAGCATATATGGTGAAGCAAAGAGTAGCAACAGAAGAAGTAAACACAAAGACAGATCAGACCTTGGAAGCAGGGAGAGAGGCAGCACAAGGAAGGTCAAGTTTCAGAATTCGAACTGTGAAAGTCAAGTGCTGCTGTCTATAGCTAATCATTAAGCAGAAGTGTGAGCACACTATTAATATCTGGCTACGAAGGAAGCCCACTATGAATCTAAAATCAGTAACAATCAAGCTGAGAAAGAGCAGGAGTGCTGCTTTTCATTTCAAGTGTGTCTCACTATTTGAAGTATTATCAGGAGCATGTATTATTCCGCAAAAAAAGATTTTTCTTTTCTTTTCTTTTCTTTTTTTAAAGATTTTATTTATTTATTTGAGAGAGAGAGAATGAGAGAGAGCAAGCACGAGAGGGGGGAGGGTCAAAGGGAGAAGCAGACTCCCTGCCGAGCAGGGAGCCCGATGCGGGACTTGATCCAGGGACTCCAGGATCATGACCTGAGCCGAAGGCAGTCACTTAACCAACTGAGCCATCCAGGCGCCCGATTTTTCTTTTTTTTGAACAGAAAAAAGGGACAAACTGCATTGCCCAAATTGGAGACTATAAAAAATATCCATACACCCTTAATAGAGAGTCATATATTGGGCACTAAAGCAGAGAGTTTCTGATCTTCAGAGATTTCTGAATATTTTATTTCTGTTATAAAAGAAATACTACATAAACCTCTGTATGGTTTGGCAAGTATACCTATAGGCAGCCAAATACAAGTCCTTCGAGAAGCAAACCACTTTACCCTGAAACAATGTTGTAGTTGAGAGCAGGATGGTCTTTCGAGATGGGAGGAACAAGAGGTTCTGGCTGCCACTCTTCAATCAATTCTTCCTTTTCCTACGGGAGAGAAGGAAACAGAATACAGCAGGGTGCTGGTCACCGGACAGCGACTGTTTGGTTCCCACACTTCCGTTACAAAGCAACCAGTAAATTGCTCATCTGTTTCTGCCAGTGACCGCGTGGCAGCCCGCGAGGCCGGGGTATGTCACCCACACCGTCCACCTGTGACCATGGGCCAGAAGTCAGAAGCAACTCAAGATCCCCTCGTATTCAAGAGACCGCAGATCCGTAAAACAGAAGGGCCCTGCATCTATGCTGCCAGAAGTTAAGCTTTAAAAACAGTTTTTTTTCTTCCACAGCTTTGAGGGTAAGATGTCTGTGATTACTAAATCTTGCTAAGTTCAGCTTTCAGAGGATTACTCTAAAGTTATGTCTAGTCATTCTTTTAAAAAATGTATATATTGGGGCGCCTGGGTGGCTCAGTCGTTAAGCGTCTGCCTTCGGCTCAGGTCATGATCCCAGGGTCCTGGGATCGAGCCCCGCGTCGGGCTCCCTGCTCAGCGGGAAGCCTGCTTCTCCCTCTCCCACTCCCCCTGCTTGTGTTCCTGCTCTCGCTGTCTCTGTCAAATAAATAAATAAAATCTTTAAAAAAAAAAAAATGTATTTATGTGTGGACTGCCAGCTTTATAAACAAAAACTCAAAATACCAGGAATGATCAACCGCTTAAAAAGCTGAGCTAGAAACCAGCCACCTGATCATTCACAAGGAGTTCTGAAATGCCAAGGGAAAAAACAGAGACAGGACCTTTGCCCTGGATGGCCCAATCTTACTGCAGTGCTATCCAGAGTGTTCCATGGCACACTACTCCCACAAGGTAGTCAGGACAAAACAGTGGGGGAAGGAAGGATCTATGGTCAAGGTGAGGGCATCTCTCCAAACAGGTTCAGATATCCACTGGCCTAGTAAAGGTTAAATGAAATCATATAAAAAGACATCCCCTACTCTGCTTTAGCCAGGTTTCCAAATTATATTTGCCCTAAGAACCATGTGCTTCACGTCCTTTGGGGGACACTGCCTGACCGTCTTATGATTAATATGAACGATCAGGACGGCGGCAGCCAGCCAGTGCAATGCGGGAAGTGATCGCCACACTGCTGCATTAATTCTACCCCAACTCCACGCTATACTCAGTGATGCCTTGTGAACCAAAGTTGTACAGATTTTCATGGAAAAACCTTTCTCACAGTCACTGGTTTCTCTAAGCATCCTGGCCCAGCGCTACAGAGGCTGAACAGGGAACGGATCCGAGTGACAGAAACCATGGTGCGGTCAGAACCGCTCTTCCCTCTTGCACTGGGGCACCATTCCTAGGTGCTCCCACCGGAGTGAGAAGAATAAGCTTCTTTTCCACAAGCCCCCTCATCCTTCAGGCGAACAGGACTCCACGTGTGCAGTGCCACGGGTCCCCTAGACACTTCTGCTTCCTAAGGTTTGCCTGGCTTGGGCTGGGTCCCTTACTACAGAGAACGTATCAAAATTCAGTTTGGGGTGGGGAGGTGGGAGGATTCTTTCCAACTCCGAATTTCCTTTATGAAGAACACAGGGAAAACTTTCGTTTGGGTTTCAGAAACAGTGGTGCTCTTCCTGAGCAGCTCACGTCACCCTGTGCGCTGACAATCGAAACCCTGTTGCTGCCCATGCTTCCCTCCTACCGTCTGTCCCTAGGACTGCTGCTTCCCTCACAAAGTGCAGCGCTCTGTGGCAGGGTGCTCCTCTGGGTATCTGCTTTACCCCTGGCTTCCCCGTATTTTGCTTCCCTGATATTTCCCTTCCCTTGATTTTTTTACATTACAGAAAATATTTTAACATATACAGGTGAGCCACCACAAATACTTTTTGGAAATACGTAGCAACTGTAATCATACACTGAATAATGACAGAGATTTAATTTCTTACCTTGACTGTAAGGTCAGATCGTTCTTGTAATTTGTAAGTTTTAGAGAACAGAAGTCTGATTATCCAGAGAATGAGAATTCCTTCCAAAATAAGATGGTAAGCAGGAGCCTAAGAATGAGTCAAAAACCAAAAACGAAATGAAATAAACACTTCCAAAATCTGCACATAAAATGTAATGCATTCATATATATTGCCTCCCATGACCTTTAACCTATTACTCATTAAGATTTATTTTCAAAACTCCTTTCATTTCTACTCAGTCCTTTACCCATTTCTAATAGTCGGCAATTTCTCTTTCATATGAAAAATCTCTAATAGCACAGCTTTAAAACCTCTATAGGAAAGAAATTTAATTCTTAAAATAAAATCGGACGCAGAATCCCAACATGTGAAACAATACCAACAATCAGATCCTTCAGATAATGTATGTTTCTGCTGGTGGGAAAGGGCAGTAACCAACATTTCACAGCTTTGCTAGCCTTCTACCACCCCAGTGTACCATGGATAAGTTAGGAGAGTTATCTGAAATTCAGTTTCCACAATTCTTAGAGTTTTGCACATCTTACTATATTTTCTGTATCCCTGATAAGCCTCTTTAAATCCTTCTTGGAACATGGCTGAGAAAAAAGACTTTATAATGCCTAAAGGAATGGCAGGTTTTTTTTCTACAGCAGTTCCCCAAAAGTGTGCAGTGTGTTCCAAGTCAATAGGCAAAAAGGCACCTTACTGAAATCATCCATGCCAGGTCTTCTCAACTGTACATTTCCAAGATAAAGGCTGGGCTGACTGTTCTGTTTTGCACAACTAGACACACTAAGTGCATGTGGAAGGTTCCAGATAGTGACTAAACCCCAATCAGTTACACAGTGGTCTACTCCAATAGGCTGTCACTGGAAAGTCATTTAAAGAGGTATTTAGAAATGTAAATGCAAATTATTTGCAAACAGTAGACAAAAAGAAAGTGAAGGTGATTCACCATAGTTTAAAAAAAAAAACTCCAGAATGTGGAGACAGAAAAACTGCAGACAAATTCATAGGTAAACTTCTAAGTCAATATACAATTATCTTTCTAACTACATACATATGTTACATACACATACTATTATTTCTCTTTTGGGTATAAGACTCCTCAAATTCTATACACTAACTGTAACTAACAAGACTAGGAACAAGAATGGAAATTTCTCTTTAGGATAATTTTTAAATATACTGATCCCCCTTGAAAATAATTCATTTAAGAATAAGGACTCTGGCCTAAATATTCTTTTGGTTTTCTTGGGACACCTGGGTGGCTCAGCTGGTTGTGCATCTGACTTTGGCTCAGGGTCATGATCCCAGGGTCCTGGGATCCAGTCCTGCGTCTAGCTCCTTGCTCAGTGGGGAGCCTGCTTGTCCCTCTGTCTGCTGCTCCCCCTGCTTGAGCTCACTCTCTCTCTCTGACAAATAAATAAAATCTTGAAGAAAAAAAATATTATTTTGGTTTTCTCAATAATTGTTTTCTAGTAGGTAAGCATCTGCCCAAGTCACTAAGCATCTCCGCTCCACAATGAAATCATCCTGAGAAAAATTGAGATACTAATTGTTTAGTGAATTAATCAAAATCACAAATGCAGCTTCTTTTCCTGGAAATGTTTCATCCAAGAGAACGCCTCACTCTTGATCAGTTATGCAGTCCTCAAAAAGGAAGCAATAACGGAACATAATAAAATTAAATTGGAAAAAAAAAAGGAAGCAACAACATAGAACAGAAAATTGTTCACTTTTTAAAAAAACTTCAATGTCAGTGGCTCTTATCTTAGTAACTATAATTAGGCTAATATTGGCCATCAGGTACAGCACATCTGTTATGTCAACTGTTTTTCAGGAAGTCCTGATAGGTCTTGCAGTGGAAGACACCACCCCTGCCAGTAAGCAGCTATGTTCAGTTTTTAGAAAATTATCAAAAGAAAACTGATATTCCCTTTAAATGAATACGAGCTCTATAAGCACAGGAATTTCTGCCTGTTTGTTCACTGCACTATCCCCAGTGTCTAGATCTGTGCTGTCCCAATACCACAGCCACCAGTTACCATGTAACTGTGTACATACATATCTAATTTAAATTAAATGAAAAATTTAGTCCCTCACTTGCACTAGCCACATGTGGTTGGTTAGTGGCTACTACACTGAATAGCTCAGATACAGAACATGCAGAAAGTTCTACTGGACAGGGTAGCGAAGCTCTGTAGACACATTTCAAGTGAATGAACATTCTCTAAGACTGAAGTTCTGCTATCATATCATCTAACATACCTGAAATAGCCTTTCAAAACTCTTAACTATTCTGCCTTTAAAAATCTCTAAGAAGTGTTGTATCTTTACAAGACAGAAAACGGGACGCATGTGGGAGAATGACAAACTATTTCATATTCCCAATTCCTCTATCGTTCGGCTTTCGTAATCCCTCGCCGCGACAAAAACAAACACCAACATACAACAATTCTGTCCCCTATTACCTGTTCCACAGTCCCAAGAACCTGAATTCCCTAGGACCTTCCCAGACTCAGATCTTCCACTCTATTTTCACCACCCCGTTTTACCATCAGTCCCAACTCTGGTTTTTCAAGACCACCCTCGCTCCTGCGCCCCCTCCCACCTGTTTCTTTCCTGAGCCCCAAAGGAGACCCTCGGTTCCCGCTCCCGCCCGTGCCTCCCCGCGAGCCCCTCCAGCCAGAGAAGCTGAGGGTCGGGACGTGACCCAGCCAACCCCGCCCGGGACTCAGGCCACAAATCCACCAGACCCACCCCACCCCGGAAGGGCCTGGTGTGGTCGTGGGCCGCTCGAGCAGTCAAGCTCACCTCGTAAAGCGCCTGGACCATCTCCACCAGTACCCACTGCTCCGCGACGGTCGCCATACTCAGCCACTGGAGCTCCCTTCCCGGAAGCAGGTCGCAGGTACGTCAAACAGCGCGCGACGCAGCCCAGTGACGTCATAGCGCCTGGGGCGGGGCTGGCGAGCGCTGGTCACCGCCTCCTGGCGCTTGCGCGCTGGAGAAAGGCGGGAGGCCGGGGCCTCAGGGACCGTGGGTGTAGACCTTGGGGTCTCATCTGGCGGCCGGGGGGGTGGGAACAAGTGTTCCTCTGCCGCCGTGCTGTGCCAGGACCCGTGCCAGGCCCTCGGGAGGGAGGGGTTAATAATAAATGGCCCCTGCCCTGGGCCGGTAGTGTTCTGTAATCACAGACGTGCTCTTTACTACTAAATGACAGAAGTAACTCAGGAATGTATTATCCTAAAAAATACAGAAATAGAAATAAAAGTAGCCGCCTCTTCTATAGCACTTGCGATGTGTTCTGCATAGACCAACAATTGGCGGGAATTAAGTCATACTGCAGTTTGGTGTGGAATCTTCTGGAACGTTTGTAGGCTCATGCAAATGTGGTGTGCACACACTTCCTCGGACGGGACGTCTTAAATCCAACAGGGACCCTAGGGGCAATATTGATCGACAACTTGATTTTTTCTTGTAGTGTTTTCCCCATTTGTCCATAAATCTTGTGTTTTTAATCTTAATGAAGACCGTGTCTTGGAATAATGTGTTATATATACATATTTCTTGTTCCGTTTCCCGATGGTGAACACTTAGGTTGTTCTCCGCTTCTTCCTGTGTTACCAACAATGCTGCGGCAAACGTTCATGTGCATGTATCTTCTTTCTCAAAGCGGGATTTTAGTCACAGAGTAGGCACAGCATTAACTTCGGTAAATACCGCCAGAGTGTCCTCCAGGATGGCTCAACTGCTTTAAAATGTTTGGAAGTGTGGCCACGCTCTAGCTCATTGATGGATATAATCAATCTTCCTAAAGCTTCTGCCATTTTAATAGAGATTAAGTAACGCCTCACTGAGTTTTCTTTTTTATGCCTCTGGTTATTCGTCAGGTTGGGCAACTTTTATTGGCATTTGTAGCACTTCTGTGAATCACCAATTCATATTCTTTGCCCATTTTTCTTTTGGTGATTTTTCATCTTCTTACGGATTTACAGGAGCTCTTTCCACATTCTGAGTATCTTATAACTTTCCTCTTTTATAGGTGACATTTTTGCCCAGTTTCTTTCTAGCTGTTTATGTTGTCTTCTGTCACACCTACAATTTAGATTTTATGTAATGTGTCAGACTGTTCACTGATTGCCTCTGGATTCAGATCTTGCTTAGAAAGGGCATCTCTTCCAGACCTCTGCCATCTTCCCAGGCTTGCACCAGTTTGTTGTTGTTTACAGCTGGTTCTTTAATTACATTGGAAACTATATTTTTATAGGATGAGACGTATGGGCCATGACAAATGATCACAAACTGGGTGGCTTGAAACAGAAATTTATTATCTAACAGTTCTGGAGGCCAGAAGTCCGAAATCAAGGTGTTGGGAGGGCTGCATTCCCTCCAAAGGCTCTGGGGAAGAATCCTTCCTTGTCTCATCCAGCTTCTGTGTCTCTTCTTCAGCTGTGGCTGCATAACCACAATCTCTGCCTCTGTCCTTGCATGGCCTTCCCTTCTCTGTCTGCCCTCCATGTGTCTTTTAACAGACATTTGTCATTGGATTAAGGGCCCACCATAATAATCCAGGATGATCTCATCTCAAGGGCCTTAACTTAGTTACATCTACAAAGAAACTTTTTCTAAATAAGGCCATATTCACAGGTCCCAGGGTTTAGGATGTAGACAGGGAAGAAATAAAGGGGTCATCCGTCCCACCACTCAACCCACTACAGTCCAACTTCTGGCCACCCAGTTCACATCTGTCCCACATGCAAAATACATTCACCCCATCCAACCAAAATCTTAACCCACATTTACACATCAGTAGCTCAAAAAGTCCCAAATGTCATCATCGAAGTCATCAGAATCAGATAAGGGATGTGGGTGAGTCCCGGTATCATCCATCCGGGGACAAAGCTCTTCTCCGTCTATTGACCTGTGAAACTAGAAGATCACATACAAAATGCAATGGTGTGACAGGTACAGGATAGACATTCCCATTCCAAAAGGGAGAAAACGGAAGGAATAAAGCGGTCATCTGTCCCAAACATGTTAAGAAGGCAGGAGAACAGGTTTCATTTGGTGTCAAGGTCCGAGAATTAGCCTCTATGGCTTGGAGCTGCATTGTCTGTGCCCACGGCTCCACAGGCCCCTGTTCCCACACCTCCAGCTTCTACCTCTATGTTCGTGCCTCTGCCCCCACAATCATTCTTCCTTTTTCTTGAAAGGCAGCATATTCTTATAACTGAGTAGCTCTATCAGCCCATTTTCTGGCTATAGAATTCTGGAAATCTCACAGCCCTCTTCTACTTTGTCTTGTCTCTGTCCCTCAGGCCAACCTGGCAGCGTCCCGCTGATACAACATTCTCAAAAACTCTGTGGGTCTCCCATGTCTGTCATGAGGTTTCATGCCATCAGACAAGAGGGTCCCCCACACATCCTTCCTGCAAACGCCATCTCTGTTCCTGGCTCTGCTGAGATAGTTGAGTGGATCCATCAGTCCCCTGCTCATGTCTTCAAGAGAAGGTTGTCCAGCCACATCCTGCCCCCCCACCCTCTCTGATGCACTCCCTCAACAGTGAAGCTACTCATTTTTCATCCTTTGCAATATGGATAAGCCAGGATTCTCCCAAATCATCAAGCGCTGGTTTTGTTTTTGCTCAACAGTGCCTTCTTCAACTTACCTCTATCCTCTCCCATTTTTTAAGAATCAGCAAGAAGGGACCAGTCCACACCTTCAACACTTTACTTAGAAATCTCAGCTAATTATTTAAGTTCATCACCTACAGGTTCTGCTTTCCCCATGACTGCAGGACATGATTCAGCCAAGTTCTTTGCCAGCACACCGCAAGGATCACCTTCCCTCCAGTCCCCATTAACATGTTCCTCATTTCCTTCTGAGCCCTCAACAGACATGCCCGTCACATCCATATTTACTAACACACTGTTCATGATGAGCTACGCATTCTCTGAGAGGGCAGAAAACTTCTCTCCTGTGCTCTTCATTTCCTTCTGAGCCCTCACTAGGTTGCCATTAAAGTCCATATTTTTACTAATAGTCTCTTCAGGAAGTCCAGGCTTTATCTCTCACGCAGCTCAAAATTCTTCTAACTTCTATCCGATCACCCAGTTCCAAAGCCACATCAACAGTGTGAGGCATTTTGTACGGCAGCACCTTGGCTTCCCAGGACCAAAATCTGTAGGAGTTTCCTAGGGTGGCCGTAACAAATTATCATAAACTGGGTTGCTTAAAACAAGAGAGATTTATTCTCTTAGAGTTCTGGAAGTCAGAAGTTCAAAATCCAGGTGTCTGCAGGGCTGCATTCCCTCTGAAGGCTCTAGGGGAGACTCTTCCCTTGCTCCATCTAGTTCTGGGGGCTCTGTGTGTCCCTTGGCTTGTGGCCGCATTGCTCCCATCTCTGCCTCCACCTTCACGGGGCCTTCTCTTTCTCTATGTGTCTCTCCTCTGTGTTTCTTATAAGGACACCTGTCATCGGATTTAGGGCCCATGCAGATAGTCCAGGATGATCTCATCTTGGGATCCTTAATTACACAACAACCTCCTTCTCTTCCTGATTCGACCACTCAACCAATATTGTGTAATGTTATATCATTATTGTATAATATTATATAGAATGTTGTATATCATATAACCAATATTATATAACTATATATATAATATAGGAC
>NC_138382.1:3937538-3964995 GCF_054177405.1 Leptonychotes weddellii
GCACTGGGTTTTAGTTGAGAGTCTTCTTTTAATCAGTGACCTTTGATATTGCTATTGTGCGCCTACGGAGAGTTATCTACGAAGGGCTCCAGGGCCGTATCAGGTACGTATCTGGTATGCGGAGAATACTCCGAGCGCCTACCGGCTCTTGAAGGCTCACGGAGCCACACGGAGTCCAAGTGAGCCCTGCGTGGCTGGGGAGTGTGCTGGGGGCAGCACTGGGCCAAAGGGGGGGCTCACTGAGGCGGCAGGCCTGGATTTTCCTCCTCCCCGTGAAGTGCTGCCCAGGGTGGCCGCTGCTGAATCGGGCCAGCCACGGGCCTGGCACCCACCCCAATTTCCCTCCACCTCCTGTGGAGAGAATTGTACCTGCTTCTCCAGGGTGGACCCTGCTCTGTTCTTCCAACGGGAAGAAAATGTAATCAAGGCAGAATTTCCAAAACAAAACAATACAGAATCTGACTTCCTAAGAAAGTTAAATATGAGACGAGTTGACCTGGGGTCAGAGGAGTCAAACCGAACAATGAACTGGAACTGCTAAAAAGAGTAAACACAAGCGGTTGTGTTTGTGTGTCGCTGGTGGGGCTGTGTCCTTGCGCTGGGTTGTGGGGGCGAGCTGTTCTAGAGGGGAGCCCCGGGAACGCTTCGGGCACACGGACAGAACGGTGAGCTGAACATCGCCATGGGCCTTGGACCTAGAGCGGGGGCAGTGCTGTTTAGATGGGGTCCCTCCTGACCCTCCAAGATGTGTGCATCGTGTCAGGGAGAACAGGGGGTGTGGAGCGGCTAACGTGGACGGGGTCCAGCCCCACATCCCCCCTTCCTGCTGTGTGAACTCGGGCTAGTTGCCAAACCCCCGTGCCTGGTTTGGCAGGGATGATGTCAGCAGTCTCCTCCTCGTGTGACCAGGGGGATAAAGGAGCTGACGCACACTAGGTGTTCAGAACTGTGCCCCGCATGAGGCCAATGCTCACTGGATATTTTACTGTGCTCGTGACCGGAAAAAACCTGGTGTTTGAAAATGAAAAATTTCTACCAAAAACCTTACATTTTCCCTTTGATTTTGCTTCGTGTTCTATGTTATTTTCAAAACCTAGTCCCACTAGTCTTCATTTCTGAGCACCCAGCATGTTTTAGATTCAGTGCTGGGAGCTTTCAGGGAGCTGCTTCTTGCAGCAACTCAGAACCACCTCAGTGATCACGGTGGAGGGTCTGTGGAAGGTCCTGCAGGGCTTCGGAAGAGGAGAGTAGAATTGTGAGCTTGCGCTGCTGAGAGAACCTCCTGGAAGAGGTGTGAGCTGGGCCGCTAGGGAGGTGGCGGAGGAAGCAAGAGGGGAGAGCAGGTCCGGAGTGAGGCTCTCAGGGGAGGGAACAGCGTGGGCACGGGCAGGACGGCAGGGACGAGGGACGGGCACTGTCTCCCTGGCACACGCGGCCACCTTCCCTGGTGACAGGGAAGGAGAGAAGGCAGAGCTGCTCCCATCCCGCCAGGTGGTCACTGGTTGCCCACGTGGCACCAGGCCCGCGCCGCTGGCCGAGATGGGTGCCGGGCATGTTTCACTCAGGAAGCAGCTTTTGCCATCCATCTCAAGATGACTCACGACCCAGGAGTGCGCCTGTCGTGAGCAGCGCGGGATGTTGTGTGGAAGTGCTGAGTCACTAGATCGCACCCCTGAAACTAACGTCACACTGTGTTAGCTAACTGGAATGCGAACTGGCCTGATCTGTCCGGGGTGCTCGGGGAGGAGCCCACAGAAGTGGTGGTGCAGCCAGGGAAATGCTGCGGGCAGCCCGAGGGGGCTCTGAGCTCCTCCAAGTCCCTATCACTACCCCTCCCCGCGCCCCACATTTTTTTCATTTGGAAAGTCAGTCTGTTCTCCATCTGGTGCAAAGTGCCTTACAAAGGCAAGGCCCAGCCCCTCCCAGATGGAGCCTTGAAGTCAATCCTTCATCCCAAATCTGGACTGAGTTAGGTTCAATTAGCTTTTTAATGTGAAACTCGACTGTGTTTTTTTCCTGCAACCTCAAGCTCTCAAACAGAGTTAATTTTTTTAATGTCACAGACTGAGGGAAATTAATAACCAGTCTTTCTTCATTCCGAATGTGTGTGTTCAGGTGTGTGGCAACGTCATCTTGAACCCAGAGTGCATCTTGTTTGAGTGGGAAAGGGTGAAGGAGCCAAGGAAGGTGGGAGTGTCCTGTGTCTTCCTGGAGATCTTGATGAGAATTAAGTGCAGGGTTTCTGGAGTCAAACATTCAGGATCCACAGGAGCAGGACAAGTTTGACAACATCACGTCCTCCTTTGCTAGATTCCTTTGAGTTGGATTTCTCAATAGCAGGTTTGCACAATAGCATTTAAGACGCCTACACAGCTACCTGTTTTAACACTGGGTTCCCTGTTTATTCCTCTGATTAAATGTGGATTTAAATCCTGGAACTGCATTTTTAGGGAGGGTAAGAGGTTTTCCCAGTCCAAACTATGGTTGTTGACACACGAGTTCTAACACCTTTTAGAATTCCTGAGGAAGTTGAAAGGTGGTTAGGAATTTACTGACTAACCTACCTGAAATACTTCCTCTTCACTCCCTATAGGGAAAATCAGCAATGAAATCACCACAGAAATAATTGCAGAACAATGCTGCTCATGTCTTTGTTACTCATGGTTATGTTTTCTTTAAATTAATAAACTATTTTTGGGGAGCAGTTTTAGGTTCATGGCGAAAACTGAGAAGAATGTACAGATATTTCCCAGAAACCCCTGTGTTCCCCCACTCTAAACATCCCCACCAGAATGGTACGTTCGTCACATTTGGTGAACCTACACTGACACATCATAATCACCCAAAGTCCATAGTTTACCTATGGGTTTAGACAAATGGATGATGACCCGTTTCTAGCCCTGTGGTAGTACTATGTAGAATAGTTTCACTGCCCTAAAAATTCTCTGGGCTCTGCCTATTCATGCCCCCGTCCCCTTCTGGCAGCCACTGATCTGTTTATTGTCTCCATAGTTCTGCCTTTTCCAGAATGTCATAGAGTTAGAATCATACCGTATGTCACTTTCTCAGACTGGCTTCTTTCACTTAGTGGTACACTTGTAAGTTTCCTGCATGTCTTTTCATGGCTTGACAGCTCATTCCTTTTTAGCGCTGAATAACATTCCATTGTCTGGATGCAACATAGCTTATCTATCCATTCACCGAGGTGGTTGATTCCAAGTTTTGGTAATTATGAATAAAGCTGCTAGAAACATCCATATGTAGGTTTTGGTGTGGTCATAAATTTTCAAATCATTTGAGTAAATATCAAGGAGCATGATTCTTGGGTTGTATGGTAAGAGTATCTCTACTATATGCCCATCCATAAACATCCATAAATATACATATCAAATACACAGTGGCTGTTATTATTTTGAACAAACTGCTATCAGAATAAGAAAAATAAAAGTTTTTGTTTTACCTTCACTTATTCCTTCCTGGATGCTCTTCCTTTCTTTATGTAGATCTGAGTTTCTGACCTATTTCATTTTCCCTCTTCCTGAAACACTTTTTTAACGTTTTTTACAAGGCAGGACAGCTTGCAACAAATTCCCTCAATTTTCATTTGTTTGAGAAAGTCTTTATTTCCTCCTCATTTTTATATGCATAAGTGTAGTGGGGTTTTTTTGACATTTATCCTACTTGTTGCTTTCTGAGCTTCCTGGATCTGTGGTTTGGAGCCTGATGTTAATTTGGGGAGTATTTCAGTCATGATTGCCTCAAATTTTGCTGCTCTTCCTTTGTCTCTTTCTTCTCCTTCTGATGTTCCTATTACACGTATGTTACAACTTTGCAGTTGTCCCACAGTCCTTGGATATTCTTTTATGTTTTTTTTCCCAGTCTTTTCTATCTTTGATTTTCAGTTTTGGAATTGCTATGGTCACATCCCCAGCTCAGAGAGAGATTCTTTCCTCAGCCGTGTCCAGTCTACTAAGGAGCCCATCAAAAGCATGCCTCAGTTCTGTTAAAATGTTTTTGATCTCTGGCTTTTCTTTTTAACCTTTCTTAGAATTTCCATCTCTCTGCTTACAGTGCCCATATGTTCTTGCATATTGTCTACTTTCTATTCAAGTCCTTAGCATATTAATCAGAGTTGTTTTAAATTCCCCAGTCTGATAATTCCGACAGCCCCGCCATATTTGAGTCTGCTTCTGATGCCTGCTCTCTCTTCAAACCGTGTGTTTTGCCTTTTGATATGGCTTGCAATTTTTTCTAGATGGCCAAGCATGATGCACTGGAGAGAAGGAACTCCCAGGAACAGCTTTTAGTAATGTGGTCGTGAGGTGGGGGGGAGGGGAGCTGTTCTCTAGCCCCGTGAGGAGGTCCCAGTCTTTTGGTGAGCCTGCGTACCGGGACAATGAACCTCACCAGCTTTTATAATTGTCCATATATTTATCTTTATTGACATCTTTATTTCTCTACGTGCCTTTGAGTTACTCTTTGACCTTTCATTGCACCTTGCAGGACTCCCTTGACCTTTTTTTTTGCAGGGCAGGTCTAGTCACAGCTCCGCCAGCTGTTGTTTCTTTCAGAATGTCTTGATTTCTCCCTCACTTACAAAGAACACTTTAGATACGGGATTTCTTGGTGACAGTTTTCCTGTTCTCACGTTGAATGTATCAACCCACTGTCTTCTGGTCTTCCAAGTTTCTGATGAGAAATCTGCTTGCAGCCTTACTGGGGACCCCTTGCCCTGTGTTGACTCACTTTTTGTCTTTAGCTCTTGAAAGTTTGATTATAATGTCTCATTGTGGGTCTCTCTGAATTCATCTTACTTGGAGGTCACTGAGCTTCTTTGATGTTTATGTTCATGTCTTTCTTCAAATTTAGAATTTTTCAGCCATTATTTCTTCAAGTATTCTCTCTGCCCCTTTCTCTGTCTCTTCTGTTTCTGGGATTCCCACGACATGTGTGTCGGTCATTTTGAAGGTGCCAAAGTTCTTCTGGGTTCTGCTTGCTTTTCTTCAATCTTTTCTCCTTTGTTTCTCAGCCTTCATAATGGGTCAAGTGTCATCTTCAAGCTCAAGGATTATTTTCCTGCCCGCCTAGCACTGTCTTCCAATGCTTCTCCCATGTTTTCCATTTCAGTTACTGTACTTTTCAGCTCCGCTGCTTCTTTTTGGTTTCTTTGCATGTTTTCCATCTCTTCATCGATGCTTCCATTTTGTTCACACATAGTTTCCTTGACTTCCTCCAAGCCTTCTTTTAGTTCTTTGAGCAACCTTAAGAGCATTATTTTGAAGTCTTTGTCTAATAGATACTCTGTTAAATGTTTTCAGGGACAGATTCTGTTGAATTACTTTTTCCCTTAGAATGGGCTATACTTTCCTGTTTCTTTGTATGCCTGGGATTTTTTTTGTTGAACGCTAGACATTTGAATTTAATAATGTGGTAACTCTGGAAATTACAATTTCCTGTTTCCCCAGGGTTTGCTATTTTTAATTAAAAAAATTTTTAAATTGTGGCCTCTCTGTGCCAAGGATCAGCTTGCAGGATAAACGTAATGTCTTCTTAGGTCTTTTCTAAGCCTTTCCTTGGGCATACAGTCATTTTCTACTTTTCCCTGTATATGCAGTTGTTTTTGAATGTCCTAGTCTTTAATGTCTGGCTCCTGAAGGGGAAAAGCAAAAAAAATGAAGGGGGAATAAAATGGAACTGGCCTCTGAAATCTCCTGGATGTCTCTTGAGCCTGAGAGGATGGGTTTGCAACACTGGGGGAAGAACAACAACCGTTGTCTGTCTGCACCTCTGTGATCAGAAGCAGCAATCAGTGATCACGGCACAGATCCCCAATATTTGGAGGACAGTGTCCTTTTTGCCTGCTCTACGTCCTGCAAACTGTATGTGAGCTGCTTCAGGAATACATGCACAGCTGCCTGCCACATGGCTGGGGGTGGGGAATGGGTAGCTGCTACTGTGTTAAGAGCTGAAATTGCTCAAAATTGAATGCAATTTACCACCCAAGTCTTCTCCTGGAAGTTGCAAGCCTTCAATAGACACCAGATTTCCAAAAGAGTTACATCGGACAGATTCTGCCAGGGCAACTGTCATCTAGGTGGGGGGACACAGACTCCTGGTGCCTCGTACCCCCTCGTCTTCCCAGAGACCTCTCCTGCCAGGCCCTTTTCTACAGCAACTGCTGCCTGGGGCATTCCCACCAGCAGTGCAGAAGTGTCCCAGTTTCTCCACGTCCTCGTCAACACTTGTTATTATCTCTCTCAATAAATGCTCTTTCATTGATGAACAGGTGAGTAGCAGGGACCAGAGGAACAGAAAAGAACTGTTCAGAAGAGAAAGGACTGATGGAAAACTCTGTGAAAAGGGAGCAGGGGGGATGGGGAGGAGTGGCAGGGACTGGAGGGCCAGGGTGAGGAAAGGCTGCAGAACACTAGGGTGAACAGGGGCAAACAAAATGGAAGGGGACAGACAAAAGCACATGGGTGGGCTGGGGCAAGGCTACAGGAGGACGAAAGACTGGACGGATGTGAGCATCAGGGCCTGTGGGGATGCTGGGGACTGGAGGCCAGAGGCCAGGGCTGTAGTCGAGTGTGGCAGAAGCTCCAATGACAATGGATTGGGATTCTGTTAAGGAAACGTAAGACTGCCTGGTGTGTTCTGGACCCATGGAAAATACCACTTTGCAGGACAGAACTTTTGGCCATTTGTGCTGTAACAATCCTTCCTTCATCATGGAAAAGGTAGATTTGATAAGCTGTCACTTGGGGAGACCACAAGGCTGGACTATTCTCTTCCCAGGAGACAATTTATATGAATTACAAGGGAGGGAATGAAAGTCTGGTGAAGTCTGTGTGTCTGCTTTTTGATGCTTCCATCACCACTTGGTGATGTTTCTCTTAGAGGTGGCTCCCCTCCCTGAGTCCCGAATGAGAAAGAAGAAGTTAGGATCAGATACCATCACTCTCAGTCATCTCAGACACGAATGAGGGAGGCAGGTGCTCAGTCTCCAGGTCAGGTGTGTGGACACACACTTGCCTCTTTGTCTGCTTGTCTCAGGAGGGGTGGGTGGTGGCTCTTTCTGTGAAATCATTCAGGGAGAGAAATCTCACCAGCAGAATATCTGATTATTACTTAAAGTGAGCGGAAAAGTGAATAAGCGTGGCTGAAAAATTCCTCTGACAGGGCCTGTCCCTTGCTGTTCTACCTCCTTCATTCCCTGCCTGCCCAGGAGAAGCAAGCCTCCCTTGGGTCGAGTGCGATCACCTCAGACCTTCTGGCAGTTGCAGTAGGAGGCCCTAAGGGAATGGAGCACCTTTGCCATGGGGCTGGGCCTTCTGTAGATTCAATGAGAGTTGCTTAAAATACAGTGGGCTAGTGTGTTTCTCCTTTCTCCTTTCCTTTCTTGTATTCGGTGATCTCTCAGAACAGTCAAAATGGAGGATACTTGGACAAGGCTAAAGGAAACCCCCAAGTAAGAATTTTCTCTCCTTTAGTGGCCAAAAAGGAGATCAGTTCATTGAGCCAGAAATGAATCAAATGGAGAATGATTCCAAGGTTACCCACAACTGCAGGGAAAAAGAAGTTTTAAGAATTCAGAGAAGCACCAGAACAAGACACCAGAACAAGACATCAAATGAAGAGTCTTTGAAGACTTCTTGGGTTTCTTGGCTACAACTTAAGCTGCAGTGTTAATTTTTATTATTTAAAAATTTTACAGACAAGGGGGGTGCCTGGGTGGCTCAGTCAGTTAAGTGTCCGACTCGATTTCGGCTCAGATCATGATCTCAGGTTCGTGAAATCCAGTCCTGCATCGGGCTCCATGCTTAGCAGGGAGTCTGCTTCTCCTTCTCTCTCTCCCTCTGCCCCTCCCCCCGCTTGCGCACACTCTCTCTCTCTAAAATAAATAAACATATCTTAAAAAAATAAAAATTTTACCAACAATAAGTCAATATTCTTTTGGGTATGCAGTTGTGTGAGTCTTAACACGTGCACAGATTACTGTAAAATGGAATCATATGGAGGTGCCTGGGTGCCTCAGTCAGTTAAGCATCTGACTCTTGATTTTGGCTCAGGTCATGATCTCAGGGTCATGGATCGAGCTCCAGGTCAGGCTCTGTGCTCAGTGTGGTCTGCTTAAAATCCTCTCTCTCCCTCTCCCTCTGCCCCCCACCCCACTCTCTCTCTCTCTCTAAAACAAATAGCTAAAATCTAAAAAGTGGAATCGTATACTATGTAACATTTTGAGAACGCACTCAGTGTAATGTCCTCAAGCTTTATCAAATATGTGATTAATGATCACAATGTGATTACAATGATTTATCAAGAGAGCTGCTATAAACATTTGTGTACAGGTTTTGTGTCACGGCTTTCACTTGCCCAGACTGAATACACAGAATTGGGAATTGATGGGTCAAATAGTGTGTGTATGTACTTAACTTCTTGAACGTGCCAAGCTATTTTCCAGAGCAGCTGTGTCATTTTACATTCCCACCAACAATATGTGAGATTTTCAGTTACCCTGTATGCTTGCCAGACATTTACAAAGATTTAAGCCACTCTAATAGATGGGAACTTGTATCTCATTGTAATGTAATTTGCATTTCCCAAATATCTCAGAGATTTGCCCATGAGTTGCAGGTAGTCACATTTTCTCTTTTTCTTCACTGCTGTTTCTCATTTGAATATATCATACTTATAAAAATGTTTCCTACTTTTGATGGATGCCCGGACTGTTTCTAGTGTTTGGCTATTATGAAAGAATTTGCCGTGAACATTTGCGTCCAGGTTTTGTCTCCATACCTAGGTATCTATCTATACTGTGTTCCAAGAGACGGCACTGCTGGATCACAAGCTATGCATATGTTCGGCTTCAGAAGATTCTGCTAAAGAGTGTGCCTAAGTAGTCTTATTTACACTCCCACTAGCGATCTGTGAAACTTCCCATTCTTCCATATCTTCGCCAACTCTTGGCATGTTTTGTCTTTTTAATTTTAGCCATTTTGGTGGTTTTGTAGTAATATCACACTGGTTTTGATTTGCCTTTCTCTGAGTATAAAGTTGGTGTTGTGTTGTGTTGCCTACATTTTCCCATTGACTCGAGACACACACACGCACACACACGCACACACGCACAATATGTATTACATATAAAATGCATATAACTGATACAGGTGCATATAGATCATTGATTGTATCACACATCAGATATGAGACCTTCAACAGTCACATCAGTTACTAATCTCTCTTACTGTGAGGCTTCCCTCTTCGCTCTCTTGCTGGTGTCTTAGGATGAATGGCCATTCTTAATTCTAACATGGCCATTTTTTCCTTTATAATTGGTACTTTTTGTGTCTTAATTCGGGAAACTCTGCCTACCTTGTTTGTCATAATAATTTCATGATTTTTCTTTTAAATGTTTCGCTGTTTTACATTTCACATTTGGATTCATAATCTGTATGAATTTTAGAATTTACTAACAGTGTGAGGACCTTGACACACTAACTCCATTTAGCCCCTTTCTGCCTCTCCTGGACCGTCATTTATTTTACTTCCACATGTATTTTAAAGCCATATTAGTTTTCCCATTTAAATAGTCGGTGTTTACGTAGACTTATCCACATATTAACCTTTCTGCTTTTCTTCTTTCCTGCATTAATTACCATATTCCCATCTGTAATTCTTCCCCTTATGACTCAAAACTTCCCTTTAGCATTTCTTTCAGTGTGCATCTGTGGAAATACATTCTTTGATTTTTTGTTTGTTTGTGTGAAACATCTTAACCACCTTCGACTGGTTCCCCATTTTACTGAGAAACAACTGTCGAAGCCTCAGGTGTAGAGCACGAGGAGCTGACTTACAGGTGGGGTGAAATGATGAACGATGACCACAGTCAGTCTAGTTAACACCCGTCACCTCAGATGGACGGAAGGTGTTTCTTCCTTGTGATGACAAGTCTTGGGATCTGCTCTCTTCATAACTTTCACATTACCATCCAGCAGTGCTAGCCACAATCACCATGCTCTACACTGACCCCCAGTAGAACCACCTCCATATTGGAAGGCTATCCCATACTGGGTATAGAATTATCAACTGGCAGTTATTTTCACTAAGCACTTCAAAGATGCTGTTCCATTATTTATTTTCTCAATTTCGTAATTTTTGTGAAAAATCTTACTGTTACTCCTTTGAAAGTAAAATGTCATTTCCCCCCTCTTTGTCAGTAATTTAATCAATGGTGTGGAAATGCTGAATTCCTGGGTTTTTATCCTGGTATTGTGGTTATGAAGGAAGTGTCCTGACTTTTTTTTTTTTTTTTGAAGATGATTAATTTTAGAGACAGAGAGGGAGCACATGAGTGAGCAGAGGGGCCGAGGGAGATGGAGAGAGAATCTTGAAGCAGACTCCCCATGAGCACAAAGCCCAACATGGGTCTCGATCCCATGACCCTGAGATCATGACCTGAGCCTAAACCAGGAGTTGGCCACTTAATTGACAGCCATCCAGGCACCCCAGAGGTGTCCTTATTCTTTAGTATTTAGTGTCTGCACCTGATTTTCAAATGGTTCAGAAAAAACATGTACATATTACATATACAGAGAGAGAGAGAGATAAAGCAAATGGGGCAAAATGTTTAAAATGGTAAATTTGATGAAGAATTTATAGGAGCTCTTTTTCTATTCTTATACTTTTCTGCAAGTTTGAAACTATGTCAAAATTAAAGGTTACCAAAAGAAAATCTCACAGTAAAACAAAACACTTATAAAGAAACTTACGGGGGCACCTGGGTGGCTCAGTCGTTGGGCATCTGCCTTCGGCTCAGGTCATGATCCCAGGGTCCTGGGATCGAGTCCCGCATCCGGCTCCCTGCTCAGCGGGAAGCCTGCTCCCGCTGCTCCCTCTCCCACTCCCCCTGCTTGTGTTCCTGCTCTCGCTCTCTCTCTCTCTCTCTCTCTGTCAAATAAATAAATAAAATCTAAAAAAAAAAAAAAAGAAACTTACGATTCCTATTATCCTGTCTATATACACATATTCATATATGTACATCTTCATACATATGGACCTCTATCTGGATATACATCTTCATATACATATGTATCTGAACATTCGTAATTCAAAGGCCGTGTCCAACAGTCTGGTATCACTATGTCATCTCCTGAGTGCCCTCCTGCTTCCTCCCACCTACCACCCAGGGAAGGATGAGCTCCTTCCTCCCAGGCTGGACCATAACACATGGCGCCCGTCCAGTCTGCACGGCCGAGCTGTCAGGGTAACTGCTGCTTGGGCAGGAGGTGGCCTCGGAACCCCCAGAGAGCATCAGTTGGCCTGCAGCCAGGGCCTCTTTTGGGCTGTTGGAGGGCCAGCAACTAGGCTTTCCTGGTCTGGCAAGATCTCCAGGAGGGAAACCCTGGGAGTGTTCACATCACTATGAGCAAAGAGAGAACTCCCTCCTCCTGCAGGATGAAAGGTTAGAGGCCCCTGCGGAATGCCTCAGGAAGGTACATGGGCCCACGGCTGTAGTTCTTTCCCTGTTAATTCACCAACTATAACCTAAGCACACTTTCTTTTATATCTAATTAATAGTGTCTTACTCAGCTGAGAATCAGGGCTTCTGTTTTAAAATGTGTATTTCTCTTTTTAAGATACATTTCTATTTGCTTCTCTTACAAATTGCAACAGGAAATGGTGCTCGGAAATGCGGGTCACCCTAAGTTTAAAATACATCATGAAATTAACGAATTTGGAAATTAATCGAATTTATAATTCCTAAACATTCTTCAGTTCACTTTCCTGAGTCATCAAGTCTAAGGTTTTGAATGAGGATTAAAATTAATTACAATTTCTGTAAGCTAACTGTTTCTTGGGCTGTATTTAGCAATACACAGTAGAAGGTGTGTGCCCAAGAGCTGCAACAATTCGAGCAAAAAAAGTGTGTTACTTTATATAACAAAGTACAACATAAATATATGTGAGCACGATGGTTCTTGTGATGAGTGGATAAATGCAGGAAATAAATAAATATGCAGATGCCATGATTTACTGCCTCAGGATACAAAAAAAAAAAAAAAAAAGAAGGTGTGTGCCCAAAATGTTCAGGCATCAGAAGATCAGAAGATATACATATATATGTCTATATCTTGGATGCTTCTAATAACAATGCCCGTCATATGTGCATTAATACCCCATTTCATGGTTTCAGTTCAGAGATGTTTTGTACTATATCTAGGCTCTAACTCCTTGGAGCTAGACCCAACGGGTGCTCAGGACCACGTGGCCTAATGCCTTACAATTTTCGCTGCTATGTTTCTTCCCTGCACAGATCTTGGTTTGTGTCTGAATTGTCTAACGTCTTTTAATTGTGACTTGTTCATGGGCACTTATTTCCTTTTATTTCCCATAAGAATTTGGTCATATGTTGCGCCTGGTTTGCTTCTCTGATTATTAACGCACAGGAAAGAAGTATTTTTTTCTCCTAAAAGCCTTTCATATCATGTATCCCGTGTTAAGTATATTTGAGATGCAGCCTTGTTTTAACAAGTTCCAATATAGTTACATGTAATATAAAAGCATCGTCGTTGAGCCCAACGAAGTCTCTCTAGATCAGATTTGAAGAAATAAATTCTCCAAGCACATCAAGTTCAGTGATATGAGAATCTGTGACATTTCCTCTACGGTAAGGATACAAAATGCTCTTGTTCTCATTAGCAATAAAAATATTCAAAATTGCGTAGCTGCTTTCTATAGGGCACATTTTCTCCAAGGGCCTCGAGGAAGGCGCCTGTTTTCCTGGTGGGCGTTGGCTGGGGTCCAGAAGAAGCAGGGATCTGTGGGGATTGCCAGCTTCCCGGAAATCACGGGGCGTGGGAGATGCTGAGAGCAGGCTGCACTCTGCCTGTGTCTGCTCCACTCCAGCCCCAGCGCTGGAATGACCTGGGGCATCAGAAGCAGATGATTACTCACTGACAGTATTTTAGACTTAACTGTAAGTGACTAGTTAGGCTGCCACTCTTCTTTGGTCCTTGGTCTCCTTCTTTGCTGAAGTCAGATTTTGTTTTGCACCAGCGAGCATCCTGGAGGAATTTCGGAAAAGGGTGTGTGTGGCAAACCTTCTCTCTCTGCATGTGCAAACGAGTCTTTCGTTTCTTTCACACCCGGGTTGTCAAGTGCCAGCCTCACTACTTGCTGTGGGGTGACGGGGCGACCCTTCTGGGAAGAGAGGCCTAATGCTGTGACATTATTCAGTGGTGTGCACCGTACATACTGCTCGGCGGCCGCCTGGTCCACAGATGGACGGACTGTAGAATTTCAATGCCTACGCCAATATTTAAGTTAATCTCTAAGAATAAAATGTCTGGGATCGCGCCCTTTCTTAATCAGGTCTGTAAAACTGTCTTTGCCTCGAAAGAAGGAATGGTTTCTCCAACCAGATGCATGATCTGAGTCCAGGAAGTAGGCTGCTCCGGCCCAGTGTGTCTTAAGTTGATGCGGCCACTGCACTTCCTAGGAGCCTTGTCAAAACCCAGGGCTCTACGTTTGCATTGGTAGCATCACTAGGTTTTTACTGTTTTTCGCTGGTAGTAAAAAAAATTCTTTAGGACTCCTTCAGTAGTCTTTTTTTTTTTTTTTTTTCCTTCAGTAGTCTTATGTTATGATTTACTGTCATGTGTCTTGGCTTCTACCCTTATTTATTTTGATTTTCTTTTTCCACGTTAGCATTTCATATCTTTTACTTCCTACATTCTAGCATCAGGGATGAAAAGGATACTCAGGGCTTGACCTTAGAAATAACCAAAGAAGTGGAGTCTTGAAGAAATTCCCACTCGGTTACAGGAGCAAGGGTGGGTGTCATTCACAGACCAGCAAGGCTCACGGGGTGGAAAAGACAAAAGCTGGAAACCATGATGATGAAGTTGCTGAACTATAAAATATATATAGGTCTCAACACACAAAAAGCCTTTTCCTAAGAAATCTGCCCGGCTCTTTGCCAGCAGTGGTGGGGGGTGGAGGTGGGGGGACAGCTATCACGGTGTAAGTATAAAAATGAGACTGTTCACATGACTCTTTAATACTATGTCCAAACTTAATAAAAAGCAGTGGATTTTAACAAGCAATTTTCCTGTTCACTATTCAAGAAAAGTAAAAGTCCTGAGCACCTCCTAAATTTTTCTGGATGTGATTTAAAACATCGTAAATAGAAGACAAATGAAAACCTACTTAACTGATTTTGTAGAAGATGCCAGGGCGATGGAGCGATTTGATACACTGGGCGTGTCGGCCATGCTTCAGCTGGAGTCGGCTCTGGACAGAGAGCGAGCTTTCGGACAGGTGCTCTCAGAGGCTGCTCCCCGCGCTGCAGACTGGTGAGCCCGACTGCGCCATTCTCAGAACGACACAGAGTCTGGTTGCAAAGTATTCATGGTGCGGTGACATGTTCAGTCTCTTCCTATGACATGAAGTTCAGTTTTCAAAAAAAAAAAAAAGATTTCTTCTATGAAATGAAAAGTTATGAAACATTTGAAAACAATTAGGTACTTTTAACATATGTACTTTCAACAGGCATTCATTGAATCCGGCATGTCCATAAAATGCTATCAATGCTTCTGAAAACTGATACATTTGTGAATGAGGTTTCTGTTGTTTTTTCCTTCTTATTTGTAAAAGTTCCTGATTCACAAGCACCCAAATCCTCTTGTAAGCAATACCCTGTATATGTAGAAGAACACCTGTTAATGAAAATAGATTGAGGGAAACTAAAAATTGTTGCCTATTTCCCATAGATCTTTAATTTCTGAAGGGTCCACTGATGTTGGTTTCCATGTATTTTTAATTATAGCTTATAATTTATCTTGTGTACTGCAATATGTGTATGTTTTAAAAGGTGCCTCTCCCCATTCTGGTTAGTGGAGAATTTTGTTCCCTTCTGCTGGTTACTAGAGAATTTTGTTCTCTTCTTAACACAAACATAGGGCAAATAAAACCCCAACAAGGTGAATGACAATACAATAATTATACAAATAGACAATAATCGTAGCTAATGATACATCAGTGTAGTTGAGATGGTGTTAACAGTGCAGAGTAAAAGGAAAAAAAAAAATCCCAAATTCAACCCAGTGTAAAAATACAAATATGACATCTGTTTCCTACATAAACATGCTCTAAAAGAATCACTGAATGAGATGGGAAGAAAGACAAGCCTCTGAGGGCCACTTTTGTGCCTAAACCCTTATGCACTTGACTGTAGTCACTGAATGAGATGGGAAGAAAGACAAGCCTCTGAGGGCCACTTTTGTGCCTAAACCCTTATGCACTTGACTGTAGTCCTCAACGTCTGGATCAACTTCAGTGCAAGAAGGTGAATTACTGAAAGCCACAAGCTTCATATGTTACAAATGATTCAGTTATAAGAAGACCAGTATCCTTTATTTAAAGGTGAAAAGGAAAAGACATTTCTCAGTATGAGAATGAGACAGTGTACAGAACTATCAATAACATGTTATTGGTATTTATTTATTTATTTCAGAATAAGTGTGGTATTTCAACTTATGCCCAAGGCATCTCAATTCATACCTTTGCTCAAAAGCCGGCATGTGAATCAGATGGAAAATAGTGTGTGTATATATATATATATTCATTTTCTGTTCCATTATATATATATATACATTCATTATTCATTATTTACTCCATTATTTTGGTTCCCTATTAAACAGCCCTGATGCAATTGTCAAATCTCTTTTATTTGTAATGTTTTTAAACACAAAATTGGACTGGCTGAGGATCCTTACTGAATTATCCCCACACTCCAGTTACATAGGAGCCAATTATAGGTCAGTCTCTAGCACTTAGCGCTTAACGACATCTTCCCTTCTTTCTGCCTCTTTTAGTAAAAGGAAAGCCAAAGAGAAGTACCAATCCGACGGGTGGTTAGAAATTGAACACCTGAATGAGGGTGAGGAGCTCAGATCTAAAAGGGTATGGGGCTAGTCGTTGCCTAGGTCAGGCCCTATTGCCCTCCACTCCCATGGGTCCCTGTGGCCACGTGAGAGCCAGCTCACTGCTCAGGTGGGAGAACAGCAGCCTGAGATTCCAGGTTAGTGTGTGTGTGTGTGTGTGTGTGTGTGTGTGTGTGTGTGTCTACTCTTGATAAAATATTGAGAGAGCCATTTTGTTTGGTCCAATTTAATACAATTTAGAGATTTTTCTATCACAGTAAAAGCTTTAAGTGGAACTACATTTTTCCAGTACCATGAAATAGTTCATAAAAATGTTTTTGTCATCGATAGAACATTTTTATTTTGCACCAGTCACTTCCCACAACCTGAGGCGAGGCCGCTCTGGCCGTCCGCTATGGGTCAGGCTGGGTAGGGCTGGGGCAACACGTGTCTGCGTGTTCCAAGCTGTAAGAGGTCGTGTGGGGAGACAATGTGCAGCTGGGGAGACACCACGGAGACTCACTCAGACTTGCATCAGGATGCTAGTGATCATCCTCCACTTTTTGGTTCTTGGAGTACCTGCTTTAGGGCATTTTCAGCAATTTATTAACCCTCCCTTTTTTTCCCCATTAAGATTTCCTGGACATTTTCCCATGACTCAGGAAGCTATGAATTGTCACACTCTTTAATACATGAATTCGTTAAATTTTCTTCCACTATGACAGTATTACTGATATGAGAATTTAATAAAAATAAGCAGTGAATGTTACCTTTAAATGAAGGGCTATTCCGTGTTCTGAACAGAGGCCATTTCTTATACAAATCAGTTAGAGGACCTTCCATGTGTCTGAGCTCTCCTTTCTGTTCACTGCATGGTTCTGTGGCTCACTAGCCTGGACCACGGGGGGCTTGCACCAGCTGACGAATATTCTGGAGGGCAGGGAGCAGGCTAATAAGGAACCTGAGATAGGCAAACTCTGGAAAGCAGTGACTGTTCAATAAATATCTGTGGCTTGGCTTTTTTGCAGACAGTAGATGAAACAGTTAAAGAGAACTCGAGGGCCCTTGTGAGGATGAGAACCAGGATAGGTTCTAATTCAAGAGCGATGTAAGTAGGCACTAAACATGGGATAAGAGATGCGGAGCTTTCGGGTGGTGGTGGCCCAGGGGTGCCTGCTCCAGCAAAGTCAAGGCCATGGTCTTGCCCTCTGCAGATCTCCACTGGATGGGGTATGTTGGGTGCCAAAACATCGATTGGTGGGAGTCCTGATGGGCTTGACATTTTTAAGAAGGAACCTAAACAAGAAAGGCCGTATATTATCATCATGCTTTATGAAGTTAACATTTTAACCTCGAGTTTTATTTTTACCATTATTTTGTCTCTGAATGCTGCAGAGCAATAAAATCTTTGTTCAGTGTTCTGTGACATTTCTGAAAACACTTCCTTATTTGACTATTAAGCGATCATGTTAAGGATTTATAGCTGAAAAACTTCTAGCAATGTCACTTGCTAAAGGTATGCTTCTTAGAGTCTCAATCTGTGCTTTTCCATCTCTGATATTTAAATGGAATTATAATCATACTTCAAGACTTCATTTTGAATACAGTATATTTAAAATTAGTACAATTGGTAGATGATAAAGTATGGAATTTCTTTAAAATACCTTTGAGGAGGGGCGCCTGGCTGGCTCAGTCGGTAGACTATGTGACTCTTGATCTCAGGGTTGTGAGTTCAAGCCCCACGTTGGGTATGGAGCCTACTTAAAAAAAAAGAAGAAAAAAAAACTTTGAGGAAAAAAACCTCATAGTTGGATAGTGTATTCTGTCTAAATAAATATCTTGATACTTTGATAGAAGTTTTAAGTATAACTAATATTTGTTCTAGACCTGCCTATGTTCTTACTACAGATAATGTAGGTTAAGAAGCACACACTACGTACGGGGCGGCGGGGGGGGTGGGTTATGTGAAATGGATTCCTGGGGGGGGAGCTGGTACAGAAAAAGCAGCCATCATTCGCATGACCATGTTTCTGAAATCCCCTCCGGTCTTCCCAAAATGTGTTACGTTTTATTTAAATGTAATACTTTTACGTTTAAAAGAAAAAGAAAGCAAAAATGTGACACACAGGAATTATATTCGTGAAAACTTAATTTATTTCTGTACTTTCCTTATAATTTTACCATGAATTTGCTAAAAATTGTTTCATTTGAGATGCAGAGTTCTAAGATATAGTAAATTTGTTTAATTTATATGAATAAATAGAAACATTTTGATTTAAATATGTATACATGAGAAATCAGATCATCTCTGAAGAATATAGGCTGAGAACAATTTTAAATAGATTAAGACCAAAAAAGCATGAACATTAGTTTTAGTTTTCTAGCTTAAAACATGTTTGCCCTTGTCTCCCAGGGACAGTGCAAGAAGACCCGGGGTCACCCTCCGTGGCTCTCCGTGACGTGGTCCCTGGTGCTACGGCTCGGTGTGAGGTAAGAGCGAAGCTCCTGGACGATGTTTTGCAGGCTCCTCAGAAATTACTGATGTTCTCAAAATCGTACTTTCCTCTTGCACTAAAACTGTTGTGACACCCTTCCAGGTGAGAGGCCCAAAGGCTTGACGCAAGCACACGGGAAAGACAGGGGTGTGATGGGAAATTAGGCTGCAAGTTTATGTAAGATGTAAAGTCATTTTAGTCATTCGATTAAAATAACGGACAAAACATTTTACATGGTGAACTATGACACACACACAGAGAAGTGCATTAAACAGCTGTATGACCCGCACTCAGGTGCACACGGAAGCTTGGCTGACACTTCAGGGATGCTCGCTGCTGGGTAGCAAGCTCTCCCTCTCTGCGGGGGCTGCTGCTCAGGGTACTGGCCTCCTCACCTTTTGTTATGTGTTCACACTCCCAGAGGATTCTACTTTAAAATGCATGGAGTGGAAGCACGCTGTATACAAGTGTTGCGTTTGTGAGTGTCATTCACGTGGGGCATAGTATGTTCAGCTGTCTCTGTGTAGTGGTCCCTTATATGAACATGGTGGGGTTTGCTTCCCCGTTCTCTTGTTGAGAAACTCTGGATATGTGTCTGGCTCCAGTCAGGAAAACAGAAGCTGTACCAGTTATTTTATTTTATTTTAAGATTTATTTATTTGAGAGAGAGAGAGAGCACACGTGCACAGGTAGTGGGGAGGGGCAGAGGCAGAGAGAGAGAGAGAAGCTTAAGCAGACTCCACGCCCAGTGCGGAGCCCAACTCGGGGCTCAATCTCATGACCCTGAGATCATGACCAGAGCCAAAATCAAGAGTTGGATGTTTAACCCACTGAGCCAGCCAGGCGCCCCATGTATCAGTTATTTTAATAGAGACATTTTATTTCATTAATTTATTTTAAACAGCTTTATTTAGGTGCAATTGATAGACAATCGATGTACATAGTTAATGTATACAATTTGACACACACAACTGTGAAACCACTATCAAGTTAACAGACATACCCATTACCTCCAGAAGCTTCCTTATGCCTCTTTTTTGTTGTTGTGGTAAGAACAGTGAACACGAGATAAACCCTCTTCACAATTTTTAGGTGCACAATACAATATTGTTAAGTATAGGCTCAGTGTTGTGCAGCAAATCTCTAGACCTTATTCATCTTGCATAACTGAAACTTTATGCCGTTGACCGACATCTCCCCATTCCC
Organism: Leptonychotes weddellii; assembly: GCF_054177405.1. Taxonomy (NCBI): domain Eukaryota; kingdom Metazoa; phylum Chordata; class Mammalia; order Carnivora; family Phocidae; genus Leptonychotes; species Leptonychotes weddellii. The sequence continues at coordinate 3,957,163 of NC_138382.1, forward strand.
CCTGGCGACCACATTCTACTCTCTGCTTCTGAGTGTGACTATTTTAGATGCCTCATGTAAGTGGAATCATTCTGTGATGGGCTTATTATATTTCGCATGTCCTCCGCGTTCGGCCATGTAGTAAAGACATTTTAAAACAGGCATCAGGGGCAAGTGGGTGGCTCAGTCGGTTGAGTATCTGCCTTCAGCTCAGGTCGTGATCCCAGGGTCCTGGGATCGAGCCCCACATCGGGCTCCCTGCTCAGTGGAGAGCCTGCTTCTCCCCCCGCTCTCCCCCTGCTCATGCTCTCTCTCCCTCTTTCTCTCTATCTCAAATAAATAAAATCTTACAAACAAACAAAAAAAATAAAAAAAATAAAACAGGCATCAGAGGACTAACAAGGCAAAAAGCAAACACCGAGGCAGCAACCGCAAGAAGCAGCTACCACCTCTGGGGCTTGCGAGACAAATGGACGGGGCTGGGGTTTCAGAGTCCGGAAGCCTGGAAGACAGGCAGGTTCACAGGGTGTGGAAGGGAACTGCAGACTGGGCCAATGACCTCTGGCAGGCAGGGCTCTGCAGATGATTATAGAATTGTCGTGCCCTGGGCAAAAGGAGACACCCAAAATCAGAGATTGTCGACGCTAATTCCTGAGAACCACTCTGGTCCCCCCACCAGGGTCCACCAGTCAGCACGGAGCTGTGGCACACTGGGCGGCAAATGACATTTTGGCCTGGGACGGTCTCTCAGTGGGCCCAGTGGTCCATGCCTCTAACCTGGGGTGAGTTCCATAGTCATTGAGTATATGATGGGAATAAACGTATTCAAAAACTGGTATGACCCATGCATGAACTCCATGGCCTGGGGCCGTTCCTTGTAGGATAGTCTCGTAGGCAGGACTCTAAGTGATCCCTAAGTTCCATGCCACCTGCTGTACAAATGCTCTAAGATCCCCTCCCGAGTCTGGGCAGGATGAGTGACAACAAGATAGACTATTGACTCCCACGGTTAAGGTACGAATCAGCTGAGCTTCAATGAGAAGGGAGATTACCCTTGTTGGACCTGACCTAATCATAATATAATTACTCTTTACAAGAAGTTTGTGTCTGAGGGACGTTCTCCCGTTGACCCTGAAGATGCAGCCCCTATGAGTTTGATAGCTGCAAGGAAAGGAATTCTGCTAACAACCATGAGAGCTACGAAGAGGACCCCAAGCCTCAGATGAGACCCCAGCCCTTTCCAACACCTTGATTTCAGCCTTAGGAGACCTTCAGGGGACTAGGAGCTACACCCAGACTCCTGACGCACACAACTGTGAGATGATGGACCGGTGGAGGGTGGCGACTTAGGGTAATTTGTGAGTCAGCAAGAGGAAGCTAAGACAAATAGTAACGCAAAAGCAATGCCATGTCCAGGGCCAGCAGAGCGCAGTGCGAAGCCCTGAAAAACGCTGGGCTACTTGTCTTTATCGGTCCTCCTCCGCTGCCTGTTTGTTCTGTGCAGAGGCACATAGATCTTGGAGAATGCATTAGTTCATTGAAACTTAACCACATGGTGACCCCAACTGCAACTCCTATTCCCTATCTGCTATCTTTCCTGGAGAAAAAGGCCTCTCACACCTGCTTTATAGTTATCTATCTTACAAATGCTTTTTTTTCCCCTTTTATACCAATTTCTAACTTCAATTTTGTACGCATATTAATGATCTCTATAACTGCTTTTTGGCTGATAGTAATTATAAGTCATTAGTTTCCATACATAAATCTATTTCAGAGATGTTAAAATGTTAAAAACAAAAAAAGGTGCGTCTTATAGTTTGTAAAATATGGCCAATGACAAACCTCGAAAATAACTGCAGGGAAAAGGCAATAAAATGTGTCATGCCATATTCAGAAAATAATCAAACAGATCTTCTGGAAATGAAAATTATATGGACATAATTGGCAGGAAAAATGAACAGAACAGAAGGGAGAATTAGTGAATTGTAAGACAAATCAGAATGGGACAGAGAGAGAAAATTCTAGAAAATACAGCAGAGAGGATAAACATAGCCCGAGTGAAGTGAGAAGTCTAACCAGCATTTGGTCCAAGCTCTGAAGGGTGAGTGGAGAGAACAGAGCAATAGTTGAAAATATAACAGTGAGACTTTTTCAGACTCAGGGGTAGATCCATAGACTCAAGAAGCTTAGCAAATCCCAGGTGTGATCAGTGAGAATAGATTCACATCCAGACACATAGCGAAGCTGCAGACCTACATCTTATGTCATCCAGAGTAAAAAAAGATAGATTGCCTAAACATGAGAGCAGATGGAATGATATGTGACTTCTTAACAGTATCACCAGAGCTTGAAGAAGAAAGACATATTCATGTGCTGTAAGGACATCACTGTCGACCTACAAATACATGCACAGCAGAAGTATCTTTCAAGAATGAGGGTGAATTTCTTTCATTTACAGATGAATGAGAACTAAGAGAAGAGAATCTGTCAGCAAAACAATCTCACTGAAGGAAATTCTCAAGAAGGTACTCTAGGCAGAAGAAACGGGTCTCAAAGGATAGGTCTAACATAAGAGAATAGAGAACAAAGAAAGTGGTAAACATATAAGCTAATGTAAACTAACACTGACTGAATAAAACAGTGGACACAATGTCTAGAGGACTGAAAAACAAAACAAGATGGACTTAAACTGGAGACAATAACATTTAATTCAGGAGAGAGGTAAGCAAATCTACAATAGTCTAAGATCCGGGTATTGCCCAGGAAGGAGTGGAAAGATTTGATCACATTCAGGTTTGTGGAGTTAGCTGGGCACGCTTTAATTTCCAGGGAAACTACAAATAGAATAGAAACATTAGGAAGACGGTCAAAGGCAGAAACAGCAATCACAAAGTCAGCTAATCTAACAAGACAAGAAAGGAGAGGCAAAGAAATAGTGAGCAGACGGGACAAATGGTGAGCACAAACCAAGATGGTGGAAAGAAATCTCAGTAACCGCTAACCAAACTGATTACAAGAAACGAAAACACTCCAGGGACAAAATAAATACTGTCAGAATAGATAAAATAAAATCTAACAGACACTACATACTGTTCATGAGGGAAACCTCTAAACTTAGACTACAGAAAGCTTTAATGTCAGTTAGACATTAACTGAAGGGAGGCTGAGATCACTAAATAAATAATCAGATAAAACCTAACACACAAAATGTTATTGGCAGTAAAGAAAGTCATGTAATAATATAATGAAAGGCTACTTTTACGTAGAAGTCATAGTAGTTTTAAATATATATGGACCAAATAGTGCACCTTAAATATTTGTAGTATGGGACAGAAGTACAAGGAGAAATAGACAAATCCTCAATGATAGGGAATTATTCAGTAATTTATAGGAAATATTTGAATAAAATAACAAAATTGATCTAATGGACAAATACAGAACAGGACACACAACAAATGCTGAAAGCACTTTCTTCTTAAAATCACAGAAACTTTTTTTTAAAAAATGAGCAGATGGACCACAAACTAAGTCTCAACAAACATCAATAGGTTGGACTCATGGAGAGTATGTTGTCTGACCAGGAAAGAACAAAGTTAGAAGTATTTTAAATATATATGTTGAATTCCTATATGTAAATTAAGAAATACATTTTTAAATAAATCATGAGTCAAAGGAGAAATTCTAATGGAAATTAGGGAATAGTTTGGACTGACTAATAACAAAAACACTACACATCAGTATTTGTGGAATGCAATGAAAGCAGTAATTAAAACGTATGTACATAAAATATAAAAGAAGAAAGCCTGAAAGATTAATGAGCTAAGCATCCATTTTTAGAAGTTATAGTAAAATAGCAATTTAAACTTGAAGAGGGTAGAAGGCAAAAAAATAATAACCAAGAAGCAAAAATTCATGATATAGAAACAGTAATAAAATAGAAAGGAACAGTAAAGCCAGTAGTTTCAACTTTGATAAAAACCAATAAAAGTGACAAAAGTATGTGATGGCTCATTGAGAAACAAAAATGGGAAGAAAAGGCACATAAGGCCAATATAAAAAAAATGGTAAAAAGGACATCATATCTGAGGCAGATAGTTAAAGATAACGTAATATATAATAACTTTGGGCCATTTCAAAATATGAAAAAAATTTCATATCAATATGCAAGGAAAATTTCAACAAATTATTAGAAAATATCAATTATTCAAATCAACTCAAGAAAAAAATGTGAAAAACCTGAATATTCCTATAATTATTAAAGAAATTGAATCTGTTGTTAAATATCTTCCCCCAATAAAACTCTAGGCCCAGATAGCTTCTATCAAACATTCAAGAAGAAATAATTCCAATCTTACTGAAATCTTCCAGAGGATAGAAAAGGAAGAACTACTCCTGTGATGGCTAATTTTCTGTGGCAACTTTACAGGACCACAGGGTGCCCAGACATTTAGTCAAAACATTCTGTCTGTGAGGGTATTTTTGGATGAGATAACATTTGAATAAACTGAGTAGAGCAGATTGCCCTCCCCAATGTGGGTGGGCCTTATCCAATCAGTTGAAGGCCTGAAAAGATCACATACGCTGACCCTCTTATGAATAAGAGGGAACTCCTTCTGCTTGACCGAATGGGCTGGACATTGTCTTTTCTTGGATTTGAATAGAAACATTGTCTTTTCTTTAGTCTTAAGCCTGCTGGCTTTTGGACTGGGACTTATATCATTACAGCTCTCTTAGGCTTCCAGCTTGCTGACTGCAGACCTTGGGACTTTGCAGCCTCCATAATCATGTGAGCTAATTCCTTTTAATAAACCTTTATATGTCTACAAAGTTAAAGTAACACATATAAAAATATAAAGATATATAAACAAATAAGTAAATATATATATTTATTTATTACAAGGAATTGGCTCACATGATTACGGTAAAGAACCAACAAGAGATAGATGGATCTAGATAGATGTACTTCTCCTGATGGATCTGTTCCTCTGGAAAGTTCTGGCCAAGAAGGATTTTGGAGCCCAGAAGTAAAGTGCTGCTCCAATAAATACCTAAAAATGCAGAAGTGGTTTTGGAACTGGGTGATGGGCGAGGCTGGGAACGGCTTGAAGCACAGCTAGAAAAAGCCCAGATTACCATGAAGGGGCTGTGGGTAGATTACAGGCGTTCTGGATGATTCTGGTGGGAGCCGGGAGGGAAAAGTAGGGAGCTGGGGAGAAGGCCTCCATCTTCTTAGAGAACACACAAATAATCACGACAGAGTGCTGGTGGAATATAGATAGACAGTTCTCAGATGGAAATGAGGAAGAGCTTACTGGAAAGCCAAGGGCAGGCAAAGCTTGTTGTAAAGGGGCAAAGAACTTGGCTGAACTGTGTTCTAGGGTTTTGTGGAGGGCAGAACTTGCCCTATTTAGTAGAGGAGATTTCTGGGCCAAGTACTGAAGGTCTGGCTTGGGTCCTCGTTACTGCAAGAGGAGAGAAATGAGTTGAAAGAAGTAATCGTCAAGCAGGGATGAGCCAGAGGGGAGAATACCGTGTGGAGGGGCAGAGACTCAAAGGGAGGAAGAAGCCCAGGAAGATGGAAACAGATGTTGGAGCTACGCTGCGGGGAGCTCAGGCTGCCTGGGGCCACGGTAGCTGGGGTGGCAAGGAAGGATCCTTCTCAGAAAGCCTCTGAGGGAGCCAGGCCCTGCCTGTGCACTTCTAGCCTCTAGAACCTCTATCTTCATCAGCAGGTTGCTTCCACTTTCCTTGTAGGCTTGTCCGAGCCTCTGCTACACACTACAGACATGCTGAGTCTTCAACAGTGAAGGACAGTGTCAAGGCCTTGTGGAAACAAAGACTGAATCAGCTGAGAGATAGATGACTCACGAGAATAGCCTGCTCGGGATCCAGCGAAATGAGAATTAATTAAGAAGAAGTGAATGAAGCGCTGAAGGAAATCTAGTTATGGTCACTTCTTATGGAAAGTAGGATGGTGTTGTTGCTACATGTTCACTGTTCTGTTTTGATGAGTAGATAAAAAAGCCTTTTCTTCTTGATCCATTTCTAACTCTGGATTTAATAGACTATGCTTTTGCAAACTGAAATAAAACACTTTTTAAATTAAAAAAAAGGAATCAGAAATTAGAAGTTTAGAAAATTCTCAAGCCTGTCCATATCGCAAAAAAGGAGAAAGCTTTTCCTGAGAACACCAAGGGCATGGCTGAATCACCATTTGATAAAGACATCATGGCTGTGACTCACAAATTTAAGCAGCCCTGTCAGCAGAGGCCAGGAACAGAGATGGCATTAAACCAGCAGAGACACTGACAGTTTGAAGGGAAGGGGACAGACAAGGCTGACGGAATGAAGGACTGGATTTTACAGGGCTGGACCACAGAGCTACTAGGCTGTGAACGTGCACTATTCCCCGTATGGGCTGGGGCGCCTGGGTGGCTCAGTTGGTTAAGTGTCTGCCTTCGGCTCAGGTCATGATCTCCAGGTCCTGGGATCGAGCCCCACATCAGGCCCCCTGCTCAGTAGGGAGTCTGCTTCTCCCTCTTCTCCCTCTCCTCCCCAGCTCAAGCTCTCTGTTGCTATCTCTGTCTCTCAAATAAATTTAAAAAACCGGGCGCCTGGGTGGCTCAGTTGGTTAGGTGACTGCCTTCGGCTCGGGTCATGATCCTGGAGTCCCGGGATCGAGTCTCGCATCGGGCTCCCTGCTCGGCGGGGAGTCTGCTTCTTCCTCTGACCCTCCCCACTCTCATGTGCTCTCTCTCTCTCTCAAATAAATAAATAAATAATCTTTAAAAAAAATTAAAAAAAAATAAATAAATAAATTTAAAAAACCAAACAACCAACCAAACAGAGCCCATAAAGGCTCTCACCACAAGCTCAGGGGGCAAAACTATGTCTGTCCTTGGTTTCAGAGGGCAGAATAGCTGCAGAGTACCACGTGGGCCATGGGAGGGGATAGTCACCTCAGTGGGCCTGGATGGGAGGACATGGAGCCAAACAGGATTATTCTCCAGCCTTAAGATCTACTGAAATTTGCCTCTTTGGACTTGCCTGGGACCTGCCATTCCTCACTTCTTTCCTGTTTCTCCCCTTTTGGAGTTGCAAGGTCTCTCTCCCCTGGGCCTGTATTTTAGAAGCACATAACTGGTGTAGTTTCACAGATTGACAGCTGGAGAGGAATTTGCCTTGGGACGAATCTACTTCTAGTCCCTCCCAGACCTGATTTCCGTGATACCGAGACAGGACCTTGGGCTTCTGACTTAGAGGTGGTGCTGGAATGAGTAAAGGCTTTTGGGGATGTTGGGGTGAAATGCAAGAATTCTGTATGTGAGAAGGACATGAATTTGGGGGGACAGGGACTGTAACTATAAAATGCATTGTGTCTCCCCGCCCACTCTTATGTTGAAACCCTGATCCTCAATGTGACTGCATTTGGAGACAGGGTTTTTTATAAGATTATTAAGGTTAAATGAGATAATAAGGTTGGGGGCTCTACTCTGATGGGATTGGAGGGCTTCTCTCCCTCCTTCCCTCCCCTCTGCCTACCCGTGCCCCCCAAGTGAGAATGCAGCCATCTGCAAACCAGGAAGAGGCTCTCACCAGAACCCCACTGTGTTGGCACCTGGTCTTGAGCAATAAATTCCTGCTGCAGAAGCCCCCCACTCTATGGTACTTTGTTTTGGCAGCCTTAGTTAACTAAAACACTCCCCGGGATTTATCCCTGGGCTGCAAGGTTGGTTCAATATCTGCAAATCAATCAATGTGATACAATACATTAACAAAAGAAAGAACAAGAATCATATGATCCTCTCAATAGATGCAGAAAAAGCTTTTGACAAAGTACAGCATCCTTTCTTG
>NC_138382.1:3965495-4002141 GCF_054177405.1 Leptonychotes weddellii
AATGGCCCAAATCTGGAACACTGACAACACCAAATGCCAGTGCAGGAATAGCAACTCTCATCGTTGCTGCTGAGAGTGCAAAATGGTACAGCCACTTTGGAAGACAGTCTGGCAGTTTCTACTCTTACCATATACTACCCTGCACCTATACTCCTTGATATTTAGCTAAAAAAAACGAAAACTGATCTCCATATCAAGTTATATACATGGATGTTTACAGCAGCTTTATTCATAAATGCCACAAGTTGGAAGCAACCAAGACGTCCTTCAGCAGGTGAATGGATAAATGGTACATCCAGGCAAGGGAACATTATTCACTACTAAAAAGAAATGAATTATTAAGCCATGAAAAGACATGAGGAGACCTTAAATTATTAATAAGTAAAAGAGCTAATCTGAAAAGGCTCCATACTGTACGATTCCAACCATAGGACATTTGAAAGAGGCAAAACCATTGGTATAGTGAAAAGATCAGTGGTTGCCGTAGTTTGGGAGAAGGGATGAATAGGCGAAGCACAGAGGATTTTCAAGGCTGTGAAAATACTCTGTACGATACCATAATGGTGGATACATGCCTATACATTTGTCCAAAACCACAGAATGTACGACACCGAGAGTGAACCCTAATGCAAACTCTGGACTTTGAGTGATTATGGTGTGTCAGTATTTCATTGATTCTAATTCTGGTGGGGGTTGTTGATAACTGGGGAGGCTATGCATGTGTGGAGACAGGGAACATTTGGGAGATCTCTGTACTTTCCCCTCGATTTCTCTGTGAACCTTAAACGGTTCTGAAAAATTGTCTTAGTAAAAAAAAAAAAATCAGTTTCCATTATTTATTGGTGTTACAGAGAAATACACCTTGTGTCATAGGATCTTACCAAACTTAGTAGTTCAAGATTTTTTCCTTTGACATTCCCTGGAATTTTCCGTGCATACAATCATGTCCTCTGCAAATAGGACAGTTTGTTGTTGAATAAAAGTGGTGGTAGTGGTCATTCTTGCCTTGTTTTCTTTCTTAGGTGAAAGCATTTGATTTTTCATCCTGAGTGGTAATGCCTGCCTTTGTTTTTTTTGTTGATTTTTCATCCTGAGTGGTAATGCTTGCCTTTGTTTTTTGGTAGAGGCCTTTTATCAGACTAAGGAAGTGCTTCCTACTCCTAGTCTGTTGAGAGTTTTATCATGAATAGATGTTGAATTTGTCAAATGCTTTTGTATCAACTGGTATGATGTGGTATCTCTTCTTTAGACTGAAGATAGTCTCTTTTTAAACAAAAGAAAGCTAAAACAAGGGTAATTCATCAATACATGTATCTAAGATTTTTAAGAGGGAATCTTTATCATATTCGTTTTTATAAATTCATATGAAAAAGTCTATTTAATGGGATATATAGTAAAAGGAGTGAAACACCATCTTTTTAAAGTGTTTTTGTAAATATGGCAAATGTCCTGGGTCTCCTGCATTTACTACCAAACCTGTATGTGTTCTCCATGGTATCTGCCATCCTGAAAGGAGGGACATTCATCCAATCTGTATACTTACATCTTCTGCTCAACCACTTAACATCTTCCTTACAACTAGGCTGTACTTCCCAGTAACACCCACAAGCATCCAGTTCTTCCCATTTCAAGAATTATTTTCTATGAGTTCCCAGGAAAGAAATGTTTTATATCATATAAACAGCAAAATTTTATATAGTTGTTGAAGTCTAACTACATAAAGGTGATCTAGATTACCTAAGAATATTTTTAGATCGTTAGTACTCACAAAATCTTGCTGAACCCTCTGTAATTGATTTTAATATATTTCTATATATGTACAGCCATAAAACCCCCATTTACACTTGTAAAACAGGTATTTCAAAGAGTCTTTTGAGGATTCTGATCATATATCTACTTATTAAAAGTCCCTTTCAAATATACTTATGATTAGCATCTTTTAATGTAGTATACATGCTACGACATAATATTTTAAAATAGCCAACCTGCAATAAATTGTATAAAATATACATATCTTTTGTTTGTAAAAAGTGAAGCATATATCTAAATTACTTAAAATATCTTTTCACCACTGTAAGAATTTTAATTTTACTATGTCTATTTTGTCTATTAAGTATAATTCTTTTGCCTCACTTGAGGAATTATTTAATTCTTATAATTTTGGAGATACATGTAACTTGCCCTTGTTTATTTTCATTTCCTTGATTCAGATTGTAGATTCTGCTCATCTACCGGTTCACACACCAACAATAAAGAGAAAGGAATATCATAGTAGTATCCTCTTTCCAACCAAGGTACGTGATTTAATTATAAGCTTAGCGGGTTCCTTTCAAAATGAGAATAAATTGGTTTTGCTGTTACTGTCTTGGCATTTACCAAAATTTTTTTGCAGTTACATTCATCAAACATCTGATCAGGTTTAAAAATTTACACAACAGAAAATTCCACTGTAAAAATCTTCTTAAGGTTTGAATACAGCCAACACAGGGATAAAACATTTAGTGACAATTTCAGGGGAATGTCTTTTCTATTAAATGGGCTTTGTTGTGTCTGTCAAGTCTCATTTAGAAATTATAGATGATGGTAAACTAATTAACCGAGTTTTGCCTTGAAATCTGCTCAAGGGATTCATATGCTGTATCTCATAACTTACTCCCAGATAAATTCTAAATTCAGCCATAATTCAAATGTAAAACTGAAACCACGTGAGTACTAGAAATGTACTAGAAAGTCTTATAATTTTGGAGGAGAGAAAGCCTTTGTTTTTTGAATCAATATACTGCCTATTTATTTTTTTTTCAATATACTGCCTATTTAACAAATAATTTAAAATGACCAAAATATTCAAAGCATTCCTCTTTATTAGCAATAAGTAACCAGAGGCTGTAACAAATAGCAATAAAAAGAAAATTCATAAATACAATAAACCTGTTTTCCCAAACCTGATAGCAAATATTATCATAAATGATGAAACACTAAATCTTTTCAATTAAAACGAGGAACGGTATAGAATTACCCCATATCACCATTAGTATTCAGTAGTTTCTAAGCAATGCAATAAAAATGAAAATAAAATGACTGGAATAAACATTGGAACATAAAAGTCTTTCGTAAGATTGGTATGATTGTTTGCCCACAACACCTAAGAGACTCTGGTTTAAAAAAAAAACCAAAAACCTACTAAAATTAATAAGGTAATCTGAACATAAGGTAAATATATAAAATAACACGGTTATCTCTGTTATATAATGAATACCTAGAAAAGAAATAGAAGATATTTATATGCCAAGATCAACAAAAATATATATTAAAACCAAGAAAAAAAAACATGATGAGGATTTTGTCGAAATTAATGTATTATAAGGCAGTATCAATTAGAATATCAAAAGTATTTTATTTTCTTCTTTCCTGTTTTCCTTCCCTTTTTCCCCTGGGGACTTGTGGTTAATCACAGGATATTAAAAAAGGCATACATCTTTGCTTTCTAATGAAAGCCAATAAAGGGAGAAAAAAGAACAGTCAAATAAGTCGGCATAAGGTTGGAAGATGAAAGCCTGGGTGAGGTTAGCAGAGCTGAGAAATCCGCATGCCAAGTGATGGGGAGGGCCTACTGAAGAGTCACAAGACAGTCGGTCGTTTGGAAGCCTAGAAAGACTCAGGGATTGGAGGCACCAGGTGCCCTGGGAGGGGAGGGTGATGTGCAGCTCTGCAAACGGGGGCAAACTGAAGACCTGAATAGGGTGCAGGGAGCCCGGTCCACACACAGTGCCCATGGCAGGGCCTGCAGACTCTGCCCTTTTGTCCACTTTACAAGGAGGAAAAAGATATACAAAGGAGAGCAAACTTGCCAACTAGTGTTTGGAGAAGCCAGAGTTTGTTAGGATTTCCTTATTGCTAATTTATGATAACAAAGAGGCACAATCAAGAAATGGATAGTCTTCGGTAGGTGACTGATATGTTGCTGATTCTGTGACAGCATTTGCAGGTTTCCTTGTTGGGGTTTCAGTTAGAAATTTCTGGATGCCCTCTGTCTCAGAGAGTGACATAGCCTGCTTCACTGGACTTTCCAATTCATGATTATTTTTTTATTGACAGTAGAAAATGAAACACATGATTTGCTAGAGAGAGAAAATTTTGAACTTATTCTTTCCCTCCAAAGAAGGTATAAAAACCATGTTATTTTTTGCTTACCCTTCCTCATTAAAGTATATACACAGAGGCAATTTTCACTCCACCGACTGATAAGGAAACAATCGAAGAATCTGTCAGTCGAGAAAGCATCTTTGCAAGGTTCAGGATATATTGGCCCAAATAAAAGCCAGGCTTGATTTATTTGGTTCCAAACAGTATTAATGAATATGTGATCACCAATGAAATCATTCTCCTCCTCTTCTTCCTCTTCTCGGTAATTTTTTTTGGGATCCCTTGCTCAACATTTCCTAATTATGAAGTAAAGAGGGGACAAGAATCTTCCATTCTGGTGAGAAAGTGGGGGAGCTGCTTTTCTTTGTACATAAAATGGTATCTGGGGCAAGGATTTGTGACCAGAATCACCTCTTCAACGTTACTGCACCCTCAGTGCTTGGCTGGTCTGTCTTGTAGAGTAAGAGCCACCGGTTTTTCCTCACGTCCTTCACGGTCCCCACCAAATGTCACCAGTGCACGTCTCTGATGGTGGGTTTGATAAGACAAGGCTGTGCCTGTGACGGTAAGAGCTGGGGAAGGGAGGTGTGGGGGGCCAGGGCCGGCATCTTTATACTCACGTGCCCTCATCCGCAGGTGCTGCCGGCAAAGCACACACCCTGGGTGGCCCATAAACACAGGAATGAATGGCTCACAGGCCAGAAGTCTGAGATGAGGGGGCCAGCGTGGTCCGGTTCTGGCGAGAGCTCCCTTCAGGGGGGCAGACTGCTGACTTCTGCTTGTACCCTCACAGGGCGAAGGGGCCAGGGAACTTTCTGGGGCCTCTTTCGTAAGAGCATTCAGCCCATTCATGAGGGTTCCACCCTCAGGTCCTCAGCGCCTCCCACAGGTCCCACCTCCGAATACCACCACACTGGGGGATATGATGTCAACATATGAATTTTGCAATACGTTATTAAGCAAAAATTTTGTTCTCTGAATTGCAGAAGCATGGCAGGTAAAGCGATCCCTTTGCTAAAAATCTCTCTGGATCTGTTTCATATTGGAAAGATTGGACCCATGGCCATGGGGAATGCTTGGGGGGACCTTGGCACTGTGTGACTCCAGCCTTTTCAGCCTGCGAATGCTGTCCCCGGAGGTCCTGTTGTGTAGCCTGCAGGCAGGGCCATATCTATTAAGAACATGCTTTTAGATATATTTTGTTCTCTGTAGCACTGGTAGAGCATGAGGACCCAATTCACTAGTTTATGTGGCAGGGAATTGGAACACTATTGGTGAGTTGTAATTGCTTTATTTGACTCATTTAATTTATTGTGGTAAACATTATTGTAAGGGAGCAATGTGCTTTTGGAGATACCGAACAGTGGATCACTGTGCCCTTGGACAAGGAATGAGGAAATCTTCTAGGGAACAGACTCTGTGCCGTGGATTCCCTTAGCCAATCCTGTCCAGTGCTCACTCCAGGACACGGCACTAAGCGGGACAACTTTCCTGCCCTCAGCACTGCCGTGGTTGGAGGCACCTTAACCATAATCGCAACCTAGTGCATGAAACAAAACAGGATTTAAAATGGGGAATTAGGTGCGTATAATATCCTTCCAGGGCTAAGGGGGCAGGCTCTGAGCTGAGTGCTCAGAAGTGTCTCCTGCCTCCAGCGTGGCTCGGTCTCTGCTGAGCCTGGGACAGCTGCTACCAGGGTCAGAAAAAGATGACAAAATCGGGAAGCGGCCACCACGGGGGCAGCTCCCAGAGCCTGCTACTTCTGCCGGGATCAGGAAAGGCCCTGCGACTTGCAGTCTGCAGAATCAGAATATCACCCACAGAATAAGGCCACCACGGTAGCTGGGACCTCACACCCCTCCGGGCTGGATCCATGCAGTAAAGTGGGTGGTCTGCATCCTGCACCTCTCCCAGCCTGGCTCAACGCAGTCTCACAGAAAGTCCTCTTACTAGTGGAACTTCAATCAGGGCCAAAACTCAGCTGCAAGGAGTCTGGAAAATGTAGTTTTTCGCATTTTGATCTCTCTAAGAGCAGACAGAACTGCAGTGGGGGGTGAGAGAGTAAAACCATTGTGTTTCCCGCTATCATGTCTCTTTATTCCCTTCAAAAAGCATGTGGGTTCTCATGTCACACAACCTGTGTAGAAAAGGCTCCAAGAGCTTGTCCAGTGCCTTCTCAACAGAAGAAAGGTGCCCTCTGTCTAGATGCACAGAAAGGCACAGGAACAGCCTATGAAGGCCATGTCTGGGTAAGTGTCACTATTTGGGGTTTAGATGAACTCTAGATAAGTTTATTAATCACCTCACACTGTGTGAGCACATTTGTAAAAAAAAAAAGTTATATAATATTTATAACAGATTACACAATACAAATCATATGCAAATCAACATATTTGTTCCATCCGAAGAAGCTAGTTTGAGAACAAAATTTAGCTGTCCCCAGTGGGATATTTTTAAATGTCTCTTAAGTTTTCTGTTCAAACCTCACCCTGTGATGAACAAATGTTGAAAACTAATGATGGAACCTTGAATTCCAGTCAGCAATGACAAATTTTGAGACTAAAAGTAAAATAACCTTTCTGAGAAATATTTAAAATCTGAGTTGAATTTGAGGCATGGTGTTACAAAATTTGAATTTAATGTTACCAGAGACAAAGAGACAAGTGTCAATCTTATTTTCACAAGAGATATTCAGTCTTCAAAGGAATTCCCTTGTTTTTTAAAATTTTAATTATGTTATGCACAGTTCTGTTCCACAGCTTTAACAAGAAAAGTGACAGATTTAAAACACATTTATTATTTTAATTTTATATGTAATAATTGGATAATATGTGATGTTTCAGCTCAGATTGTTTTTATTTGTTGTTGTTTTTTAAAAATCAAAACTAAAGATCCCAAAGAAAGCAGGGGTGAAGAAAGGATGGCAGAGAGCACTAGCTATAGTTTGTGACTTCAAGCTCTTCCTGTATAATATGGATGAAGAAAAAGACTCAAAACCCAACGTTGTCGTGAGTCAAGTGATTGACATGAGGTAAGCTTTGAAAGAGAGAATTTTTTTAATTAAAAAAAATGGGAATAAAAATGGCTTCTGATATTTTCTTTAAATACTGTTGTCATTAAAATTTAACTTTATGTTAAAGTTCCTAATTTTCTCCATTGCCATGTAAACTTCAAAATAGAAGATTTTTGTCTAAAGTTTGCATCACCACCCTTAAGGTATGGACTATAATTCAGGGCGATATTTCTAAGAGTTTTTTACCCAAAAGTTATCTTCTTAGTCTGTGTGTGTGTGTGTGTGTGGGTGGGTGTGGATGTGGGTGTGGGTGTACGGCAAGAGAAGAAATAGCATCTCAAAACCAGACACTTTACAGTGAGATGTAATTCACACACCATAAATGTCACCATTTTAAAGTGTGCAATTCACCAGTTTTTAGTATGTTCACAAGGTTGTACAACCATCACCACAATCTAATTTTAGAACATTTTCATCATGCCGAAAAGAAACCATATAGGCATCAGCAGTCATTCTACATTTTCCCTTGCCCCAAAGCCCCTGGTAACCACGAATCTATTTCTGTCTCTATGGATTTGCCCACTCTGGTTATTTCACATAAATGGAATCATATGTGAAGCTTGCCTTTGGCTTCCTTCACTGAGCATACTGTTTTCAAGTTTCCTCCATGTCGCCTGTATCCATATTTCATTACTTTTTACGGCTTATGCCCTTTTTTAGGTTGAGGAAATTCCCTTCTATTCCTAGTTTGTTAAGTGTTTTTATCGGGAAAGGGTGTTGGATTTTGACAAATGCTTTTGCTGTGTCTACTGAGGGAGTCATATGGTTTTTTTCCCTTTTATTATGGTGTATTACACTGATTGATTTTTAAATATAAAACCTACCTTACATTCCTGGGATAAATCCCACTTGGTTATGTTGGGAGAAAAATAGGAATATCCTTTTTACATGCTGCTGGACTGGATTAGCTGCAAATTTATTGAGGATTTTTCCACCTGTATTAATACAGAATATTGGTCTATAGTTTTCTTTTATTAGATATTTTTGCCCGGGTTTTGGTGTTAGAGTAATAATGGCCTCAGAATGAGTTGGAAAGTACTCTTTTCCCTCTTATTTTTTTGGAAGAATTTGTGAAGAATTAGTATTAAATATGTTTGGTAGAATTCACAAATGAAACCATCTGGTCTTGAACTTTTATTTATGGGTAGTTTTCTGATGACTATCTCAATCTCTACTTGTTATAAATCCATTCAGATTTCTATATCCTCCTGAGTTAGCTTTAATACTTTGTGTTTCCTCGGAACTTTTCTATTCTTTTATATTTTCTAATTTTTTTGGCATGTCATTGTTCATAGTATTCCCTTATACTTCTTTTAATTTCTGAAAGGTCAGTTACTTATGTTCCCTCTCTCATTTCCGATTTTAGTAATTTGAATCCTCTCTCATTTTTTTCTTGGTTTAGCTAAAAGCTTGCCAATTTTGTTAATCTTTTTAAAGAACCGAATTTTGCTTTTATTGATTTTCTCTTATTTTTCTATATTCTGTTTTATTAATTTCCACTCTTTCTTTGTTATTTCCTTCCTTCTGCTTATTCTGGGTTTAGTTTGCTCTTTTTTCTAGTTTACTAAGGTGGAAAGTTAGGTTATTGAGTTGAGGTCTTCATCCAATTACTCCTTTTGTCCCCCTTCGTCTCTTCTCTTACTTTGGGATTCCCATGATGTGTATCTTAGTATTATTTATGATGTCCTGCAGGTCTCTGAGGCTCTGTTCATTTTTCTTCATTCTTTTTTCTTTCTTTTTCTTAGATTGGATAATATTTACTGACCTATCTTCAAGTTCAGTGATTTTGTCTTCTGCTTACTCAAATCTGTTTTTGAGCCCCACTAGTGAATTTTTCACTTCAGTTATTTTACTCTTCAACTTCAGAATTTCTATTTGGTTCTTTTTTTACAATTTTGGATTCCTTATTGATATTTTCTATTTGGCAAGACATCACTCTTATAATTTTCTTTAGTTCTTTAGCCATGGCTTCCTTTAGGTCTTCAAACATATTTAAAATAGCTGATTTAAATCTTTGTCTAATAAATTCAACATATGGGTTTCCTGGGGAACAGTTTCTACTGCCTGCATTTTTCCTGTGTATTGGTCATACTTTTGTGTTTCTTTGCATGTCTTATAAATTTTTCTTAAAAATCGGATATTTCAATTAATGAAATTGGCAACTCTGGTAATTAAATTCCACCTCCTCTCCAGAATTTGTTGTTGTTGTTACTTGTAATTGTTTTTTGTTTCTTTGGTGACTTTTCTGAACTAATCTGTAAAGTCTTTATTCTTTGTCATGTGTGGTCACTGAAGTTGCTACTTTGTTAGCTTAATGGTAAGCTAATGACTGTGCAGAGATTTTTTTAAGCATCTGGATCCATTATATCTCCCAGTCTTTGCTGAAGGGCTTTGTGTGCAAATTGGGGCACTCCTTCAGTACTCAGCCAGGCGGTTGATAACATCGTCCTAGCCTTTACTTTCTACTTGTGCAAGTCCTTAAGAATAATGAAAGAAATAATGGCTGAAAACTTCCCAAATTTGATGGAAAACATTAATCTACACATCCAAGTCAGCAAGAAGTGAGAACTTATGGCCTTCTCAGGTCTTTCCCGAGTATAGTACAGCCCCAGGAATGTTCATAGTCCTATACATGTGCATCGACATCTCGATTCCTAGCAATATGCCCGAGCTTTTCAAAGACCCTATGGACATCCCCCTTCCTATCTTATCTTTTAAGATTTTTGATTAATCTCTTTTTTTTGCCCCAGTTGTTAAACACTGCCTAGGCAGCTGTGTAGTTAAGATGCTTCCTGGTAGTTGTTTTCTGTAAGAGCCCCTTGGGGATAGAGTTTTCAAACTTGGAGAGCTCTGAGTTAAATCAAATATACCAGTTTCTTTCTAATACCTCCTCCTCTTTTCTGCTCCCCCCAGTATCCACTGGCTTCTAGGATGCACTGTAAATAGGCTGCCATTTTTCAAGGCTACTGAGGAGCTGGAAAATGGAGCATGCAACTAGGGCAAGTTAAATCACCACAAAGCTCAGGATTCCCACCAAGATTTAGCTGTTTTTCTTGAATAAATCCTCCTCAGATTGCCACAAACTTTGGTTATAGAGTTCTGAAAAAGTTGATTTTGATTCATTTTACCAGTTTTTTCCCTCCTTTTTTTTTATGAAGGGGAGAATCTTCAGAGATCTTTACTCTGCCATTTTTGCAGATGTCTCTTTGTTTATTATTAAGTAATTATTGAATCAGTGAACTTGTAGCAAGTGTATCTTATTGAAAGAAATGCAATAATATGTTCTCCCCCCCCCTTCTGAATCTCTTAAGTCCCTTTGCACATTCCTCTTAGTGTATCTGGGTATCTCTCCTTGGCCTTTTACTCTTCCCCCTCTGCACACACCCAAGGTGATCCCATCATTTCCTGTGGCTCCAGGTATCACCTGCACCATGATGGCATGCTCTGCCTGAATGTTCTATCACAGATTATTTGGGTCTTCATATTCATCCTGTCTTATTTTGATTCCTTACTCAAAAACTCTGTTCTATATTCTTCATACTAGTTAATGTCACCCTTGTCAGAAATTTGATAGTACCTTGAATAACTGGCACAGGAAACCAGATTATCTTGAAGGTGACTTTGAAAGATTAGTCTGGCAGTAGATTTATTTTTTATGCGAGAGAGTGTTTGGTGTTGGGGATGGGAAATGAAAGCAGTGCTGGAGTCAAGTCCAGCTTGCAATCGTCCATCCTTCAGACCGAATGAGTGTCTGCGCTAATGTGATGGCTCCAGGAATTACAAAAGAAGAGATGGGTACAAGAAATACTACTAAGGTGATCTCACAGAGAAAGGAAAATGAAGAAAAGAGTAACAATAATAGATGGTACCGAGGTTTTAAGTCATGAAGAATAAGAAAGAGTAACAGCAGTAAAGTTACAACGGAGAATGATCATATTGGGGGAAAGATATAAGTTAGTTTTAGATGCTGAAGCAGCAGAAAATCATCAAGTGAGCCAGATCAAACAGACTTCTACTTTCAACCAAAATGGAGTAACAGGGACTCAGGGTGTGGGACTGGCCCAGTCAGAAGAGCATGTGACTCCATCTCAGGGTTGTGAGTTTGAGCCCCATATTGGGTGTAGAGATTACTAAAAAGAATTAAAAAAAAAATGGAGTCCCCTGTTACAGGGACCATATTTAACCTTCCCTCTGAAACAACCAAGAAACTGATTTAAGGTGCTGCACATCAGATAATAAAAGGCAGTGACTCCTAAAAAGTGGAAACAAATGAGGTGATCTCTACATTTGCCTCAAGTTACTGCCTTGTGAGAGTTTCTAGGACATAACACAGGAAGAGGAATTCCAGGCAGAGCCAGGTAGACTCCTAGAGTTGAAGACATGGAGCTGAGAGGGAGAGACAGAGAAATCTCCAGGGATCTACAGAAGATCTCATTCAAGGAGTCAGCAAATTACTGATCAGCACATGCGTGTGAGGAAACTACCAGACGCTAGTGAAAGAACCACCTGAAGGATTAGAGAGAAGAGTGCCTGTTCCAACCAGCCAGACTGGAAACCTCAAGATAACTGAGTAACTCTGTATCTTTAAGTAATTCAATTTTAATTAAACATTATAGAAAATTCCAAGTCCAAATAGTTTCACTGAGGTATTTTTTTTTTAATTGAATGTCTAAGGAACACACAATACCAATTCCACATAAAATTTTCCAGGAAATTGAGGAGCAGGTTCCTAACTCATTTTATGGAACCTGCATTACCTTGATACCAAAGCCAGACAAAGACATTACATGAAAACTACAAACCTTTCTTCTCAAACTATTCCAAAAAATACAAGAGGAAGGAAAACTTCCAAATTCCTCTATGAGGCCAGTATCACTGTGATAACAAAACCAGATAAAGACACCAAAAAAAAAAAAAAAGGATTACAGGCCAATATCTCTCATGAATATAGATGCAAAATTCTTCAACAAAATATTAGCAAATCCAATCCAATAATACATTAAAAAAGTCATACAGCACACGTCAAGTAGGATTTATTTTTGGGACACAATGGTGGTTCAATATTTACAAAACAACATATGTCACATCACTAACAGAAAGGGTAAAAACCATGTGATCATTTCAATAGATACGGAAAAAGCATTTGACAAAGTACAATTTCCATTCATGATAAAAAACGCTCTGCAAAATAGGTCTAGAGGGAATATAGCTCAACATAATAAAGGCCTTATTTGGAAAAACCACAACCAACATCAGACTCAATGGTGAAAAACTGAGAGCTTCTGCCCTAAGGTCAGGAAGCAATCAGACAACATAGAGAAATAAAAGGCATCCAAATTGGAAAAGAAGAAGTGAAACTCTTGCTATTTGCACAAGACATGATGTTATGTATAGAAAGCCGTAAAGACTCCACCAAAAAACTGGTAGAGTTGATAAATGAATTTGGTAAAGTCACAGGATGCAAAATCAATGTACAGAAATCTGTTGCATTCCTATACACTAATAATTAAGCAGTAGAAAGTGAAATTTAAAAAAATAATCCCATTAACAACTGCACCAAAGACAAGAAAATATCTGGGAATGAACTTATCCAAAGAAGTAAAAGACCTGTACCCTTAGAAAGCACTGATGAAAGAAATTCAAGACAATGCAAAGAAATGGAAGGATATTCCATGCTTTTGGATTGAAGAACAAATATTGTTAAAATGCCTATACTACCCAAAGCAATCTACAGGCTGAATGCAATCCCTATCAAAATGTCAATAGCATTTTTCACAGAACTAGAACAAATAGTCCTACAATTTGTATGGAACCACAAAAGACCTCGAATAGCCAAAGCAATCTTGAAAAAGAAAAAGTTGGAAATATCACAATTCCAGATTTCAAGTTCTATTAGAAGAAAATAGTAGTAATTAAAACAGTATGGTACTGGCATAAAAATAGGCACATAGATCAACAGAATAGAACAGAAAACCCAGAAATAAACCCATAATTATATGGCCAATTAAACTTTGACAAGGGAGGAAGGAATATACAACAGGAAAAAGACTCTCTTCAACAAATGGTGTTGGGAAAACTGGATAGCCACATGCAAAAGAATGAAACTGGGCCGCTATCTTTCACTACCTGCAAAAATAGACTCAAAATGGATTAAAGACCTCAATGTGAGACCTGAAGCCATAAAAATCCTTGAAGAGAGCATAGGCAATAATTTCTCTGACATTAGCTGAAGTAACCCCTTTTTAGATATGTCTCCTGAGGCAAGGTAAATAAAAGCAAAAATAAACTGTTGGGACTACATAAAAAAAAAAAAAGTTTCTGCACGGCAAAAGCAACTATCAACAAAACTAAAAGGCAATCTACTGAATAGAAGATATTTGCAAATGGCACATCTGATAAAGGGTTAGTATCCAAAATATATAAAGAACTGATACAATTCAATACCCCAAAATCAAATAATCCAATTTAGAAATGGGCAGAAGACATGAATAGACATTTCTCCAAAGAGGACATCCAGATGGCAAACAGACACATGAAAAGATGCTCAACATCACTCATCATCAGGGAAATGCAAATCAAAACTACAATGAGATACCACCTCACACCTGTCAGAATGGCTAAAATAAAAAACACAAGAAACCACAAGTGTTGGCAAGGATGTGGAGAAAAAGGAACCATCTTACATTGGTGGTAGGAATGCAAACTGGTACAGTCACTGTGGAAAAGAGTATGAAGGTTTCTCAAAAAGTTAAAAATAGAACTACCCTGCAATCCAGTAACTACACTACTGGGTATTTACCCAAAAACACTTATTCAAAGGGATACATGCACGCTATGTTTATTGCCACATTATTTACAATAGCCCAACTATGAAAGCGGCCCAAGTATCTATCAACAGATGAATGGATAAAGAAGATGTGGTACCCACACACACACACGGGAATACTATTCAGCTATGAAAAAGAATGAAATCTTGCCATTTGCAACAACATGGATAGAGCTAGAGAGTATAATGTGAAGCAAAATAAGTCAGTCAGAGAAAGACAAATCCATATGATCTCACTTATATGTGGAATTTAAGAAACAAAACAAATGAGCAAAGGAAAAGAGAGAGGGAGAGAAATCAAGAAAAAGACCCTAACTATAGAGAACAAACTGATGGTTACCAGAGGGGAGGTGGGTGGGAGGATGGGGGAAATAGGGGATAGGGATTCAAGAGTACACTTATCATGATGAAATAAAATAAGATAAAATATTTTAAAAAGCGCAAACCTATATTCTTTGTGAACTTAGTTGCAAAAAGCCTTTACAAAATGTTAGTAACTTGAATCCAATATTATGTAAAAATTATACTGCATCATGAACAAGTATGGGTATATCTGAGGAAGGTTGGATTAACATTCCAAAATCAATTTACTACATTAACATATGAAAAAAGATCATGTCAAAAGATACAGTAAATGCATTTGACAAAATCACATTTATTCTTGATGAACTCTTAGAAGGGAGCTCCCTCATCCTGATAAGGGCATCTATGAAAATCTTGTTAACATCATAAATTAGTGGCAAAAGACTCAATGTTTTCTGTCTAAGATCAGAAGCAAGAAAAGGATGTTTACTCTTACCACCCTGATTTATTTAACATTGTACTGGAATCCTAGCCAGGGAAGAAAAAGAAATAAAATACATCCAGGTTGGAAAAAAGGAAGCAAAGTTATTCATAGACAAAATGAACATCTATGAAGAAAATCCAAAGCCATCTATAAAAAAGCTATTAGAACTAATATATGAATTTAGCCAGTTTGCAGGATACATGATCAATATATAAAAATGGACTGCACTTCTTTACACTAACAACAAGTAATCAGAAATTGAAATTAAATAAGCAATACCATTTGCAATAGCATCAAAACATATTAGAAGTTAGGAATCAGTCTGACAAAAGATGTGCAAGACTTGTACACTGAAACTATAACATACTGATTAAAAAATTAAGACCTAAATAAATGGAGAGTGACTGTGTTCATGCATTGGAAAAGTCAATATTTTAAAAATATGACTGTTCCCAAAATTGATCTATACTTTCAACACAATCTTAATCAAAATCCCAGCAGGCTTTTTCATTTTTTGTAGAAATTGACAAATTTTAAAATTCATAGGGAAATGCAAAGAGGTAGAAGAGACAAAACAACTTTGAAAAAAAGAACAAATCCAGAAATACATACACAAATACATACATATATAAAACATTTATAACATACATACAAAATATATTTGCAAATATACAAAATATATTTACATATATACATAACAGATTTGTGTATATCTTTCTGGATTTTCTATTCTATTAGTTAGACAGTTGACCCCGGAACCACACTGGTTTGAACTGCACAAGCCCAGTTACGTGCAAATTTTTTTTTTATAAACACAGTACATCATACTGTACTGTAAATGTATTTGCTTTTCCTTATGATTTTAAGAACATTTTCTTTTCTCTAGCTTATTTTAAGAATATAGTATATAACATATATAAAATACAGAATATGTGTTAATCTACTTGTTTATGTCATCAGTAAGACTTCCAATCAACAGTAGGCGACTAGCAATTAAGTTTTTGGGGAGTTAAAAGTTATACATGGATTTCTGACTGCACGGGGATGGTCAATGCCCCTAACCCCCACATTGTTCAAGGGTCAACTGTATACAATATTTTCTACAAGTTGTAAAGGCTACCAACAAATGGTACTGGAATTTTAGATATTTGTATGCAAAAAAAAAAAAACTCTGATCCATACTTTTTACCATATACAAAAATTAACTCAAAATAGATCATAGAACCAAATGTAAAACCTAAAACTATAAAGTACCCAGAAGTAGACACAGGAGAAAACCTTTCTGACCATGGATAAGACAAAGAATTTTTAGATATAACACCAAAGCACAATACGTACAAGAAAAAAAAATTGATAAATTGGACTATATCAAAATTTAAAATTTCAGCTCCTTGAAGTCCACTGTTAAGAGAAGTAACAAGCTGCAGAGTGGGGGAAATTGAACTCCTGACAAGGACTTATATCCAAAATGTAGAAAAAATTCTTAAAACTCAATAATAAGAGAATAAATAGCTCAATTTTCAAAAAATGGGCAAAAATTTGAAAAATTTTTTTGAAAAAATTTGTTGAATTTTGATTTTTGATTTCTTTGTTGATTTTTTTTTGAAAAAATCAACAAAGAAGATACACCTATAGCCAGTAAGCACATGAACAGATGCTCAACATCATTAATTATTAGGGTAAATTCAAATAGAACAACCATGTGATGGCACATCCATAAGAAAGGCTAAAATTGAAAAGACTGACCGTTTCCAGTGTTGGGAGGATGTGAGGACCTAGAACATTCTTACACTGCTTTGTAAATCAAGGAATCACTTTGGAAAAGAGTTTGGAAGTTCCTTGAAAAGTTAAATGCACATCTACTATATCATCCCGTCTCTCTGGAGAGACTGGAATACCTGGAAATACTCCCAGGTATTTCCCCAAGAGAAATCATATGTCCATGAAAGATACACATGAATAGTCGTAGCAGCTTTATTTAAAATAGCTCCAAACTTGAAATAACCCAAATATCCATTATTGGGTGAAGGGATACGTTGTGGCATATCCATACAATGGAATATTGCAAACTAATAAGAGGAAATTAAATATTCATCTGTGCAACAACATGGATGAATCTCAAGATAACTATGCTGCGAAAAAGCAGCCAGACAGAAAAAATACATATTGTATGTCTTCATTTATATAAGATGCTAGAAAATTCAAACTAAAGTGGCAGGAAGCAGATCAGTGGTTGATTGGGGAAGGGGAGGGATTCCAAAGCAGTCCCAGGAAACTTTTTCGGGTGATGGACATGTTCATCTTGTACATTTTGTGGTGATGGCTTCACGGGTGTATACATAAATCAGAACTTTTCTAATCGTCCACTTTATAAATATGCGCAGTTGTATGTCAGGTATACCTTAGTATAAAAAAATCTATCAAAGCAGCTGATCTGAGGGCACAAGTCCCCTATTCTAGGCAGTGGCTTTGGAGTCAGTCAGGTGCTCCTATTCCAGTCCATGAGGACTGTCTGAACTGGGGTCAGCCTAGAGTTTACTGGCGTTTCTTTCTTCCTTTTTTTTTTTTTTTTTAAGATCTATTTATTTGAGAGAGCGAGAGAATGAGAGTGCATGAGTGGGAGAAAGAGGGAGAGGAGAGTGGGAGCCTGCTGTGGGGCTTGATCCCACAACCCTGAGATCACAAGCTAAACCAAACCAAAAGTCAGCACTCAACCATCTGAGCCACCCAGGTGCCCCTACTTGGGTTTTCTAATATGCTGCTGGCCAAGCACTGCTGATACAATATTTTGATTAATATCAGTTACTATAGAAAAGAACGTAAAAAATCAATGAAATTAAAATTGATGATTATGTTTATATATTGTTTTACTCACTTTCAGGTGATTCTACTCACTTTCAGTGTCTTGCTTTTCCTCCAGGGATGGAGCATTTTCTGTCAGTTCTGTCTGGCCCTCCGGTTTTATTCCTGCAAGGAGAAAGGAAATGCCCCGTATGTTTAAAGTAAGCATGCATGCTGCCACTTGATCTCTGGGTGGTACATTTTGTTTCATCCCTTTCTTGGCTGTCTATAGAGGGTCAAAGCACTTTGTGCTGCTGAAGGTCATTGAAGGTTGAGATTTCAGAAGTGCTGGGGGATCATGTCCCCCCTTCCTCCCTCCCAATTGCGACAATAAATCTATTCCCCTATTTCTAGTTGGGGATAATGTAAAGAGCTCTTTACACGAGCCACAGTCGTTTCAACCTTCAGTTAAATCTAAGCCTTAAAATGCAGATGTTCCTGAGGAGGTCCATTCATTCTATACTGTAAGTTAACAGGACAGATGTCAGTCTATAGCTGAAAACAGAAGCTTACAAAGCAGAGTGGTATTGGGAGTATGAACGAAGACGGGAAAAACAGTGACGGAGAAAGAGAGATGACCTCCTTCAAGGTCATCATGACCAATGGTTCACCATGGACCTGCGGTAGCATGAGTGTGAGGCTTCTGAAACTAGAAGCACTTTGTAAAACTGTTTCCTTTGAGGCAACCTTTTGAAGTCAATTCAAATTCAAACCAAGATTACAAAATAAAAAATCAAGGAAGAATGTACTTTTGCAATCTCTTTTTTTTAAAAAAAGATTTATTTGTTTTAGAGGAAGAGAGAGAAAGTGCACGCACGGAGGGGGGTGGGGCAGAGGGAGAGGGAGAGAGAAACACTGACTCTGTGCTGAGCATGGAGCCTGACTCAGGGCTTGATCTCACAACCCTGAGATCGTGACCTGAGCCGAAACCAAGAGTCAGACACTCAACCGGTTGTGCCACCCAGGCACCCCTGCATTCTCTGAAAAAATAAACACTCCGCTCTTTAAAATTCATTTAAAAAATTAAAGTGATTTTGGAAGTGATTCTTTATCTATAAGGTGACAGAGAAAGCAAAGGACTACAGTCCCCTTGTGACCCAGGTGGTTACAGTCAACCCATGACTCTTGTATTTAACACAGGCTGCACAAAGGTACTTCTAGTTCCTTAGTCCAGGGATAGAAATCTATGTAGACCCTACCCAACCACCAAGAAACCCTACAAAGACCTGGCCATTGGCACTGACTTAGGAAGCAGGAATTTATTATGCTACTGCTGCTTAATTGATGTTTACAAAAAAAGTTTTACATAAAATTTAGAGTGCTGCTAGGCTAAGAATCTATTTTTAAATTTAAATTTTATTTGCCTTCACTAGTAATGATGTAAGTTATAGGCACGTAGCAGCCAGGAAAGCATAATTACCTCTAAGTATTTGTGACTTAATAACAAAGGACCCCTGAATGTTGCATAATATCAAAATTGATTATGATGACTGCAATTAAGACACACTGCCTGATTGCAATTAAGACACTTATCAAAAGGTATAAAGCTGTGTCTAGAATTGAAGAAACAGAGAGGCTCAGAGTGGGGGTTCTGGCATCATACTGCTAGCAATTTTCCCCACTGTGCTTGTCTTCTCACCTGTAAAATGGACAGAATAGTGGTATCTACCTGCTGAGTTTTCCATGGGGATTAAATCAATTAACACATGTACATTTCTTAGAGCAGTTCCTGGTACAGAGTCCTCAATAAATGGTAACTATTTTCTTCAATGAAGTTCAATATTATTTAGACAGAGTACCCAGTATTTTTATAAGGATCAAAATAGAAGTGATTCTGACATTTTTCTTTTGGCCTGGGTTCTGACGCTCTCACATCATTTATTCTACTAACCAAGGAGAGGGTAATAGTATTAGAAGTGTCATCTACCAATGGTGATTTTGATGAAAAATGCTAAACAGGTTGGCATAAAGAGTTCTGCTTTCTTATAACTGAGATATTCCTTAAATCATTGCAGGTCACGGCTTCTCAGCTCTCGGCGCCTAGCAATCAGTACTCAGTACCAATCCTAGCAGACAGTGAGAATGACAAGTGTGAGTGGGTGGGAGTGCTGAGTGACTTGCACAAGATGCTGAGAAAAAGTCACTCCAGAGACCGCTCAGTCTACGTGCTGAAAGAGGCTTATGATAGCAGTCTGCCCCTGATCAAAACCACCCAGACAGCTGCAATCATAGGTATGGATTTACAACATTTATGCCCTAGGTTCGTATGCCTCACCCCAATCTCCAGATCAAGATCTGAAAACCATAACTTTATTCACAACTCATGTGTCAGCCAAACCTGACTGAGGGGTCTTCCCCACAGCCCACCTGCCCATTACTACTCAGCAAAAATATTAATATACTTGATTCTATGATGGTTCCCCAGGCCCTGTGCAAAATGCTGTCTCTTTAATATACAGTAATACCTTTCTTGAGTCTGAGTAATTCTGAGTTCCCAAACCCATGTGGCTCCAACGCACCAGCGGTGTGACCCTGTGCAGTAATTGTGAACTACCTTACCTTGGCGGCAGAGACTATCTTTCGTATCTGTATTCCCAATGCCCAGAGCTCAATAAATAAATGAAAAATAATGAGCAAATGAATGATTGCTAAGATCAATATTCAATAAACAAGAATATTTTTATTTCTCAAACATCATTTCTTTTGCCTTAGAGCCACTTTGCTATTTACTGCTGTGTAGCGTGGAACCTGTTACGTGCTTATGCATTGAGTGCAGATAATTCCTGCTTTCCAGTTATGAAGAGGGTTAAGTGAGCTAATATAGGGAAGGTTCTGTGCTTTGTATTCAAGGCGTTCACTCAATAAATGCTCTCCTTGCACTCTGAGTTTTAGTTCTCAGTGTGTTCTTACACACACCCGATGCTGTTACAGTTCAGGCCAGGAGCACTGACAAATTAAATGATACAATTTTTTGCATTCACGAGACAGTTACTTACTGATAGCAAATTAAAAAATATACCATTACTTAAATATTATCTTCTTTTCAAGTTTTCATAAAGATAATGATCTTTCTGTTGAGAAAAGTCATGTTTTATTTTTACTTCTATAATCTGAAAGAAAAATAGTGCAAATTGTTTCCTTTTTATATATGCTAAATATGTATCTAATTTGACTTTAAACTTTTTCCATATTGATAAATTTGTCCAGTTTATTTTAATAGCTTTACTTAATGTTCACCCCCCCCAAAAAAAAATCCTTGACATTTATATTTATGTGTCAAATATAGATCACAAAAGAATTGCTCTGGGAAATGAAGAAGGGTTATTTGTTGTGCACGTTACCATAGATGGTAAGGAGAGTCTACTGTTCTGCTATAACGCTAAAAATAACAATAACAGATTTGTTCTCTTTTATTCTGTAAATCTTCCAGATCTGGTTTGATATGTTTTCAAGTCAAATGATGACTTTTCTAATATCTGGAGATCCATAATTCCCCAGAGTCTAAATATCTTCACAGGTGATTTTATATAATAAGTCTACTGTAAGAACTCAGTTTACTGTCTTCAAATTGGCACCTGAAAAAAAACACACAGTTCTGCTTGTTACCCCCTCCCCCCACCATTACATCGGTACCACAGGGAGTAATAACGTACAATTGGGCATGTCCTGGAGAAGACAGCAGAGTTCTTTGTTTTTGTCTGGGTGCTCACGGTTGTTTGAAGGAGAAATGGAGGACTAGATGAAGTCAAACAGAGCTATTCTATACCGCTGTCCTCTTGAATGTCTGGCACCTGTATGATGGCTTAGCTAAAGGAGAACCCACATTTGAAGACATTAACTGTGTTCTGCATCGAAGGCCTCCTGTGCTGTGTGGGTGACTCAGTCCTGCTGAGGAGGCCCATGAAAGGTCCAGCAGGTGTCCAGCAAGAGAACAGGAACTGGTCTCTTTTTGTTTGCACTGCACTCCATGCACTTAAACAGTGCCTGGCACATAGGGACCACTCAACACATACCTGTGTAATAAAGGATTCAATGTAGTGCCAGGAAAAAAGGACACTTTTTTTTTCCCCCTAAAAAAGTAGTATGTGGGCACCTGGGTGGCTCAGTCCATTAAGCATCTGCCTTCAGCTCAGGTCATGATTTCAGGGTCCTGGGATCAAGTCCCGCATCAGGCTCCCTGCTCCGCGGGGAGTCTGCTTCTCCCTCTGCCCCTCCCCCTGCTTGTTTCCTCTCCTGCTCTCTCTCTCTCTGTCAAATAAATAAATAAATAAAATCTTAAAAAAATAAAGCCGTATGTTTCCATTTGTTGGACATTGAATGGTGTTTGGCCTGCTGCCCAGAATCTCGGGGCTTAAATTTATTAAGCTAATTTATTGACTAAGATAAGTAAATAAATAAATAACAATTCACTTGTTTATTATGCTTTATTATGTTAATATTAAGGCAATTATATTATTTCTGGAATAATTACTTTTTTTGAACCTATATGATTTTTGATCTCTTATCCTTTCCTTCCTATCCTTTTCTATCCCTCTCAAATCTACCCTGAGTTATGTCTGTGATTTTATTAGAACCTGACTTAGATCCACTGGAGTAATAACTGGGAGAGAATTTAAAAATAAGAAAACATTCTTCTTACAGTAAAGGAAACCATTTTTCAAATGGCTTCATTTTCAAGAAAATGAAAAGGCAATTTATTGAATGTGAGGAAACATTTGCAAAATTGTATCTGATAAGGGTATATATCTAAAATATATAAAGAAATGATACAACTCACTAGCAAAAAAATCTCCAATCTGCTTTAAAAATGGTCAGAGGATTTGAATAGACATTTTTTTTTCCCCCAAACAAGACACACAGATGGCCAACAGGGGCATGAAAATGTGCTTAACATCCTGAATCTTGAGGAAAATGCAAATCAAAACTACAATCAGAAAGATAAGGAATAACAAGTGTTGGCAAGGATGTGGAAAAAAGAGAACTCTTATATACTATTGCTGGGGATGTAATTTGGTTCAGCTGCTATGGAAAACAGTATGGAAGTTCCTCAAATAATTAAAAATAGAATTACTATATGACTTAGCAATTCTAGTTCTGGTGATTTATCCAAAGAAAACAAAAACACTCACTAGAAAAGATATCTGCAACCCCATGTTCACTGCAGAATTATTTGTAATAATCAAGATGTGAAACCTATGTGTCCATCAATGGATGGATGGATAAAAAATATGGTATTCTATACAATGGAGTATTATTCAGCCATAAAAAGAACATCTTTCCATCTGTGACAACATGAATGGACCTTAGGGCATTATGCTAAGTGAATAAATTTGACAAAGACAAATATTGAATGATGGCTCTTTTATGTGGAATCTAAACAAATGAGCAAAAAAACCACACACACACACACACACACACACACAACAGGCTCATAGATAACAACACATTGGTGGTTGCTAGAGGTGGGGAAGGGAGGGTGCAAAATGGATGAATGGAGTCAAAAGGTACAAGTTGCCAGTTATAAAATAAATAAGTTGTGGAGGTATGATGTATAACATGGTGACTATAGTTAATAATACTGTATTGTATATTTGAAAGTTGCTCAGAGAGTAGATCTTAGAAATTATCATCATAAGAACAAAAATTTTGTTAACTATGTATGGTGCTGGATGTTAATTAGCTTATTGTGGTGATCATTTTGCAGTATATACAAATATTGAATCATTCTGTTGTATACCTGAAATTAATATAATGGTATACCTCAATTATACCTCGTTAAAATTTTTTTTTAAAAAATAAGAAGACATTGCTAATTTGAATGTGACTTGCCATTTGTAAAGAATTTATTCACATTAATAACATTAAGAAGACTTATGAGATCATTTTTATTGACCCCTTTCAATTGCTTTTGCATAAAATTGAAGAGAACATTCAAAATAAACAGAGATTTTAAATTTGAAAATGACTTATAACTATGTTTATTTGTGTAGAAATTATTCGGGTTGGTGACATGAAGAAGATTCATCAGATTGAGCTCATTCCCCATGGCCAGATGGTTGCAGTGATCTCTGGGAGAAGTCACCATGTGCAGCTGTTCCCCATGTCAGCTTTGGATGGACGGAAGACTGATATTCACAAGCTGGCAGAAACAAAAGGGTGTCAGACATTGACTTCTGGAACAGTGTGCCAAGGAGCCCATACATGCCTCTGTGTAGCTAGGAAAAGCCAAGTCTTTTGTTATGAGCTGTTTCAGAGCAAGAAAATTTCTCACAGAAAATTTAAAGAGCTCCAAATCCCAACCAATGTCCAGTGGATGGCCATCTTCAGTGAACAGCTTTGTGTAGGATTCCAGTCAGGATTCCTGAGATACCCTTTGAGAAGAGAAGGAATTCCATACAGGATGCTCCACTCACATGATCCTACACTATCGTTTATTGCTCATCAACCAGTGGATGCTCTCTGTGCAGTTGAGATCTCCAGTATTGAGTATCTGTTATGTTTTAAGAGCATTGGAATTTACACTGACAGCAGGGGCCTCCGTTCTAGGCCAATTGAACTGATGTGGCCTGCAACTCCAACTTATTGCTGTAAGGCTATCTTAAAATTTGTTCCCTTGTCTTTCTGTATCTTTCTTGCCTTTTTTATTATATTTCTATTTCTGCTATTGTTAGTGATAGGTTTTATTTCTGGAAACAACATCACTGAAGATATTTCCAAGTCTTTCTAAGTAGAACAGCTCTAATGAAGTTGTATCTAAGTCATACATGTGATAACTTAGCCTTTATCTTTTACTATATTCACAGGAAAATTTACCTTGAATGTATCCTCAATCCAAATTGTTGCTTTTTGTAAGCTCCTAAATAGGTTATCTTCATGGTCACTGAAAATCACATACACATTAATAAACCATAAGAAATAGTTACTATTTTTTACCTTTTAGGTTTAGTTTATGTGAAGTATACATGTAATATTCCTAAATAATTTTAGCTTATTTCATATTTTATTGGTGCAGGCCAATTTTATAAGTTAATTTTATAAATTAAATACAGCCTTTTTTATTCACTTAAGAGAATAGTATTGAGCACTTAATATGAGCAACTTACTCTGCCAAGGGTTAAGGGCACAATATTAAACATAGGATAAACTAGTCTGTGTCCATATGGAGATTATAATCATGAGATGAGACCAATAATTAAGAAAGTGCTGTGATAGGGGAGCAGAGTATTCTACAAGAGCACACAGGAGGGATGATTAATCTAAACCAGTGGGTCAGGGAAGGCCAGCTAAAGAAATGTGAAGTGTTTTTGTCTTTCAACACTTCAAAAACACATTCCACTGTTTTCTAGCTTCCATTGTTTCTGATGAGAAATCAACCATTTTCATCATTGTTCCCTCCATGTCTTTTCTATTCAGCTGCTTTTAAGATTTTCTCACTATCTTTGGTTTTCAGCAATTTGATTATGATGGGCTTACATGCAGTTTTTTTTTTGTATATATTCTGCTTGGCGTTTTCAGAACTTTTTGGATCTGAAGATTGATATCTTTCATTAGTTTTGGAAAATTTTTAGGCATTATATTTCCACAAATTTTCCTAACCTATTTTCTCTTTTCTGGGGATCAAATTACATGTTTAGCAGACCTCTTCATTTTTTAAATAAGATTTGTTTATTTGAGGTAGCGAGCATGCACGTGAACACACCAGCAGGGTGGGGTGGGGGAGGCCGACGGAGAAGCAGACTCCCTGCTGAGCAGGGAGCCTGAATTGGGGCTGGATCCCAGACCCCTAAGATCATGACCTGAGCCGAAAACAGATGCTTAACTGACTGAGCCACCCAGGCGCCCCCAGATCTCTTGATTTTGTTTCATAGGTCACTGAGGCTTTTTTTTTTTTTTAATCCTTTTTTCTCTCCTTCAGTTTGGATGATTTCTATTGACCCCATCTTCAACTTCACTGATGTTTTTCCCCTGGTTTATCCAGGAATTAAGCATTTGAGATATTCTTCTGTTTATAATTTCAATTTTTTTGAAATTTCCAGTGAGTGAAATTGTCCTATCTTCTAATATGTTTATATTTTTCACAAAGTCCTGAGCTACTTACAATAATTATTTATAATTATTCCAACATATGGCTCATCTGTGGGTCTTTTTTTTTTTTTTTTAAGACTTTATTTACTTATTTGACAGAGAGAGAGAGTACAAGCAGGGGGAGTGGGAGAGGGAGAAGCAGGCTTCCCACTGAGCAGGGAGCCCAATGTGGGGCTCGATCCCAAGACCCCGGGATCATGACCCGAGTCGAAGGCAGCCACTCAACTGACTGAGCCACCCAGGTGCCCTTGTGGGTCTGTTTCTATTGACTTTTTTTTCTTCTTGCTCCAGGATGTTTTCCTGCTTTTTTACATCTTATTATTTTTTTTACCCTTCACTGGATGTTATCCTGCTAGGACATAGGGGCTCGACTACATTATGCATTTCTCTAGAGAGTGGTGTGTTTTGTTCTGATAGGCAATCTACTGATGGACTAGTCACCTTGGTTTTTCTGAGTCTTGGCCTTATGCTTTGTTAGGATGGGCCTATTTTGGCTTTTAGTCCTTTCTTCTAAAGAATGGCCTTTTTGGGGTCTCAACTGAATGACCAGGGTTTTTGCCAATGTCTCTCCACTCTGTCTAGGTCAGAAATCTAATGTCTTTCCAACACTGTACTACCTATGAAATTTCTGTTCATCCCTCAATGCTCTGAGCAGGTCTCACGGAGTTTTGCTCTGTCCATGAGCAGTTTTGGATTTGGCTAGGGACTTGGAGGGATCGGTGTGCAGATGTCTGGGACTTTTTTGTGGCTCTTTCCTCTGTGTACTCTACCTTGCAAATTCCAGACACATTAGAATCTGTTTCCTCTGCCCAGCAAAACTTCCACTCTCTGCTGGGCTCCATTTTTTTCTGCACAGCAGTTTGGAAATTTTCCCTAGCAGAAAGTTGGGGGAATGTAGGATCTACCTCACATCTTTCTCCTTTTTTAGGGATGGCAGCCCTGTGCTGTATACTAATACCTAAAAAGTTACTTCATATACATATTTTTCCAGCTTTATAATTACTGATGGTGGCAGGGTATGTCCAACATCAGCTGCTTTGTCACAACTGAAATAGGCCATCCAAACTGCACTTTGTGAGGAACTGTAAGTTCAGTGTTTCAGGCATCAAGTTCAAGATGACAGTTCAAGAGATGGGGCTGGAGGGGCTGTCATGAGCCAGACCACAGAAGGTGTTTTGTAGGCACATGATTAGATTTGCATTTCAGAAAAATCCCTAGGTTCCAATGGTTAGATTAAAGATGATGCAAGGTGAGACTGGAGGCCAAGAGACCAACTTGGAGGTCATTATAGAAATTGTGGATTAAAATTGTGTAAAGTAGAGGCAGTTAGGGTGGAGAGGAGAGAATTTGAGGGATATTGAAGAGATATAACTGACAAAACTTTACACTTGATTGGCAGTGGAAGCTGAGGTACAAGACAATCAGTAATGATTCTCAGATGTTGAACTTGAGCAAATGGGTGGATGTCACTGATATTTACTAATAAAACACAAGGAAGGGTAGACTCAGACAGGGGATGAAGGCTGTGATAATTCAACTTCTTTCTTTTTTGTTGTACTGAAATATTTTAAATCAAATTCCAGAAGTCCTTATCATTCCACCTCTATGCATTTTATATTACATCTCTAAAAATATGGACATTTTCTCATAAAACCACATTGCTTTTATCACCCCTGAAGAAGTTACAAATGGTTCTTATTTTCATCAAATACATAGTCCATATTCAAATATTCCTGATTATCACAAAGATGTCTCTTTTGACAATGTATTTCTTGGAATCAAAATTTGAAGAAGGTCCACATATTCCTTGTTATTATTATAACTTAAATATTGTCTAATCTTGAGTGGTCTTCCATGCTGCTGATTTTTTTTACCCTGCAGGATGTTCCACAATTTGGGTCTGTTTCCTCATGGTGCTTTCTTTCTTCCTTTATATTCTAAATTTCCTGTAACTGAAAATAAGCTCTAAAGACTATTATTAAGAGTACGTCATTAATAGTGTTGTGTATGTCACACTGAAGCACACTGGGGCACATGATATCTGCTCATCTACTCGTGGCAATGCTAAAATGGATTACTAGTTTCTGATGTCGTCAGCCTGATTCCTTGGACATGCGGAGTTTGTACTGCCAGTGGGAGAGTAAACAGAGAAAAGGGCACAGGTTAGAGAACCAAGAAACACAAATGTTAGAGGGATGGTCAGGGGGCAAGAAGCCCACAAAGGATAATTCTGGAAGGCGAGTATCACTGAGTAGTCAAGTAGGACAGACTAAAAAGTTTCTGTTGGTTTCAGCAACAATTGGTGGTTGAAGACCTGCTGTGACAGCAGTTTTAATGGAGGAGTTAGGGCACAAGTCAGACTGCTTAGACTGAGGTGTGGAAGTGGGGCAAGAAAGGTAGATGGCACTCTTAAAAGCTTGGCTATAAGAAAAGGGAGAAGGATGGCACAACCGGAGCATAGAAGAGTTGTTATATTGCTGTTGCTTTAATGGGGAGACATTCATGTGAGACTTACATAATCATAAATTATCATTAGTAATGTAGAAAGTTCCAAAAATGTTAGTGGCTGCAAGTTTTCACTGCTTTGTTCATTAACTTCACTCTCCACATATACTTTTCTAATCTTACACTATATTCTTGCCATGAGCTGAATTAGTTTAGAAGCCGCAGATTTTGAAATGTTACACAGTTACTTAATAAAGCTGCCATTAGATGAAAATGTTAGAAAGCTTTTTGCCAGACTTTCACTGTGTCGTATTTTAAAATGTAAACCATGTGCATCATCGTTTTTATTTCTTTTAACCATATTAAAAATATTTGAGGCAGCAACTATATGATAATTAGAATATTATAATGGGATTCTCTTAGGTTCCCAATCTGAAGGTTTTTTTTTTTTAATGTATTATGGCTTAGCAGATATAGTTTATCATGAATGCTGTGTGATTCCACTCATTCATTTTTGAAATGACAAAATTTTAGAAATGGGGGACAGATTATTGATTCCCAGGAATTAGGGAAGGAGGGGATGTGGGTGGTGTTATAAAAGGGAACCCTGAGGGATCCTCGTGGTGGTGTAAATATTCTGTATCTTGACTGTAGTGTTGGATACGTGAACCCACTCAGGTGATAACACTGTAGAGACCCACACACACACACACACACACACACACACACACGTAAACTGGGGAAATCTGCCTAGGATGGGTAGGTTGACTCTGTCAATGTCAGTATCCTAGTTTTATAAAATGTTACCTTGGGTTCAGCTAGGCAGAGTGTGCAAGAGATCTTTCTGTATTCTTAAAACTGCATGTGAATTTATAATTATTTTACCAAAAAATCCAGTTAAAAAATGAATCCTGAAGCCCACACTTGTTGTCACCTCCTCCCCATCTCCCAGGTTACAATGCCCCATATCTCTCCGTGTACAGTGAAAATGCAGTGGACATCTTTAACGTGAACTCCATGGAATGGATCCAGACTGTCCCTCTCAAGAAGGTGATTTGACATTGAGATCATGTGACTAATGAATTACTGGCTGAAAATGGAAACAGGAATATTCATTTGTGCATTTACTAATTTGAAGGCTGAACTGAGAACAGAAAATCCACATCAAAACCCCAATTGGTTAATTTTATTACTAGTACAAAAGCTATTTTGTGATTCATACTTATATTAAAGTAGGACTATTATGATCAAATAGTACATTTATATGTATTTATGTCATACACTATAAATGCTACATACCACATTCAGTTTAGTTTCTTTTACTTGTTACTAATTTTCACTTCGTATACTTTTGCATCCTGAAAAAGAAAATTTTACAAGCTAAGGAAAAAAAAAAGAAAGAAAAACATATAACCAAACCTGTGTTTAAGATTCTCAATTAGGATTTTATAAATTCATAATAAAAAATGTGTATCTCTACTACAAATGATCTCAAACATAAATAAAAATTTAAACAATAAAGACTGCCATTCTGTAAGAAAAGATCACTGAAGATTTAAGAATAATTAAATTTTGGGATATTTATACATAAGATGAGCTATGTATCAAAAAAAAGTTTATACAGGAATAGGATGAAGAATGCAGTCACAATTATGTGAGATTTTGTCCTACTTTAAACAATATCAGCTTGGGAAAAGCTTTTGCAAGGACTGCCCAACTACATAAAACATGGAAGTTTTCCAGCATTCCAAATGTGAATCAGTCACATTAACTGTTTGATAAAATGAATTTACCAGGCAGATGAATCTTCTGAAGATAACTTTTTATTACTAGTAACTTTTAAAAAGTTAACTTGAAAATGGAATGTATTTCTATTTGTTACCAATTTTCAGATTTCTTTAACCTAGGATATTCACGTTTCTGAAATTTTATCCATGATTTTGTAACACCATCCATTCTCTTTGACTGGTATTTTTGTGTTTTTTTTTGTTGTTTATTTGTTTTGTTTTGAGGATAAAGTATTGTGAGGCGGGCACTTAGAATATTTTATTAACTAATGCTTTATATATAAGCAAATAGACTTATAACTTAATTTAAAAAAATTATTTGAGATGGTGATCTTGCTTTTTATTATTTTAGGTTCGACCCCTGAATAGTGAAGGATCTCTAAATATTTTACTTTCGGAGACAATTAGATTAATCTATTTCAAAAATAAGATGACATGTAAGAAACAACTTCTCTTCTTAGTAGAACTACTTCTAAGGGACCATGTCTCTAGCTGACTTCCCAAGGTCACAGAGCAAGCAAGTGGAGAAGATGTGACATTGATTCAATGTGCTGGTGGCAAAGAGTGATTCCCCTTCATCGTTGCATATCTGTATACACACGTTTACTTTTGGCACACTTGTTATTTTCCAGTGGGACTGATCTAGGCATGGTTGGATTGAATACAGGTTACATAAGCACCTGTAAACAATGTAATCACCATTTACAATGTTCACTGTGCAGACTCATTCACTTTCTAACAAGCTGAGGGTTTAGAAGTGCACCAAGCTGCAGTTCATGTACTGAAAGCAGATGTAGCATCTCCCTCTCCAAGCCCTACTTCAGCCTCCCCCACCTATATTTTTAGACTCTAGATTTGTGGTATGAAAAAAACACATGGATTCATTTCTTTTTTTCCTTATTTTACTGAAAGAATGGAATGCAGAGTGTAGCTAAGTATTAGTTTGCTAGGACTGCCATGACAAAGTACCACAGACTGGGTGGCTTAAACCACAGAAATTTATTGCTTATCAGTCCTGGAGGCTACAAGTTTAAGATCAGGGTGTCTGCAGGGTTTGTCCCTTTTGAAGGCTGTGAGAGACAACCTGCTCCAGGTTGGTCACTGCAATGACCTCATCTTAACTTGATCATCTGCAAATACCCTATTTCCAAACAAGGTCACATTCACAGGTATTGGAGGTTAGGACATTAATATCTTTTGGGAGGAGACTCAATTTAACCTGTAACAAGCTTTCTCATTTTCTTTTTGAAGTCTAAGACAGTTTTGATGGTTTCTGGGTGACAGTACTATTTACTTCTAGATATTAAGAACTAAAATAGAGTGGGCCCTGGACTCCTAGGGGTCTAAAGAAGAGTTGCATCCTCCCCAAAGTTTAGAAGAGGCAGAGAGTACAGGCTGATTCTTACCTCCAGTAGGTAGGTATTGACACTATCTACCTGGAGATAGGGTACCACCGGTGAAGAGCTCAGTCCCAAAAGACTGCCCCCTCCCCTCCACTTCAGACATAAGTCTCAAACCCAGGTTGTCACCTGTGGTTCTGACATACAGGGTATAGGTCAGAGGCTCCAACAGCTCCCCCCTAGGGTTTCCTTTCACATCTTACCTCCAGTAGGTAGGTATACCTCCCCTTTACCCCACCTCTGCACCTCTTCCTCCTGTTGTGGGCCTCAGAAACGCTTTGCTTTGTTACAGTAATTGTTTTAATTTATAGAAAGATTCACCCTTTACATTTTACCCTGCAGCACAACAGAATATTCTAATGCCCTTACACCACAAAAATCTGGTAGGAGGAAAACAGCATAGACATGTGAAGGCCAAAGTGGAAAGACACCAGTGCAACTGCTCTCTCCTTCTACAGAAATGATGTTGCTTTATAGATATATAAGTCTACGTATCAGCAGTTTTATTTTTCAAGTATTGTTTAAACTGAACATTAAATTCTGTCCATTAATGCTCCCTTCATATTCTTGATAATGGATAATGGATGCCATAAGCATCCAGTTTTAACTTTTAAAAATTAGAGTTGTGAGATTAATGTGCAATTAACGGATGGGGAGGCATTTTAACAATTTAAAGGATGCTGTTTTATTTGTTTAAAAATATGTATAGATGGAGATGAGCTGGTATTTCCTGAAACATCAGATAATCATCAGAAGCAAATGGTCCGACACCTCCACAGCAAGCGGCGATATTCCTTCAGAGTTCCCAGAGGGAAGGGGAGGCCGCCCACGGGGCTGTGATCACCACTCTTCACACGGGGGCCAGAAGGACCACTCCACAACCACATGTTATTTGATGTTATTTGGAAGAAAAAGGAATCTCTGAAACTTGGGCAGAAATCTCTGTTCACATCAGTTTAATGTTTATTTCTCTGTGACACTTCAAAGAAAATCTTTATATAGTAAGTATAAATGGAAGTGCAGTGTCGATTCATTTCTCTGTGAATGTGGAATAACCGAAATACAGTATGTAAGCCTCCATATAACATAAATACAGAACAAATGTGTATACACATCGTAATGTATGTCCATAATCATTTTGTGAACAAATAAATAGTACTGTGTATGCATGTACATGGATTACTCTCTGACTCTGGATGTGTTTTGCTTTGATTTTAGGATAACCTTTGGTAATGAGCCATTACTTGGCAATAATCTCTGTAACTGAACAGGCAGAAAAAACAGGCTGATCTTCTTTGGGTTACAAATAAAAACATTTCTAAAGTGATGCAAATTCTTTTAAAAGAACCATAATCATATGAAAAATACATAACATGGCAGAGCTTCTTTGATGTCTGTGGCTGTTTAAGGCAGTATTTCTACCAAAAACTTTGAAGTTTTTCAAGTTTCAAATTTTCA
The DNA here is from genome assembly GCF_054177405.1 of Leptonychotes weddellii. Lineage (NCBI taxonomy): Eukaryota > Metazoa > Chordata > Mammalia > Carnivora > Phocidae > Leptonychotes > Leptonychotes weddellii. Next base: position 3,998,341 of record NC_138382.1, read on the forward strand.
AGTCTTTTTGAAAGAAGAGAGAACTGTTAAAATCTTCAGTCTTAACTGTGGATTTCTCTATTTTTTCCTTTCACATCAACAATTTTGGCTTCATATATTTTTGAAGTTTTTTTTTATTGGATTCACATGCATTTAGATTATGTTAGATAATTATCTTATCATTATGAAAATTTCATCTTTCTCTTTAGTAGTATTCCTTATCAAGGAGTCTCCTTGGTCCAATATTCAGTTAGCCACTCTAGGTTGTCTTACTTTAAAATCTTCACAGTATATCTTTTCCATCCTTCACTCTTAACCAACATGTGTCAAATGATTTATGCGTTTCTTATATACAGCTTAAGGTTAGGACTTGATTTTCATTAAGTTTTATAATGTCCATGTTTCAACTGGGAGTATTCAGAACCCTTACATTTAATATAAATACACTGCCATGTTTGGTTTTAAATATAACATCTTTCTTATTTGTCTTAGCCTTTTTCTTTCTTCTTTGTTTCTGTATTCTTTTGAATTGTGTATTTTACTATTCAATTTTTGTTATAGTCATTGCTTGTACCACTTTTATTTGGGGGGGGTTGCTCTCCAATTTAGATTATTACAATTCTGATACCAATTAAGATGTGTGAGTTTTCCAACACCACCAAGAAATTCTGACACCAGCTGGGTGTCCTACAATTCAACTCAATTTTGACACCATCTACCTGGAGATAGTGTAGCACCTGTTAAGAGCTCAGTCCCAAAAGACTGCCCCCTCCGCTCCACTTCAGACATAAGTCTCAAACCCAGCTTGTCACCTGTGGTTCTGACATACAGGGTATAGATCAGAGGCTCCAACAACTCCCTCCTAGGGGTCAATTAACTTGCTAGAGTGGCTCGTAGAACTCAGAGAAACATCTTACTTATTACTGGTTTATTATAAAAAGAACTCAGGAGCAGTCAAATGGGAGAAACTGGACAAGTTATATGGGAAGTGCACAGAGTTTTCATGCTCTCTCCACGCCCAGCATCTCCCTGAACCTCCATGTATTCACCAGTTCAGCTCTCTGAACCTTGTCCTGTGTTTCCATGGAGGCCTCATGACATAGACATGACTGATTATATCGATTGGCCATTGGTAATGGATTTAACTTCCAGCCCTTCTCCCTTCCCCAAAGGTTGAGGAGAGTGGAACTGTAAATTCCAACCTCCTACTCACATTCTAATCACATGGATGAGTTCCTTGGAAACCAGCCCCCATTCTTAGGTGCTTTCTAAAGTCACCTGATTTAACATAACAAAAGACACCTTTATCATTCTCATCACTTAGGAAATTCCAAAGGTTTTAGAAGCTCTGTGGCAGAAATGGGACAAAGACCAAATATACATTTCTTATTATAAATCACAGTATCACAAGTATGCATCTTTAACTTATCACTATCTACCCTGAAATAATACCAATTCACCTATATTGTAAAAACCTGTAACCTATTTCCATCTCCCTCTCCAACCTTTTGTGCTATTGTAATACATTTTGTTTCTATATGTGTCGTATTTTTTTATTATACCATCATACTTGGGTATTGTTTTTGCTTAAACAGTAAACTATCAAGAATTTATTTTAAGAAGGTAAAACAATTTATATTTACCCACATATTTATCATTTTTGGCAGTCTTCATTTTTAATGATTTTTAATGATTTGTTTTGTCTGGTAACTAACATTATTTTTGAAGAGATAAGATCTGTTGTTTGCAAAATGACCCACTTTGTGAACTTGTTTTATTTTTATTGTTGTCACTCCTTCATTGAATATTCTCAAATTGGGGTCATCTATCAGGCATCTATTATACATAGGCAAAACGAATAGCATTTGAAAATGGGAATACCGGTTGTTATCAACTGGAGACTGTTTTTCAGGGAACATTTGGTAAAATCTGAAGGTTTTTTTTTTTTTTGGTGGTCAAAACTGGGTGGGATGGGTGTGCTACCGGCATCTAGTGGGCAGAGGCCAAGTATGCTGCTAAACATCCTCCCATGCACAGGCCTGTCCCCTACAACAAAGAACTATCTGGCCCAACGTGTAAACAGTGTGGAGGTCGAGAAATACTGATGGTGACGCGTGAAGCACTGTGGCTAGTTCTGAAAACTCCAAGTATTTTCGTGTGGCTGGAATGAAGTGTACAGTGTTGCTGAGAGAGTCCAATCCCAGGGAAAATGGAGGACAAGAGATCAGACAGACCAGGGTCCTAAGTATATTGCAACAAAGTTTGGATTTCATCCTGCAGGACAGAAAACATGGAATTATTAACTGAAGAATTAACATGAATAACAGTTTGAAGAGACTGCCCTGGTGGTAGTATGGACGGACTGCAGAGCAATAGGGCACTTGCAGTACTTTAGGCAAGAAATGCACAGGGCTTTAAAGCACATAAAGGGCTTCATGACTTTCTGGACGTGAGGAAGACGAACTGAAGCACGACCACTAGGTTTCCGCCTTGAGGTCGGGAGCACAGGACAAAGGAGCAACCCTGCGGTGGAAGGTGCTGAGTGTGAGATCACTGGAGAGCCTGCAAGGGGACATGCCCAGGAGGCAGGTGGCCCAGTGCTCGGGAGGGAGCTGTGTCCTCAAGGAACTGAAGCATTTAGGCGATGGCTGAACAGCTGAAGCACTCGGGGAGAAGGTCTGATCGGACGAGGAGGACCCAGACACGGGAAAGGAACCACGGCTACGTCACGGAAACGAATACCAAGAGTTTCAACAAACGAGCTCTCAAACGCTGCCTCAGAAGGTCCGTCACCTAAGTTACGGCCCCAAACGTGTCCCTTCGGCGCTCAGAAATCTCAGAAATCCCCGCAGGGCAGAAGCAGAGGGCTGCGGGCCGAGGAGCGAGCGCCAGCCGTACTGTTCGACAGCCCCACGGTTCCAACTCTCACGTTTATTGGCCCGGCTTTACTTACTTTCCACCCAAACGCCCCGCACCACCCTTGCGCAGAACAGCGTCGCACCGGGAAGCACGTCCCCACTGTTTTCTCGCGCCGCCCACCCCCATCAAAGCCACCTGGAGCTTGCCTGCTCATCAGGTTTGAAGCATCCCGGCTCTCGCCCCGGTCCGCCGCTGGACAGCCTCCCGGAGAGCAGCCTGGGGTGCGAGCGGCGCCACACGCGGGGCAGGGCCAACCCCACTGCCCCACCACCCCGCGGGAACCTGCGGCGACACGCACAGCGACTCCACGTGTATTCCCGCCCCGTCGAGGGAGGCCACGCGGAGCCTGCTGGGAGCTCACCGCACAGCACCCTGGGGACGGCCCTGCAGAGCCTTGTGCGCAGGCGTGGCCCCGCCCCCGGCCGCAGCGAGCCGCCCCGCCCCAGAAGCTCTCTCCTGCAGTAAGGCGCTGGATGGAGGGAGTGGGCTGGGCCTGGGATTGGCCGGGTGCGGCGGGAGCCGGCTCCTGCTCTGCCCCAAGGTCAGGTTCCTGCAGAAGCGGGTCTGCAGGGAAGGCTGCGGGGAGCCAGAGGGCCCAGGGCAAATTCTAGCTGCTGCTGAGGAACCAGGGCCGAGGTGCGAGATTGCTGACACTCCGTGTCCGCATCTGTCCGCGGGCACTGCCCACCACGGCCACTCGTTCTGACCATCAAGTAAGATGCTACCTGCGAAGGATGAGCCAGATGCCAAGTGATAAGCACTGGTTAAGGGTAAGCTTCTGCATTTAGAAGACAATTCGTTCTTATCGTCGTAATTCTCTTTTTTTAAAGAATGTAAAACAGGTGCAGAGAGGTGGTGGGATGTACTCGGCGTCACAAGTTTTTGGGTGAGGGAGTTCAGGTT
>NC_138382.1:4002641-4060548 GCF_054177405.1 Leptonychotes weddellii
CATTCACTATGTTCCTCTGTGGACCACATGGAAAAGCCACTATGGAGAGTCCTCAAAATAGAAAAAAGTATGATACGTATGATCCAGAAATTTCACTTCTGGATATTTATGTGAAGAAAACAAAAGCACTAACTTGAAAAGGTATCTGCACTCCTATGTTCATTGCATCATTATTTGTAATAGCCAAGGTGTGGAAACAACCTAAGTGTCTGTCAACAGATGAATGAATAAGGGACTGTGAGATATATACAGACACAGACACAATGAAATATTAAAATATTACTCAGTCATAAAAAAGAAGGAACGCTTACCATTTGTGACAATATGGATGGAGCTAGAAGGTATGATGCTGAGTGAAATAAGTCAGACAGAGAAAGACAAATACTTCTGTGTGGAATGTAGCCCTTCCCTGAACCCCCCCCCCCAAAAAAAACCCACCACCGCAACAAAGAACAGCTCTCTGTAGCAGAGAACAGATTGGGTGGGTGGTTGCCCTCTGAGGCAAGGGTGGAGGAATGAGAAAAATGGGTGAACTGCCTTTTTTGTTTGTTTGTTTGTTTTGTTGAGTTATGTTTAAATAAATTCAGGGGGCAAAGCCAATCTCCTTCCTGGGATCTAGGAGGTCAAATATGACCTGGACCCCCCTGCCTCTCGAATCAATGCCCTTCCTCCCGCCCCACTCAGCCCTCAGCCTCCAGGCCAACTTCCTGTTCCTGGGAACCCTCCTCTGAGTGTTCATCCCTGTCCCGACCTCTCTCTGGCACATCCTTTCCCCAGACAACCACTTCACTCTATCCTTCCTCGCTTAGGATTTTTGCCCAAGTGTCTGCTCTTCAGCAACCTTTGCTGACCCTTCTGACTCCCAGTGCTCAACTCCATATCCAATGGCACTGTCGCCACCCCAGCTTTGTTTTCTCCATAGAACGTACTACCAACATGCTATGCGCTTTACTAACTCATTTGCTTCCCTTTTCTCTGTGCTGGAAAGAATTTTGTGCTCAGCAAAGGTTTGTGTGGTCACATTCTAATGTCTCTGTGCCGTCTGGGCAGGAAGTCTCCCTAGGCTCTCTTTCCAGCTCAGCTGTGCATTCAAAAGATTGCTATTTGGGGTGCCTGGGTGGCTCAGTTGGTTAAGCATCTGCCTTTGGCTTAGATCATGATCTCAGGGTCCTGGGATCAAGCCCGGCGTTGGGAATCCCTGCTCTGCAGGGGGCCAGCTTCTCCCTCTCCCTTCGCCTCCCCCCACCCCTGGCTTATGCATTCTCTCTCTCTCAGATAAATAAATAAAATCTTAAAAAAAAAAAGATTGCTATTCATGTGCTATCCAGCATGATGATGTGTTTGCCTGGTCGGCTCTGTGGCCGGACCCTGAGATTCCCAAACCTGAAATCATTTCTGCGACCAGTGTGGACTTGTGGGGGACCTCAAGCACCATCTCTGAGGGTTGGTCTCCAGTTGGCCAGGTCATAATTTTAAACATGGCTTTTTGAAATGCTAAGGCACATGAAGAGTGCTGGCAGCCCCTGACTGCCAAGGCACATGAGGCAGTGACCATTGTAGTTCTAATAACATCATCTTGGGCATAATATTTTAGCGTTTTGAGATCTACTTTTAGCTTTTATTTTCTTGACTGTTACTCCAATGTGTTTTTATTTCTTGTACTTGATGGGATAGCAGCGGTGGCTACTCTGGCTCTCTTTAAATTTGTGGGACACAAACACATCACATGAATATGAAACAGTAAAGCCTGAGCTGGCACGAATTCACTGTGTATTCAGCAAAGTTAAATTTGGAATGGCTAAAGATGTGCAGAGTAATCGCTATGCTTCATGGCAGGTTAGACACACAAATGGTAAGAAGATCATAAATCACTGAATAATATTACTTTGCACAGATGATCAGGAGTTTACATTTCTTTTCCTTTTTGCTTTGTTATATGCTGGTGCTGCTTTTGGCTCTGATAGATTGAGGTCAGTGATCACAGAGTCACCTTAGCAAAGACAACTGTAGACGCCAAGCTCCTGAGGGCAGGGATTGTCCCATTCCTGTGTATCCAGGACACGGTGCCCGGCGTCTGGCTGGAACTCGGCAAGTATTTGTTGGATGAGTGAATGAATCCCATTTGGCTTCTTGCTAGCTCTGGTTTGGGTAGTTAAGAGCTATTGCATATTTTCCTTTGTAATTTAGTTAATGTTCTTTTAAACACCTTTCAGAATTTAACCTCAGGAAAGGAACATTTTCGATTGTTCAGGAATGTAAAGATTCTCACATCACAAAATGTTAAAATGTATTTGATGTGTGCTACACATGTAAATATCCTGGTTCTGTGTCTTTGCTTGTGGGTTTTGTATATATTGCTTTAATGATTGTTACAATTTATAACATTTTTCTAAAGTAGACTCCACAGAGCTTGAACTCCTGACCCTGAGCTCAAGACCTGAGCTGAGATCAAGAGTCAGACACTTAACCGCCTGAGCCACCCAGGCGCTACAATGGTAGGATTTTTTAAAAAACTTTATCTTTAAGGTGGTGAAGTTTATTTTGGGCTGCTGTGTAATGAAGCCATGTGGCCACTAGGTGGAGGTGTTGTACAGTGTAGAGCACACACCCTTCTGCTGAGACTTTTCATTGTTCTTTTTTAAAGATTTTATTTTTTTTAAGTAATCTCTACACACAACGTGGGGCTTGAACTCACAACCCTGAGATCAAGAGTCGCACGCTCTTCTGACTCATCCAGCCAGCAGCCCCGAGACTTTTACTGTTTAATACGGAAAGTCAAACGGGAGTTCTCTGGAGGAGGGCACTTTTGAATATATGTCCGTATTAAAGTTTCAAAGCAATAAATATGACCAGAACATCAAATTGTAAAGATAAATTATCCTGGTAGTGTTATTCTTCATTTTCCTCTTTTTAAAGGGTTTATTCATTGTTCTTTTACACATCAACGCTTAATATTTTCAGTTTCAAATTCCACGTACAGCATATAAAAGGAAAATGCAGCGCTATCTAAAAATCAAAGAGCACACATAATATGCATCGACACGTAAATACATAATTTTTACTGTAGTATTTATAGGGGAAAACAATGACCTCTTTTGTCATGAAAGACAAAACTTGATCTTTCCATATATATTACTCTCTTTTTCTCAGCAACTAGAAAAGTAGCCACAAAGTTAATTTGAAATTTTTTTTATGTTTAGACAATGGCTATTCACAAACTTGATCACTTAGACTGTCAGGAAAGATAACAGTACATGTCAGAATGGCTTTTGAAGGTTCTGGCATGTTTATATTGCTCTATCGTGATACAAAACTCTAAAGGCCTTTGCTCTGAATGGATTTCGTTTGTCACCATTTACTCGTACTTTTGTTTTCAAACAACCCCAAAAAGTCAAACACATTTTTTTGTGTGTTTATTTTTAAAGGAAGCATTGTCATCTGTGATATGTCTGTGGGAATTCAGTGCCGTTGTTTTACTTATCACATAATAAAGTAGTCAACTAACATCAGGTTCTCAGGTGCTCTTTCCCAGAACAGGAAATGAACTTTGAGTGCCGTGCTTCCCTGGCTATGGGTCCACTAGCGTCATTGTTATGACGCGTGCCTGGGGCCAGCTCAGAAAGCTGTGATAATTACACGGGAAAGGGGCGTTTTCCAAACCGGGTCATTCACACTCTGTCCGCGGGTGGATGGAGGAAGATGCGGGGAGAATGGTTCTCCACGAGGACCCAGGAAACACAGAACTCCAGGGACGAGCCCTCCTTCACCATCCCACATCTGCGATGATACGCAGGTTCACAAAAGCTTTGTGAGTTGGTCCTCCGGGCGCCGCGGGGCCAAGTCATGCCCTGGGGAGGTCCTTAGTGGGGTATCCTGAGTGGCCCTGCAGAGGTCAATGCCCCCCCAGGCTTGGAAGGACTTCCTCAGAGTGCTAGAGTGCTCAGTCCAACCTGGCAGCTCATTCATCATTCATTCATCAGCACGGGAGTGCCTGCGTGTATCGTATCTTCTGTACATAGATGAGGGAAGCAGGCAAAGGTGTGGATGGAGAGCAAGGAGAGGGGAATGCCCAGGACTGAGTCCTGCAGGAAGCACATGCTCAGTAGTTGGAGGGAGTTGCGACATTCTGGGAGGCCGGAAGTAAGCCGGGAGCGTATGGTGGCACAGAGAGAGCTTTAAGGAGGTGTGAGCTGTCACAGTTGTCTCCTGCTGCTGGGAGTTCAAGTACTATGGTGCCTGGGATCTACTGGGAATGGCAACAACAAGACAGGGGGGACCATCGGGAGGCCTGTTTGGTGGAGTGGGGGGCCCGGAAGTCCAAGTGGGTGAATGGGAGATGGGGAATGAAGAATCCTTCATGCCTTTTTGCCTTTGAGTAGTGGGAGAGAGATGGGCTGTGCAGCAGGGGGGTAATGCAGGGTAGAGCAGGAAAGTACCTGAGTCAGAGACATCCACACTCTGGAGGAAAGCCCCCCACCCTGCACTCTCCACATATCATCCTGAGCCAGCATCCTGTTATCCAAACCACATTTGCTTCCAAGGAAGAGGGTTTTCACCTGGGCTCAGGAGATAGACACCAGCTCCCAGTCAGTCATGGCTCCACCCTACAAACATGAACAGGTAACTAAGAGATACCAACACATGAAGAAAGCCAGAGAAGAGTCATTTCAGAAAACAGAAGAAAATTATGCTCATCTAAGGAAGGCAAGGATGGAGAGAGTAAGCCCCGATCCAAGATATTTTTGGTGCCCTGGATACAGCTGTACCTGAAATCTGATCTCGAACATTTTGATTACACAAGCCAAGATGCCTCTCTTGCTACAGCAGGTCTGAATTGCATCCGTCATCTACATCCAAGATAGCCTTGGCTGTGTTCACTGATGTATCTATTCTTGGAAAATTCAGGGACATTTTTATGGTGACCTGACATTGAGTGTATCAATTTCAGGAAAAACAAACATTAATTCCGATGCCATTACTTCTCCTGAAAATTATTTATGACACAAAGAAATGAGGGAACTAAACAGAAGAGTACATTAGGTTTATGACAGTATCAAAGAGAGTCTTCAGAATGGACACATGTCATTGCTTTATGACCCATTTAATACGTTCTCAGCATCAATGATGACCCGTAGGTTCTCATAATTTTCTCCAAAGAAATCGGTCCACTATAACTCTGCTACCAAGTGTTGTCGCACGGATTTATTTCATTACCCCCTGTTTTGCTTTTCCTTAAAACTTCATGCATTAATAAACTGTTTTCAGTTTCAGTCTGTACTGATGCATTTTATCTGTACAGCTGCTAACCTTTGGCGTCAAAAGCTGCCTTTCTCCCACTTCCAATTTCCGTGCCTCAGATACTGTTGTGGAGCTCTAGGTCACACAGTCTTAATGAGGAAGGTCTGAGAACTTTCTTCGCTTGTCTCTGTGGACACAAAGCGCCTGATCTCCCAAGTACTTTGCATCTGTCTTCAACCCTGTGTTCCTGGCTTATTGTATTTTCCATTGTTAGCTCTGAGACTCCAAACCCCACAAGGTTCGGGATGAGAGCGGAAGTCCCGTGAGGAGCTACCACGGTTGCAACCCTCAGTATAATCGGGTATCTTTGCTTTCCCGTCCAGAGCAGCCCACGTTTATTTATTTTATTTCCCTTGCAATGACGACACTCTTCCCTTCAAGGGAAAGTAACAATCGTATGGCTCACTGTCCACGTATAAACCATCTGGTGGATACGGGTTGTGAATGTAGTGCTGAATTTCAAAAGATGAAATTTCAATCTAGGCTTTAAATTTTATTCTTTTTTTCACTAATTTTTGGGATGCAGTGAAGGCGAAACCTTCACTGAATTAAGTCCAAGAGAAGACCAAGGGTGGAAAAGGGAAGAGTGAAGTTTTACCTTCAAAAGGCCAGTGTGCTGGGCCAGCCGAGCACCTGGTGAAGGGAGAGGGGCCATCCTGACCATGCCACGGCTCCCCCACCTGATCTGGCCGATGCATCACCTACTGTTTGCACCCTAACCCAAGACGCTTTTGTTGATTTATTTAAATTCTCAAGTTCATAAAAACGATGAGCTTTCTAGTTAACAAAGGAAGGGCTCTGAGCACCATAGATGTGACATGATGGTGAATTTTCCTTCCTTCTGCCTGAGAGATAAGAACTCCCCATATTGTTCAGTTGATGTTGCTACAAAAGCCTCTCTGTCCCCCAGAACAGGAGGGGCAGAGTGGAATTAGATAATGGTAGTAAATACTTTTGGTGCTTTGGCTCTGTCTTCCCCTTTATCCCTGTCGGTATGTTTTCTCCCAAGGCTGCCCCACTCCTCACCCCTAGGGGGGACTGTGTTTCTGTTACTTAATCCTGTGTCAGCCTGGGTGGGGATGAAAGGAGGATGGTGTCCCAAACTGGGCCCACCACATCCTGTCCCCAGAAGCTGGGGACTGGGATTGAGGGATGCTGCTGTGTGCTCTCGGATCACTTTAACTTAGACTATTGAAGTTTGGGACCTCTGGGAGAAATCTGCACACAGACCCATAGACGGAAGACAATGTAAAGACACACAGAGAGAAGACAGCCGTCTACAAGCCAAAGAGACAAGACTGGGAGCAGATCCTTCCCTCATGGCCCCCATCACCTGGATTTTGGATGTCTGGCCTCCAGAACCGGGAGACAGCAAAGTTTGCTATTTAAACCTCCCGGTCTGTGTTGCTTTGTTACGGCAGCCGGAGCAGACCCAGACAGGTCCTACTGTAATAGGGCCGTGGAACCGGGCTGTAGAGCTTCGAGGGTCCTCGGGTTCCATTTGGATCAGAACTATGCAAGAATAGCACAGCACCAGTCTCGAAGGTGGGCACTTTCGTAATTTAAAATTTCCTAGAAGTTATATTAAAAAAAGAGAGAGAGAAAAGAAACCAGTGAAATTAATTCTAATAATATATTTTATTTAATCCAATATATCCAAATATCATTTCAGTGAGGCATTTTGAATATAAACGATATATTTTATCTTCTCTTTGTGGTCCTAATCTTTAAAATCTGGTGTGTGCATTTCACGCTGACAGAGCATCTAAACGGTCAATAAAAGGTAAGGATATTTTGACCAACGAAAATTCTTTGGGGAGGGCACTTGAAGAAGACACAGTTTCTCATTGTACTATTCTTGCTCCACTTCTGTGATTTCAACATTTGTTGTGGAGTCATCTGGTCCTTTTTGTTGTTGTTGTTCTGATATCTCATCTTGGTAAGTATAATCCTTCCCGACAGAGATGTGTTATTGGGCGGGGGGGACCCATCACTAGATATTCCAAAGCACACGGCAGGCCACCGTGTTTTGATTTTCTGCGTGTGATGATGCCAGGAAGTTGATCAGACCTTGGTGTTTGCCACAGTGAAGACCCCAGCCCCGCGCTGCACACCCCCTACCTCCTGCCCCTCTCTTTCTTGTTCAGGTGGATTCTTGGCATGCCACCCCTGAGAGGAATGGTGGGGCTGCAGGCTGAGCAGCAGAAAAACCAGGGCTGGAGAAGGCTCTGCTTTCTGCCCTTTGTCTCTGAGCCTTAAGAAAAGGGGTGAATCAAGCAGCATCCTTGCTTTTCCGATACGTCACCCTGATCTGAGGATCTGACCTTGTTCCCTGAGTATCACAGCAGTGGTTGGATCTTAAGGGCTCTTGGCAGTGAGGAAACATTCCTTTTTCCTCATTACCATATTCAAACGAAGGCACAGATCTGTTGGTAGTTCTGCCATGATTTTGCTCATCTTCGAGCAAAACTGTAGTGAGTGTTCGCTAAAGGTCATACTAGAAAATTATAATTAATTTCTCCCCTCTGGGAATCTTTACCTATGGTTTTATTCCTTTTAAATTTCTATGTTTTTTAAGAGAAGTATGTTCTGGCAAAGAGAGTTTTGGTAATAAGTGAGCGGCCTGGAAAATGCTCATTTTCTCACGTGGGCCGGATCTGAATTTCCTCTCTGCTTCCTTTAAAAGGAGATCTACCGTGACGGTTTTTGAAATCACATTTTCTGTCATTAAGGAGGGAAGCAGGAAGACTGATCGCCACAGTCTCGCAACTGAAACTATTTGGATGGTTCTCTTCAAAAAACTCCAACACCTTGTGATTAACGCATAAGTTTATCTTCACGAGGTGAATGAGGCAAAAACGAGATATATAATTTTACCTTCATAAGAATTCATTAATAACTCCTTTGATTGAGTTCTTTCATCAGTCAGCAAGCGTTTATTAAAACTCAGGGTTAGTTGGGAATTGGCCCGGTTGTGGAGGGGTCAGAGGTGGACGCCCTGCCGCGATGCTTCTGGATTTCCCTCCTCCAGTGAGCGGGCTGGCTTGACTTATGAATAAAGACCCTGCAGATCCCCCTTAAACTGCCTCTGTGTACTGTTCTCTGGGGAGCTGAGCTCATGCTAGGTATTTCATCTTAGAAAATTCAAAATGAAAAACGCAAACTTGTTTGGACTGCGATGGTCCCACCAACGAAGAGGTGTACTTTTACAAAATGGGATTAAAGACTCTCCACATGTTAATTCGAGTAATATGAGCTGATACTAAACAACTGATGTTGGATTTTATTGTCATTATTCTACGGCTTTCTACCCGCTTCCGATGCTGCGAGAATTGCCCCTGAGAGTCCTGCATTGTGGAAAGGGTTAAAAAAAAGCCTCTTCTTGGGGCACCTGGGTGGCTCAGTCGTTAAGCGTCTGCCTTCGGCTCAGGTCATGATTCCAGGGTCCTGGGATCGAGCCCCGCTTGGGGCTCCCTGCTCAGTGGGGAGTCTGCTTCTCCCTCTCCCATTCCCCCTGCTTGTGTTCCCTCTCTCAGTCAAATAAATAAATAAAATCTTTAAAAAAATGCCTCTTCTTTTATCTTCTTTGTGTGAGTCTTGGGTTCATGTTCAGGGATGGGTGGGTTGAAAGGGCACAACGAAGAGATAAACACGCGTCCGGTTGAGAAACGTTTCCACGGAGGCTTCTGCTCTTCCCTTAAGTTGAACGAGGTAAATACAGAATGTCTTAGCACTGAGGTATGCTTCAGTCACAGCCCCTGGGCTGTTAGAAAAATGAGCATGGGCCGGAAACGTTCCCTTGGTTCCCTCTCCAATGGATTGCCTCGAGCCTGGCGCCTAGCCAGTTATCTCCAATAGGCAACAGAAACTCTCTCTCTCCCTCCTCTTAGTAAACAAAGCTGTTATCGTTTTACCTTTACCAGCCTGTATTAGGGCCTGATTGCTGCAGTGACAAATCACCACAAACCCAGGGACCTGAAACAACACCAGTTTCTTCTCTTACAGTCCGGAGGGCAGGATTTCTCAACTCCTCGGAGGGCATCAGGATAATCTGTTTCTTGGCCATTTGCAGCTTCCAGAGCGTACCAGTACCATGGTCCCCTTCCGCATCTCCCCAGCACAGGGCAGCATCTTCAAACCTTTCCCTCTGTCACATTGCTGCCTCTGTCTGTGGTCAGATCCCCCTCTGTCTCCCTCTTACAAGGACCCTGATGATTACACTGGGCCCACCCAGCTACAGCAGGATAACCTCCCCACAAGATCCCTAACTGATTCACATCTGCAACGTCTTTTTGGCTGCCTAGGGCAGCATATTCCCAGGTTCCAGGGATTAGGACATCTTTGGGATCATTACTCAGCCTTACAAAATCCCAGAGCCTGTGCGCTCTGATGGACTTGGATTTCCCCGTGGCCTGATGGGGCATCACCCCAACCTCCCCGCTCCTTGCAGAGCCAGCAGTTTGGGCCGTGAGACCACATGTGAGGACAGGCCCTTTGCTGTCTGTCTGTCTGTCTGCTTGGCTTCTACATAGACAGAGGGAAAACGTGGGTATGGGGGCTTCGAGTTTTGGGCTGAAGCTTAATAGCACGCTTGAAATTAGAAACATCAGTTTAAAATGTCTTTATTGTCTTGTTCGGAGAGTAACGGAAAACTCTCTGAACCTCCGTGGAGAGAAGGATGCGGGTGGAGAAACCAGTCTGCACACCAGACGCGGAGGTTCCTGCTTCATGGAGTTTGCCCCTTCGAGAAGTAAGCAGTCATTTCCAAGCGTATCAGAGCGAGGATTGCCGCGAAAGGTTAACGCTTACATGTGTTGGATTTCTGTGTCTGTGTAACAGACTCGTCTGCATGTTCAGCTCTCACAGAGGGAAATGGCAGTTGGACAGTAGATTGTCCAGAAGAGGGGGCCCAAGACTTTAAAAAATGCCAGGAGCCCTGTAATGATTCAAGGCCACAACAGGAAGAGGCCTGCCCCAACGAATCAAGCATGTGACCCCCTAGTTCTCCTGGGTGCTTGCTACTGTCTTGCTGGGCGCTCAGCTGAGCTCCTCGTGCCTCTCTGGGAATCGATCATGCAGGACCTGGGGGTCCTGGGACCTTACAGTTCCCCATTTAAGGTCCCTCAGGCCCACCAGGATATAATAAATTATGAATACCTGCTTTGTTTGCTTTCTGTTTTGGTTTTGGTTAATTGTAAAAGGAATACTGTACACTTGGAAAATTCACGACAGAAAATAGCAGTATCCAAAGCTAAAACTCTCCTTCTCTCCCCATGGACAGAAATACTAGTGCTGGTTTGCTTAATAGACTTTTAAACATGACATATTTATATTCTTTGCTTGACTGGCTCCCATTCTCCACTTGTTTGGAACGCATGCCCTGTTCTCATGCACACTCGACCTCATGTAGACTTTCTAGCTTTAAAGGGGGCTGTGAGCTGTGACACCAGGTAACAAGAACCCGATTGGTGAGTTGCATGTGACGGCATCTCCGTGGGGGCTGGGTCGTAACAACAACCAAACTACCAGCACAGCTTGGGCACCTGTTAGGGGCTGAGTTGTGTCCCCTCCCCCAAAATTCATTATGTTCAAGTCCCAACCCCTAGTACCTCGGGATGTTACCACATTTGGAGAGGAGGTCATTACAGAGATGAAGTTAAAATGAAGTCACAAGGTGGCCCTAATCCCATCCGACTGGTGTCCGTATAAGAGCGAGAGATCAGGACACAGACGCCCATAGAGAGGACCCCGTGAGGACACAGGGAAAAGACCGCCGCCTAAACCCCGAGGAGAGAGGCCTCCGGAAACCAGCCCTGCCGACACCTTGATCTCGGTCCTCCAGCCTCCAGACTGGGAGGAAACAAATGTATGGTGTTGAAGCTGCCCCGTCTGTGGTGTTCTGTGCTGGCCGCCCTAGCCGACTAAAACGGTACCTGTTTCCAGGAGCCCGGTCCCTGTTCTGAAAGGCGCTGTGTCTGTATAATTTTGTGCAGTGCCCGGCGTGCCCCCAGCAGAGGATGCTAGGGCTTCTGCTGTCGGGTGAGCCTGTGCAGCTCCCGATCTCACCTGCTCTGGGGGGTCGGGAGGAGCGTGGCATTGGGATGCCCCAGGCCCTGGTCCAGCATCTCTGCCTCCAGCTCAGGGCGAGGGAAGTGTCTGGTTTCTGGATCCCAAAGCATTGGGGGCCAGGAGTGTCAGCGGTCCCCTCCTTCCAGCCAAAGAGCAGAAGGACCTTGCATCTGTGACCAGAGAAGCGCGCCGCTTCTCGGTTTCTGCGGGAGTTAATCGCCTCCCGTCACATGTCACAGGTCAGCTCTCAGATTCCCGGATGACGGGGCGTGTCTCCCGCAGTGACAACTACGGTGCGTGCGTCTTGGCCGCCCTTTCCTCGCTCTGCAGCTTCCAGCAGCTGGGGCTCCGGCACCTCCGTGCGTGGCCCCAGCAGAGCCTCGACCGCTGGCTGAGCAGGTCTGCACGGCGGGCGGACCGCGCTTCCAGCTGACAGGTGCAGAGAAGTCAATCCTGGCTTCATCTCCTGCCGACCTTGCCTACAAGCGGGGTGTCGTTTGGTCCTGAGTGTCAGGCTGTGATCTGAGCTCTGTCCATATTCAGCACGGTGGCCATAACCGAGAAGTTTGTAGCGGAGAAGCTTGACAGGCAGGGTTTGTGCTGAGGCACCAGCGGGGGGCCAGGGGGGTGGGAGGTGGGGGGTGGGGGGTGGGGGGCCCTGCCACCCTCCTTCCCCTTCTGCCTCCCTGGGAGTCAGCTTCCATGAAAACAAGGGTCTGTTGTTAACTTTTCATGCTTCTCATTGGATCTCAGCTTGCTTCCCTGGCACTCCCCTGCTTTTAGGTTAATATAAACAACACATTTTGAATCATTTTAATTAAAAAATGGGTACCGACTCTGTCTCTGTCATGAAACCACCATGAGAGTCTTCTGTTTTGGAAATTGCTTATAGAAACTCAAACCAGTCTCAAACACTGTTCTTTGCACATTGCAGCGGGTCCTTTTTAGCAACCCTGTCCTTCTGGCAAACTCCTGCTCATGCTTTGTGTCTCGGCACAAATGCCACCTCCCCTGGGAAGCCCTCCCTGCTTCTACCCAGGCTCGATTTTATGGCACATCCTTGACACCGTTTCTGTAATACTTTCCTCATCTCTGCAAGATTTTCTTCACAATCTTCATAAACTTTATGAAAAGAGTTTGCTAATTTCTTTAAAAAGTAAACACAGCTATCATACGATCCGGCATTCACTCTTAGGTATTTACCTAAGACACATGAAAGCATGCGTCCACACAGGGATTTGTGCATGATGTTCATAGCAGCTTTAATTGTCCTCGTCAAAGCCAAGAAGCAGTGCAACTGTCCATCAGCAGGTGAGTGGGTGCAGAGTGTGGTCTGTCCACACAGTGAAAGGCTACTCAGCAACAAAAGCGATGAACTGATGTGTGCAGAAGCATGGAGATTTCTCAGACACGTTTTGATGAGCGAAAGAAGCCAGACATAAAAGAATATATACTCTGTGATCCCATTTATAGGAAATTCTAGAAAAGATAAATAGGAATTACAGCACAGAAAGCAGAGCAGTGGTTGGCTAGGGCTGGGGGACAGGTAAGGTTAGCTGCTGGGAGGGGGGTGGGGGGCAGTTATGGAACATCCTGGCCTCAGAGGTGGCTCCCAAGAGGGCAATCGAGTGTCCAAATCAATGTCCATGGGAGAGTGGGGGAGGCAGGACTGGATGTGGGTTGGTTTTGCAATCCAAGGTGGCTGCTTTGCAGGGAAAAGGAAAGGAAGGAAGATGGGGGGAGGGGTCAGAGGACAGGGTCCCCTGAGATGGTGGCTGGGGTTAAAGACACAGGAGAGAAAGCCGGTTAGTCAGTTACTGAGACAGGAGCCAAGTGAATCCGGGAGCGTGAAGAGAATGGATTCCCCAAACAGAAGTTGTAGGAAGACCAGGGATCCGAAACATGAGTCCTCTCTTACAGCCGAAATCGGCGTGGCCCAGTGGAAGGCAGGCTCTGTAGCATGGGGCACAGAAAGGCTGCCCCAGATGGGGGCTCGCAGGCAGGGCCCGAGTGGGGTACACAGATGCGTCCCGGCTCAGTCAGACCCGGCTCAGGGCTTGGGTGGGGCATGTCCTACTGGCCTCCAGGGCTTGCCCAGGAGGTTGGGGCAGGACGGCACCTGTCCATACCAGGAGGCAGGAAAATGGGCTTCTATTTTCCATCCTCTTTTTCCTTATCACTAGGTAGGTGGCGATGTTAGTTCTCTGAGAAATGACTCAGAGGCAGAAAAGCAAGATCAAAGTGGAAAGCGAAGCAGAGGGGAGAGGGACCCCAGCGTGAGGGAGCTCTTGAGTTAGCATGTCGCCGAAGCGTGAAAAGCCACACGAGTGTGGGAACAGTTCAGTCACCGGGGACACTGTGGGTTTTCAAGAGTAAGTTGAGAAACTTATTGTACATAGTAAGACTGTATGCAGTGACCGAAGCGGGAAACATCCGTTGAAAGTAGGACAAGCCGATGCATCCGAGGTATGAGTATCATGTCTCATGAGTCCTCCCTGTAACGCACAATTTTGGGGACAGCAGCCGGCCGCCTTCGAAGCCTCCCTGCCTTTCATGTACCAGCGGTGATAGCAGCTCAGACACGTGAAGAAGGTTTAAACTAAGCGAGTGCTGATTCATTTTTCACATCTACCCTATTACTTACTACTCACTGTGGTTTTTTAAAAGATTTTATTTATTTATTTATTTATCTGACAGAGAGAGAGAGATAGCGAGAGCAGAAACACAAGCAGGGGGAGTGGGACAGGGAGAAGCAGGTCTCCCGCGGAGCAGGGAGCCCGATGCGGGGCTCGATCCCAGGACCCTGGGACCACGACCTGAGCCGAAGGCAGACGCTTAACGACTGAGCCACCCAGGCGCCCCATTACTCACTGTGTTTTAAAAACAAAACAAATCAGAGCACAATGTTAACAGAACCGTTTATTACAAACAGCTACTTACTGGATCAAATTCAAGCATTTGGTTTGTTTTGCCCAAAACACTGCTGTTGAAATTTGTTGAACAATCAAGCCTTGTCTCCTATTTCTTCTAGTCTTTTCCCAGGTAGCCTTTCCCCTCTCTGATGTGAAAGAAGTCCTGCCAAAATTTGTTTATGAGACAGACTTGACCTGCAAAGGATCAGATCACGGTCAGCCAAGCAAGGATGCGCGTGGAGACGGGAAACTTTCCCAGGTGTAGACACGCTGACCTGGGTACCAGGTCTTAATCTGAATAGACACTCTGTTTCTGACCCACATTGCCAGTACCTCCTTTTCCCCTCCTAGAGTCATGTTGCTGTGAGACCTAACAGTGAAACTATTATGTGCAGCCTTGACATTGGGTTAAAGTGGGAGGGGCTCAGATGGCCTGACCACATGCCCCCTCAAGCAGGGTCCCCCCACCCAGCAACCCTGCTGATCCCAGGGGCCAGGTGCACTCCTCCTCCCCCGGCTGTGAGTATATGTGACTAATAAATTGCCATCGGTCTCGTCTGTCCTGTGCCCGATGCTGTGTGTTCGGCCCTCCCTGGAAAGCGAGGTGGGACTCCTTCCTTCATCAGGATGAAGGGGGGCAGTTGAAGAGTCACGTACGAAGCGCGTGTCTGCATGGCTTCTTGTCTCTTTGGGCATGGTGAGTGTCAGTAAGGAGACACCAGCTCTGGGGCAGTGACCCTGCAGCCCTTACGGGGCAGCAGTCCACCTGCCTCTCATTCCCCTCTTATGAAAACACCTCTTCTCAGTGCTGGCCCCTGCCCCTGCATTCTCAGTCTGGGCTTAGGAACACCTCTCTGTTCCCCTCCTCTGGTTACATGCTCTCTCCCCAGAACTCCCCCAGTTTTCCCGGTTGGCTGGTACTCTGCTGCTTCTGGGTTTATCCATCTAAATCTTCAATGAAGCTCCCGCTTCAGATCCCCATCTGACTTTGGGATGCATCCGTATTAGTGACCAGGCATCTCTTCAAACTAAACTGGTGTCAAGTGTCTCATCCTTTCCATCCCTTTCCTCAAGTGTGGACACCAGCGAGCACTGTTGTCCTTGCCGACGCCCTTGAACCACCTTCCAGCAGATGTGATGACCTCCTTGCTTCCCTTTCCTGGGAACCCTCCTGCTCTTGTTGTAGTTTCCAGCTCAGAAAAGTGGTTTATAAAGCAAATTCGAGAGGCAACGTGTATCCAACTGCCAGTGGGCGTCAGGTACTGACCACCTCCAGGGTAAATTAGGCGCGTCTCCTCATTGCAAGCCTTCAGAATGACGGGGGGCGGGGAGGGGCAGAAGCGAGCATCCAGCAGGGAGGGGCAGAAGCGAGCATCCAAGCAGCACCTTCTCTGCTGCTCTGTGAGCAGTATGTACGTCATGGGAAGGTGGTTGGGTCAGTCAAGTCTAAACGGTGTGATGCTTTGGCTACTTCTTTTCAGTTTCTCTCCAAGTGGATGCCATTTTAGGACTCCTAGAGTCAGAATTGGTTGTCATTAGGGTGAGCCTTTCAGACTCATGCAGTTGTGCGTTCCCTAAGTGCAGGGGGGAGGGGCACACAGTGACGGCTCACTGAGGGGCTCCAGACTCAGACGCTGAGTTCTAGAACACTAGAACACTAGTTCTGGTGTGTGGCTCCCCCCACTCCACCAAGCAATTAACTCCATTCTGACAGTTTCTACCTGGAGACGCATCAGATCCCCCAGGCTAAGGACTCAATCCCTCAAAACTCACCGTCACCCTTTATCAGACGTCAGCCGTGAGTCCAGGCTGTCCCCTGTGCTCTGGTTCTGGCCCCTAGATTGGTTCTCACTCTCCCAACCCCACCCTGGTTTTGATGAATTTGCCAGAATGGCTCACAGAACTCAGAGAAACATTTTACTTACTGGAGTACAGGTTTATTATAAAAGGATAAAACTCAGGAACAGACAGGTGGAAGAGATGCATAGAGCCAGGCATATAGGGAAGGGCACAGAACTTCCATGCTCCCTTCAAGGATTGCCTGTCCAAACCCCCACTTCCCCATCCTTTGGGGTTTTATTGTTTTGTTTTATTTATTTATTTATTTTTGCTATCAATTCCATTCCCTGAAATAACACTCTTCTCAAAGTAACTTGCAAAAAACACTCATAACCATCATAAATAGATATATTTTTAACACTTTTCTTAATGCATCACAGAATGTCAAATGCGTCTCTTCGCATGAAAAAAATACCGTTTACTTCCTACTAAGTGGTGAGTACTTTTTAAATATTGTTATTCCAAGTGTTTATAAACACTTATCCAAATGCATTACAGATAATCTATCGCATCCGTTCCCTGCGAAAACACTCTTCTGGGTTTTTATGGAGGCTTCATGACGTAGATACAACTGATTAAACCATTGGCCATGGGTGACTGGGTCAACCTCCAGCCCCTCTCCCCTCCCCCAGGTTGGGGGGCTGGGGCTGAAAGTCCCAACCCTCCAGCCACAGGGCTGTTTTCCCTGGCAACCAGCACCAACCCTCTGTGCTTTCTAAAAGTCGCTACATTAACACAAACTCAGGGATGTTTGAAAGGGATTTGTTATCAATATCAAGACATCTTTGCTGCTCTTATCACTTAGGAAATACCAAGGATTTTAGGAGCTCTGTGCCAGAAATGGGGACGAAGACCAAATCAACGTTTCTTATTATAAATCTTTATTGGGCTGCATGTTGACCTCAGAGGTGAGGGGTCCTTGTCACCGACCCCTTTCAGACCCACCTCTCTTGGCCCCGCCTATGGTCCTGTGAGTCTCCTTGGCTGGGACGCTCTTTCCACCTTCCAGCCCAGGTCAGAACCGACCCCTTGACAGTTCTTCCTGGAGGCTCCAGCTCATGAGCTTACATCAGTCTTTCTTTCCTCTGGATTCTTCACCCGACAACTCAGCCTTGCCTGGGAGGCACTGTCATGGCCTCCAACAAGGTCACAGTAACTTACATTCTGAGGCAATAAAAGGCTTTCTGCACAGTTTTACCATGCACCAAACAACTCACTGACATTGTTAAATTGACTAGAGTCTTTTCAGCATGTGCTTTTGTTTTGCCGTCAGGTATCAGCCATCCCATCAGGGAATAGAGGGCATGTCTGACGCCATCTTAACTATGATGTCAGCAGTAGTTGTCCCAACTTGCCTTTCTTTGACTGCTTCTGCATTTTGTTTCCATGAGTGTGTTTCTCAGACACAGGTTCCTTTCTGAAGTGATCCCTACATCCTGGTGCAAAGGCGTTCCCTATCAGCTCAACAGAGCAGTTCTTGTTCCTTTTCTAAAACCCCACTCCTGTACCAAGGTGCCATTGATCATCACGAAAGTAGAACAAAAGGTCCTGGTTGAGCACCTGTCACTTAATCTCTTTCAAAAACTAATGAAGAGAAACCAACCGTGTGGTCAGATGAGTCAGGTTTAGTTCTGAACAAATCGGCAGTCTCTTAAAAAATGATTTGGGCTCGAACGGGGAGCATGAGAGAAATGCACTAGGATTTTCATTGTTTTTCTGCCTCAGTAGGGTAGAGTCTTGGTTTTTGAGGTGATGTTGCCTATTTTGGGGTGCCTGGGTTAAGCGGTTAAGTCAGTTAAGTGTCTGCCTTCAGCTCGGGTCGTGATCCCAGGGTCCTGGGATCCAGCCCCGTGTCGGGGTCCCTGCTCAGTGGAGAGACTGCTTCTCCCTCTCCCTCTGCTCGTGCTGTCTCTCTCTCTCTCTTTCAAAGAAATAAATAAAATCTTAAAAAAAAGAATTTTGAGGATGTTGCCTATTTTGGTTCACAACCAAATAATTAACGGTAACTTTGTATTTTTTTTAAACTGCAAAATATATTTTTCTCCAAGTGACTTTTGAAATAGGAGCCCATGTTACCAGGACCTGCACATAAAGACGGAGAGCCTTGAGAGCTGAAGGTGGAATTTGCAGCCCTGACAACTCCATTCAAACACAGCTGTCTACTTCTTATCAGACCCGGTTAGCCCAAGGCATTCCCATGCCCTTTCTATGGTTCCCTCTTGGTCTGTCTATTACTGGCCCAGGAAAACGTAAGGCTCGGTAATTTGCAAGTGCAGTTCAACTCTCTGAAAGAGGTAGATTTAAAACTAGTTTTAGAATAAGAAGAAAACCACTGTGTGCTGTCTCTTAGATTTCTAGATTGCATGGTTGACTCAGTTCTACGCATAAACAAGTTATTCACATTTCTGGAGAATATTATCAACTCAGTTCAGTTCAGCGCAATCTCATTTGTTGAGCTGGTGAACGTGGGGGAAGGTGAAGAGGGCAGAGCTGAGTCAGGTTTCAGAGCCCGACTGCCGGGCCCACTGTGGAGTCTTGGCCTCACACTTAGCTTCTTGAACACCACAAACATGTGTAAAGTGAGGAAGCAATACCTCCTACATCATAGGTTTATGAGGAGGATTCAAGTGCAGCCAGCAAACGTGTTTCCTCCACTAGTGCTGAGCTCCTGTCTCCACAAGGACTCAGGCCATACTCGTCAGCCCCCTTCAGAGGGGGCATTCGTACTCTGGGCATCAGGTGCGGGTGATGATATCTCCACTTCTTTCCACTTCTGAGGCGGTAGATCCAAATGATCTAGTCCAGTCGCAGTGCACCTTATTTTTCTCTTTCCTGGAGTGTGGGATGCCAGTCCGTATCAGCATGCCCTGCTTAACGAGAGCCTAACTAAGAAACAGAAACCAACTCAACTTTCAAACAGAGGGACTTCGGGGAGCCTGGCTGGCTCAGTCGGGAGAGGATGTGTGACTCTTGATTTTGGGGTCGTAGGTTCGAGCACCCTGTTGGGGGTAGAGTTTACTAAAAAAAAAAGAAGTAAAACGGAGGAAATTTAAGTTATTGGGGAAGGTGGTAGTATTGTGTATGATCCCTAAAATAAAACAAAGCCCAACATATAGCATGATGTCCATAAGATAAATTTTGTAAGTACACCAAGGAAATTAAAGAGTGGCTTCCACGCAGGGATAGGGTACACATGGGTGACAAAAGAGCTGACGAGCCAGATGGAAAACAGAGGCCACCTGGAGATGGGTAACTGGGGATTGTCACCCCCAAATCATAAGGCCCAGGCAGGAGGGAGTGTTCCCCAGCTTCCAGGAAGCAGGGACTGTGACCAGAAGCTGGTGCCATGAGCGGACTTGTTCCCTAGGACCTAGAGCAACGAAGGAATCAAGAGCAGAGGACCAGGCTTCTCCTTTCCTTCTGCTTCCCAATTTCCCACCAATGTGTCCACTGGTAGAACCCTCCAGAAACCAACCCTGGATGCCTAGGAAATGCAGGTGACAGGAGCTAGCCCCCACAATACAGAGGAAGAGCTGAGAAAGTTGAGGGATGATCTGAGGGCAACCTGGTCAAGGACTGGTACAGTCTACCTAACATCAGTTTGTGGCTGCCAAAATTATGCACAGAATCAGCCAACTACCAACTGTCAGGGCAGACAAGAAGTCCTCTGAGCCCAGGTCAGGCTCAGCCGAGTGGCTCAAGCTCTGATAGACCACTCATGAGGGTTGAATCGACATCTCCTCCAAGAATCTAGTTACCGTCTTCTGATGAGCAGGCTGCTCTGGCGTGTTCTTTGCCTGACAATCTCAGAGACACAAGAGGGCAAGCCAAAATGGGGGACCACTTGTGTCTAGACTGAGAAGGGACACGCTCGCTCTTTTACCAAAGCAAGTCACCTAGCTGAGCCCACTGTCAGAGAATGGGGAAGCATGCCACCTTTTGTGGGAGGGACTATAAAATTGTAGGGCAAAGGGCATGGACACAAAGAAGGTTGAAGAATTAGGGCCAGTTAATTCCATCTAGAACAAGTCCTTTCATAGTGGAGGATGACAACACACGTAGGTTGAACCAACAATGCATGATCACTACCGCGAAGTATGAACATGATTCCAGATGTCAGCCAGTGGTCATCTTTACCGCAACCCTTCCACACCAAACCTGTTGCTGCTTTCAACCTCACTTTTTTTGGGCTGTGTAGGAACTTCGTACTTTCTCTCAAGTTCCACACCCCCC
This sequence comes from Leptonychotes weddellii, assembly GCF_054177405.1. Classification (NCBI taxonomy): domain Eukaryota; kingdom Metazoa; phylum Chordata; class Mammalia; order Carnivora; family Phocidae; genus Leptonychotes; species Leptonychotes weddellii. The sequence goes on from NC_138382.1 coordinate 4,022,993, forward strand.
CGCCCCATTACTGAGCACCAGGACTTTCTCATGCCAGAGAGGGACGCAGGGCTTTCCATGCTAAGACGAGGACAGTCCCAGACACCTGAACCAATGGTGCCTGATCTGCTTGCCAAAAATAAATAGATAAATAAATAAAGCACAGATGCTTTTGTTTACCTTTTTGAGACTTAATATTTTTAATATATGTTTGCCATTTTTATTACAAATTTGTGGTGTCTTTTTCTCTGCTCATTTATGTATTGGGATTATTATAACTTTTAGTGGATTGGAATGGACTTCTTACATGCAATAAGCTTGATTCCTCTCTTTCCTCTACTTTCAGAAAAATCCCGAGTGTATGTTGGTTTCTGTTCCTTTTTGAGAAAGTGTCCCCTGGCTGATGCAGCTTCCCCTTGGAGGCTCAGCCCTTCACGCTGGTGCTCCAACAGCTAAATGACGCATTTGATCTTGGGCAGCTCCTATCCTTTTGTACCTTGGGGACCGTGATGTCCACATGTCCCATGCCACGGTGATAACTGGTCACATCACTGGTTTGGCTGCTTGAGTTAAACTTGCTTGTCAACGTTGTTCACGTATTATTTTGAAAAGATCAGAAACAGCTTGCGCCTAGGTACGTAACACGTCTCCTGGTGCCCTGGTACCTTTGTGATGTTCCCACGGAAAGGAGTACCGGAAATTCACCGGGGAAATGCTGTTTTTCTGTCTTTGTCTCTGACTTTGTCCTACCTAAAATCGAGCCCTTTCTTCTCCCCTAAAAAATGTGAGATTGCACGTCCTCTGTTTGCATGTCATCTCTTCTCATTGTGGGATTTTCTATCTTGTACCAGTGTCACTCTCGGGGAGCTTAGGAAGGACGGACAGACAGGAGGGGGCAACGGAACGAGTGACAAATAAGCTAGGTTTTCAGTTGGGAAACAGGTTAACTTTGGTGCATTTTGCAGAATCTGGGCTTGAAGCTGTGATTTTGGGGTGTGCATGTAGCTGCTGGCTTCCTGTGCACACCTCGGCAGTGGGCACGGCTCAGGCTGTCTGTGGGGCACGGCTCCGGCTAACAGGCAGCCACCCCTTGAACGCTGTTCCCTCCTGGTAAACACACTGAAAAAAGTGTGGTCCGAATTCTCCACCACTCTCCCCGCGTCTCAGATGGACCAACGAATACATTTATGTCTTCCATGAATTAGTCTGATTTACCTCCTAAGAGATTTTTAAAAGTAATTTTCACGTGGATTTATTTTCTTCTCACCCTGAAGTAATGGAGACTGATTTTCCTCTCCCCCCTCCAGCTCCGGTGAGGCTATGCACCGCCTGGAGTTTAGCAAGGTAGTCCCACAGGCTCGGGGGTGAATTGCATTGTGAAACTCACAGCGTGTGGGTAGACACAAGAGTGGGGACATATATTCTTGTTAAGCCTCCGCGCGACAGAGGAAGAATCAGTGTGGAAAGTCAATGCGTGAGGGCAGTATCTACGGAACCCGATGTGGCCGAAATGTTGGGACGTTTAGCTGTAGGTGTGGAATTATATGAGAAAAATTCTTCCTCGGCTTGTGGTCCAGACTGGCTTCGAGGAAGGGAAAAGCGTGGAACGAACTCGGATCACCTGGCCGTGCGAGAGGGAAAGACTCACGTGCTCTGATCTCCTCTGAAGACACACTGCTATGGAAGGTCCTAGAGCTTGTGACCTTATCCCTGGACAGGTTTAGATGGGCAGGTGCTGTGGACTGAATGTTGGTGTCCCCCTGCCCCCCAAGGCATACGTGGAAGCAAATGACGGTCAGTTATTAAGGCCTTGCAAGCCTAACAGCCAGCCTCCCGGGACTTACCCAGATTAAACACCTCCAATTAAACACCCCTTTTCCAAAAATAAATGAACAATGCCTCTCTACTAAAATATGAAGTGTAATGCTTGGTGGTCTTGTTAACAGCGAGCTTTTCTTTTTCTGCGTGGTGTCCACGTGGCCGTATTGACAGAGAACAGAGTGCAGCGCTCAATCCTCAGGGAACCTGTCCCAAAGCTGCTGTCTGTCCCTCCTCCTGGCAGGTTATGTTCCTCCTTAAAAAACTCTGCCAGGCTCCACAAATCCAGTAGTGAAGGGTACCAGGGAAAAGGAGCATGAAACAAAAGTAAAACTCACTGGAGATGCATCTCATGATACGTTGGAAGGGCTGGGGGTGATTTTTCAATTACTTAGTGAATCAATGTGTGTGAGCTTGGGCTCTCTTCGTATTCTCCCACCAGTACTTTAAGGACAGCAACCTCAGAGTCACTTAAGACAACCTGAAGGAGACCGAGGACTTCCGTTATACAACAACACTTCATTGTTCTAACTCCTTCCAAATTCCATGCTGAACCTCATGGCGTGATCTGAAACAGACATGTTTTTAATGCTCTATCAACTGACATTTGGTGAACATAAAAGAACTGTGGGAGGATGACTCCAGTCACAGGAGTCATAAGCTTTAACGATTTCTGGGAAGTTCACCAAGTGACAATAAATCATACCTTCTTCTCGCTCCCATCCGTTTTGTTATCACCCAATAAACTCAGAATTAGACATATGATAGATTCCAACACACTCTGCGTATTCACAGAATGTGACCAGGATGGTACACCCTGGGGGAAGCAGGGACTTCCTCCCAGTTCTGTCATGAAAAGTCCCATCTAGATGGAGTCATCACATGACATCAAGAAAAAAATTATCTACTTACTGCAGAAACAGGTTTGGACATTTCCGGTGAAAATTATTTAAGCGCTACATGGATTTCACCCAAAGGAAATGTGCTGTGCTTCTCAAGTTCAGAGAGTACCAACACTAACGACCTGTCATAATATTCAGCATGGCAACAATATGTTCTTGCTATTCTACAAAGAGTAAGCGTGTATCGAAAGGACTATAAGCCGGTATTTGATTGAATAACCAGATGAAAACAAACAGACCAGCAGGCTGCCGGGCTGGGGCTGCAGGACATGGCTTCACCGCCAGAAAGCTGTTTCTCCCTCCCTGGGTATTTCAACTCAAAATGTAATGGACACAAATATTTCCGATGAACTTTAAGATTGCTCACGACCAAAGTGAACAAAGAAACAAAAATAAAATGTGCCAAAAGCTTTTAAACATCCTGAATTATTAATTCTCCACTGGAAGTCAGGCCTTTTCTTTTTTATTGTTTTTTTGTTTTTGTTTGTTTTCTTGCTTTTGGCAATCCCCAGGCCTGCAGGAACCCACTCTACCCAGCACAGCACCGTCTGCTCAGGACCCGGGTGTTGGGCGGTGGAGGATTCCCCCTGGGCCTCTTGGATGGCTGGATACTCAGATGTTTACCTACAGGTGCACCTGTGCTCACAGAAATCTCCCACGCAACATTTTTTTCCATTTGCTTACTTACATATGTTTGCTTTTAAGGGTCTCAAAAGAGCCCAGAGTGTTGGGAGCCCTTGTGGTATTTTTGAATGCTTTCTGGAGTATTCAACGATCCTACAAATAGTGGTAATCATGTGGTTATACTCAATCACAGGAAGCCATTTACAAAAATTATACTTTTTCTGTTTTTGGTTTTTAGTGGGCTTTCCAAACCTTTAGAAATCTATTCAGAAAACTAGCTTCTCATGAGAATGCATGAGCCTGAATTGGAAGTAAGTTTCATTTCAAAGGAAAGACATCTTAGTAACAGGAAAAAAAACACCTGGATAAACGTCTATAAACTATATAGAACAAGGCCACATTTAGAGGATTGGATTCCTTGTCAGCTGTATTTTACAAGAGATACTGGGTATTACTAGGGCGACATGACACAGTGAACCATCTAGAAACAAAGTCACAGGATCATTAAAACATAGAAAAAAGTGTAAGACCACTATATGTCAAAAAAGAAAATTAGATTCGATTTTGAAAACTAAAGTTTATCAGGAACAAATGTCATTATAGTATTTCTTGCTTTTTAATCATCAAATCAGTCAAAAAGTGAGATAATGTGTTTTCTATTATTAGATGTATTTATTATTTATTTTTTTATTTTTTTAAAGATTTTATTTATTTATTTGACAGAGAGAGACACAGCGAGAGAGAGAACACAAGCAGGGGGAGTGGGAGAGGGAGAAGCAGGCTTCCCGCTGAGCAGGGAGCCTGATGCGGGGCTCGATCCCAGGACTCTGGGATCATGACCTGAGCCGAAAGCAGACGCTTAACGACCAAGCCACCCAGGTGCCCCACTATTATTAGATGTATTTAAATGAAAGATCTTTTCTCCATGTGCAGGATTTATGCTTTAGGTGAATAAACCTGTATTTTCCAAGCTTCCCTTCAATGCTGGCATTCTGTGCTTCTGACGTGGGTCTGGGAAGGGCCCCCAGGTTCCACGCGAAGGGCCAGAATCTTGAGCATGACCGCATGACCCACTGTGATCATGCTGTATGGCATAGTTAAGTTCAGAACAGGGAGATTATCTGGGAGGGCCTGACCCAATCACAAGAGCCCTTAAAAGCAGAGAACTTTCTCTGGCTGGTGGCAGAAGACAAAGGCAAAAGGAGAAGTCAGACCATCCATGCACTGGAAGGATTTGAACCACCGTCGCTGGCCTTGAACATGAAGGATGCCAGGTGGGAGGGAGTATGGGTAGCCTCTAGGGAGCAGAGTGCGACCCCTCCAGGTGACAACCAGTAAGATACCAGGGTCCTCAGTCCTGAGACCAAAGGAACTGGATTCTGCCAACGATCTGAATAAGCCTGAACGGTCCTTGTTTCCCAGAACCTCTGAGTAAATGCTTTCCTACCAACACCTGGTTTCAGCGCATGAGACCCAGAGTGGAGCCCAGTGCAGCCCTCCTGAACGCCTGACCTACAAAACCGAGATAAGAAATGCACGCTGTTTGAGCCACTAAGGTTGTGTGTGGTACTTGCCAGGAGAAAACTGAGACAGTTGGCCTGTGACATTTATTGAATTCCTAAGTGAGTTAATGCCATTTGAGTGAACTGTCAGCTCTGAAATGGGCTACTTAGCCATCGTGTGTATTCTCTCATATATCATTCAGACATTCTGGGTTTTTGCCTTCTTTTCATCTGAAAGCAAACACATATACACGTATTTTTAAAGAGGTAGAACCAAGGCAATCATGTTGACTGGATTTTTTTCTCTAACTTGTGAGGAATTTGGGGGTTTATTATTTTCATTCCTGGGAAAACCAAAACAGAAACAGGGTGGTGCACCGTTCTCTGAGGTTGAGTTAGTTCTCTCTAAAATGACCAAGGATTCTTGTTTCTTTGTATCAAGTTTGAGCATATTCAAACATGCCAAACTCATAGTTCACATCATGAAATTCACGTTCATTTGTTTTGTTTTGGACATTTGGGGCTGGAATGGCTTACCGAGTTTCTCATGCCTTTGGTTATGTTGCATTGCACATCCTTCAAAAAACAAAAATCAAACTCATTTTAAGGTTTATGTCCTTTTAGAAAAATAGTTTTTACGATGTTCTTGCAAAGTTCCAGCTCAGGTTGTGCTTCAAAGGCTGAGTCTCAGGACCATCAGAGAGCTACTAGAGGATGACAGACAGACACAGCGGTGCTATCCTGAGCTGGAGGACACAAAGCACTGCTCGGGGCTTTTAATGCAAATTCGGAGCCAGCCCCAAGGTGCGCGGAGCAGCGAGTCTACCTCTTCATTGCAGTAGAGGAGATGGGAAAGATATGTTTGGATTGAGCACGAGTATACAATCTTAGGAGTGATCCATGATATCATTTGTGTCCGTTCCTTCCTTTTTGTCCCATTGGATGATCAGTATCCTTATTCTCCCCTTGATTTGGCTCTCCTGGAAGCATCCAGCAAAACCAATTCCAGCCAGGGCTTAGAAGCCCATGAGAGGGCAATGCCAAGAACAGAGACAGAACATAAAAGTTATAAAACTCTGAGTAGTAGGGAACTCGGCAAGTACAATGGTTTCCACCTGCACATAATTTCCAGCTGCACAGACCATCTTTGTGGCTACAGCTCTCTAGCGATGGCCTGGACGCAGCTCCCAGGGCACATATTTGTGCTAGGAGAGACACAGACCTGCAAGCTGTCTCCTCCTCCTTCAGGGACCGCCTCTGGTGACCGGTCTTCATGACAACAGTGATCCCATTCTCCTGAGCTTGAATTCTATCTCCTCTGTGAACACTCTCTTGTCACTCCAGGGGCATCTGTCGCTGCTTCAAACTTCTGGAGTACTTTCTGGCTATTCTGCTTTTCTGTAAACAACATGATTTCGTGTTTATGGCACAAATTAATTTCTTAGCCTGGGGATGATAATAACTATATCTCCTACTCCACGTTGCTCCTATTTCTCTCTCTTACTGCTGAGCAGCAAACATAAGAAGGAAATGGGTTTGGTTAAAGTAGAAAAACGTATCAGGGTGGGTTCACAGAGACAGAAAATACAATTTAATGATTCTGGGACACTCACACGTTAGGGGTGGAAATCCTAGGTGGAGGCGAGCAGGTCAGTCGCTGGGGCAAGGGTGGGACACATTCCCGATTGGTCGCAAAAACGAAAAAGCTTTGCCCTTCTTCAGCGTCTTCTTCCTTGTAATTCTGATTTTCTAAAACATCCTCCTGACCTACGCATAGTCTTTGCTTGCACCGATTTATCACGATCTAGTTTTACCAAGTAACCTGGATAATTTTCCCTTCCAAGCAACACTTCCCACTCGACAATTATTTGGGAGACAATGGAACCAATTACTTCACTTCAAATATGTTTAAAATAATCAGTAATTTTAGACAGCAAATTAGACAGCATTTTGTCCAAGTAAGAATTCATGATTGAACTATAACTTTTCATTTCATCGGTAAAATCCATTATTTCAGTTTCTATTCTTTTGAAAGTACACCACAGGTTTAAACTTTCTGAGAATGAGAGGCTCTCGAAAAGAAACCATTTGCTTCCCTCATGCAGTCAGTCCATGGCCATGTATTTTGGGCAGGGATGGAAAATTGCTTTCATTCCTTTTACGAAATCTGATGGATCGATTGTGGCTACCTGGAGCTTCATCTCCGCTCGGAGGAGAAGAACGCGGTGATTGACTAGTCATGTCTGCCTGGCATGGGGTGTGTGTGGAAGGCAGAAGAATTTTGGACAGTTGTCTTTATTACCAGTGCCTGAAAATGTGCCTGCAATCTGTTTATTTTATGACCATCAGCGCTGACAGATTTAGAAGAATATCCTAATATCTAGTGGAGGAAAAAAAGGAAAAGAAGTGACATGAATTCAAATCTCAATTTTTTAATGGAGATGTCTTGTATAATAACAGTTGGCTAAATGTGAAAACAGCAACAGTCACTCACATCTATTGAGTGGCCATGACACGTCAGGAATTGTTCTAGATGAGTTCCTGTGTCTAGCCATGTGTTATATATACTCAAAGGTATTGATTGTCTTGAGTATTTTTCTAAAACGTGAGAGACAGAAAAGGTTCAAGGGAGGTTCTTGCAAAATAAAAATAGAGAAGCCCTTTTATATCATTATAAGAAGTGTTGTTTTTATATATCAAAACAACTCATTGAGAATTTTTAAGGAGGGTAATAACTGTGATCATATATTTTTTAGAAAGTTTAAAGGGAATCCCCATAAAAATGAATCCGTAGATTAACACTTAGATGAACGCTTTGCGCTCCAAATATGCAACTCTGATGGATAGAGTACATAAGGATAAAGCAAAGATAAATGGGCGTGCTCTTAAAATCCACCATGCCATGGACAGGAAGGGGGAAAGCCAAGAGTGAAACTGAAGACTTGGAGCCAATGCTCTCAGGCTGTGTTCACCAGGTTCCCCCACGCGGGCAACAGGGACTGTGTGTTTGACAAGACTTGACGCCAGGGCTTAAGGTGAGACTGTTCACCCCGAGATGAAGCAGGGGGGCTGCTACCAATGACATTTGAGCCTACGACTTGTATGGAGCAAGAGACATGAGCGGCAGGGATGCAAAGACCAGGCTCATGACCAGAGCTGAGTGAAGCCCATGCTGGTCTGCAGTCCCCAACCTCACGAAGGGCAGGAGCTCTGGACCACTGCAAAACCTGGTCCTGACTGAGGGGGTTGGGAGCCTGGGGGTAACGCCCCCCATACATATGCATATGTGTGCACATACACATACCATATCGCCATGCACACACACGAACACACCATACCACACACACCCCATATCTCATAAACACACACAAGCACACGCACTCACATTTGCACACACCATATCACATAAACACACACACACCATATCATCACATACACACACACACACCAGATCACCACATCACACCACATACCACACACACAGCTTACAGGTTGAAGATCCTTCTGCTCATAGGAGCCTACAAGTTAAATTTACTAAACTCATAAAGAAATCTCATGCTAAAAATAACAGCAAAATTAATACCAGAGAATTAGCTGAAGGCATAGGAGTTGAATCTCTATAAGAGTTTGACAAAGATTTTAACATTACAATGTATAGGAGCCTCAAGAAGATAAATAAATCAATAATATCCATTAAAATAAAAAAATGCAACACAGAAACAGGCAGATGTGAAATAAGAACAGGCTAACTTAGAAAGTACCAGTTAGGGGGGCACCTGGGTGGCTCAGTCGTTAAGCGTCTGCCTTTGGCTCAGGCCATGATCCCGGGGTCCTGGGATCGAGCCCCGCATCGGGCTCCCTGCTCTGCGGGAAGCCTGCTTCTCCCTCTCCCACTCCCCCTGCTTATGTTCCCTCTCTCGCTGTGTCTCTCTCTGTCAAATAAATAAAATCTTAAAAAAAAAAAAAAGAAACTACCAGTTAGGGAGATGGCCACCCTGCCAGAGAGACAGGGAGAAGGCAACCCTTTTACAAAGAGACTTTTTTTAAAAAATAAAAAATCTGTTAGATAACAATTAGATGCATGCATTGAAAATTGTCCCCTTAATCTATTGACTAGGACGCACTGTGTGCCTGGTATGGAATGTTGTGGAGGACGAACCTCTCCAGGGCTCTGTATGAGGTTTAATGTTTTCAGCTGGAAGAAAGAGAAAATCCAGTTAGAAATAACTTTAAACAATAGGAAAAGTTAGCTCACATAACAAGAAGTCCAGAGTAGGGCAGCTTCAGAGTTGGTTCATTCAGTGGCTTAGCGATGTCATCAAGCATCAGGCTGCTTCCACCTTTCTGCTTTACCATCCTCAGTGTGTCCTACCCAGACTAACCCCCCTCGTGGTCCCAATATAGCTGCCACAGCTCTGGGCATTCACAAGCAGGCATCAACAAGCATACAGGACACCAGAAGGAGGCCAGGCACCATTTCTTCCGGATCTATTTATTGACTAGACTATTTGTGGTTTACCCGGTGGAGCTGGCATGGGACCCAGCCCCCTCTGAAGACATGGAAGGTGAGATCAGGAAGTAAGACACAGCACCAAATATTAGTGCAGGGATGCTTGTAAGTAATTCTTGTGTCATCTCAGATGCCACAGGTCCTCATGGCAAGATCCCGGTAACCAACGTATGGTGGACTGATGTCTCCTCACCACAGTAGCCAGAAAATATCAGGCAGCTGGAATATTCCAGCAAGAGCCTTGGGTATGAGGTTTCTGCAGATGCCCCATAACGGGACAACTGGGGATACTCTACATCCTCATATGTAGCAGCCCGTCTCCTGGGTGATGGTAGTCTTTATGAAATACTCCTCTTTATCTTGTGACTGAGTTTTATCCTGAATATAAATGTACTTTGTTTTATTTTTGTTATTATTTTATTTCTGTTGTCTTTTTGTTTTCTATTTGTCTCCATTTCCCCTCCACTGGTTATAGTAGTTCTCACCCTTTTATCTTTGACCTCTTCCAACTCACATAGTCTTTAGAGTTTCATTCAGACATAGTCGGGTTTTGCTCTGTGGTCTCTTGTGAGGAACTTTTCTCGTAAGAGGCGGATTTATCCTGTTTTCATCTACTAATATGACAGATATATTTATTTGTATTCCTGTGGTCGGTTTAAAGTCTTCCTTTGTTTCCTATATATTTCTATATTGTCTTCTCTTCTTTGTTTTTGTAATTTACTCTAATAATGTTAAGGTTCAGTAAACATATGTTTGGTTACTCTGGAGATTAACTTTTTTAATGTTAAATAAAATATATACATTTTAAGTATATATGGTAGAATATGGACATAAAACTCCATATCCTGATTCTTTAAATCTCTTCCTTTTGGTTCAGAACCAAAAAATGGCATTAATAACATGGTCTTTGACTGAGGACTATGGAAACTAACAGATTGTGAAAAGAAAATTGTCTTTGAGGCAGACAGACCTCTCTGGCAGGGTTGATGGCAGTGGCCATCTTTTTGTGGGTATATTCTGCACCAGTGAAGCTAATTTTTATGGTTACCTTTTGAAGCATGCATCATTTGATGTTCCTGATCATTTTGACTTCTACAGAATATACTTGAAATTAGATGAATTAACTTTTTAAAAAAAATTAGTAGAGGCTTTTAAAAACTCAGTAAAGACATGCTAGCCTAAGGAAAACACCTCGGACAAAAGAAAAAACATCTTTTCTATGCCTCTAGTGAAAGACTACTCTCTGGTTCTAAGTTAGAAAAGTGCAAAGGCCTGTTTGATTTTAGAAGCTACTAGGATGCCATTTATTCCAACAGCAATTGTGCACAAAATACCATAAACATGAATGTACCACAGAACGAAAGTGCAGTGGAACAGTGTAAAAAGCAACTTTGGAGATAACGTAAGGAGGGTATTAAAGTGATAACTTATCAGGGCACCTGGATGGCTCAGTTGGTTGAACATCCAACCCTTGATTTCAGCTCAGGTCATGATCTCAAGGTTAAATAGAAAATAGTTAAAAATTCATATACAACCATGTAAATAAGTATAAGTTTTAATATATGACACTTGATTATAACTTAGATTCAGCCAAATACACACTTTCAGAGGAAGACCCTTATTATGAATGAAAAGCAGTGATCAAAAAGGAACAAAATATTTAGATGATGAAGAGCTATTGAATAGACCCAAGAAATTGGGCCCCGATCAAATGTAGAGAGGAAAAATTCTTGAATTTTGAGAGAGTATTATTTCCAAATTTTGTGAGGAAGCACTTCTTCTTATTTTCAACTATATAAATCCCATTCCACAGGGCGCAGGATAATAGGTGCATGGAGAGTGCATGGTTTTCTATAAACAGAAAAAATGTGTTTGGTGTTCCTCGTAATTTAATTGAGAGGACAAACCTACAAAGTGATAATGTGCTTTTGTGCTGCTATTTAGCTCTTAGGAAGACCACTACACTTCAAGTGCATTGGGTTTTGATGGCAGGGGTTAAAAATAGCAGCTAATGAAGAAACATTGCTTGCATGGGCCTTTGGATCAGTGGACCTATCAGATAGGTCTTGCATTTACTCATGATTCTCTAGCTCACCCCAAAGAGATTTTCCCTTGGCCATAAGCTTCTCCGTCTTCTGGGCATGGTTCTCATTCTGCACGCTTTGCCATGAGCACAAAGATAAGTACAGGTTAATTTTTGTCCTTATCCTACAGAAATTTGTAGGATAGATAAAACGTGCACAAAAGTAATTGTAATAGTAGGTGGAATTTCCTATGAACCATGAGGGTGGTATTACTATGATGTCAAATAGCAACACCCTCAAAGATACTCACATTCTGATCCTCGGAACCTGAGAATCTGTTATTACACATGGCAATGGGATTGTAGCTTTGATTAAGAATTTTTAGAGGAGGTGATTATATTGGATTGTTTGGGTGGACCCAACGTAATCACAAGGGTCATTCTAAGTGAAAAGGAGAGGACGGATGGTCAGGCATCAGAGTCAGAGAGATGCTATGCTGTGTCTTTGGAGGTGGAAGAAGGGGCCACCAGCCAAGAAATGCCAACACTTCTATGCGTTGTAAAAGGCAGGAAACAGATTTTCCTCTAGAGCCTCTAGAAGGAACGTGGCCCCACCAACATCTTGACTGTAGTCTGGTAAGACCTATTTGGACTTCTGACTGAAGAGAATCATTGTAAATTGTTTTAATCCAGTATTTGTGATGATTTGTTATGGCAGCAAATAGGAAACACACACACCAAGGAAGTGCAAAGAAGGACTCACATTTTCAGCTGGAGCCATAGAGGAAAGCTTATTGAAGGAAGAAGCATTTGTTGACCTTGGATGGCATGGTACCCTTCAAGGGAGTTAGTGCCATGACCCAATGGGCAGAGCAGTCACTGTGAGGCGTGTATAGAGGTTCTTGTGAATTGTTCTGTTGGCCAACCTGGGGATTCGGGAAGAGGAGCTGGGAGGAGGGGCTGGGCAGGGACAGCAGGACCCGGAAGTTGGAGCCCGGGCTCGAGGTGGTTACCTTGGAAGATTCCGAGCTCAAGAGTGACCTGGTGTATTCTGGGAAACTCATCTGCAATAATGTCTAGTGGGAGAGGGGAAGGGGGGTAGCATTTAAGAGGAGGAAGAGAAGTGGTCGTGGGAATTGACAGGTGGGATGGATGCACAAGCAGGAGGCCTGATAATGTGTAATTGTTCATTTATTCGTTACAGAGAAATCTGTATGAAGTATTTTCCGTTAGCATCTCTCTGACTCTGGTGCCTGGCCTTCCCTCCTCTCCTTTACACTTATAATGACTCTTGTCTAGATTTGGATCCAGGCACCTAGCAGAAGCTGACACGTTAGAGCATGGGGGGATGGGAGACATATCAGCTAAATATCTCCACACATCCGGGTAAAAGCACATAATGAGAGATACCAGAAAGGCGGGGCGGGGGCTGGGGGGGGGGCGGTCTCATGCTGTGCATAATAATGGTGACAAGGTGAGCTCACCCTTGCTGAGATCTTAAATCATTGGCGAGTGATTGTAAAGAACTATAGATCAAGGCCAGATGATGCCACATTGAGAATTTGGATTTGTCCTTACTAAAGTATCTTTGGAGAGCTTCCGAATGCTCCCATCCCTTCTTTTTAGGGACCAGGAGCCCCAATGCAGAGCTGTGGAACTCTACCTGGTCACCCACTCTGAGAGCCGGGGTGAGGCTGAGGGTCTTCTTGCCTCGGGACCCAGGTGGGGCGTGTGAAGCCCTGCTTTCTTCATTCGAACCTTCCTTAATGAAACATCTATGGAATGCTTTCCAGAAAGGCTTAGAAACAACTAGGAAGTAAACCACATGGCCCCAGGTCCTGCCTTCAAGTACTTACCTTACTTGAGTTCCCTCCTCCTAGGCAGACAGGTAAGTCCAATTGACGAATCACCCTCAGGTAAAGAAAAAATAAGTAAATAAGGAGACATCAAGAAGCATATCTTTTAAAAATGTTTTTGTGACTTTCAGGAAGTTGCTATTCAATTTGTTGTCCACTATGCTACTCATTTTCTACTGTTAGGTTCTATATAAATCCTTCCCTTCAAATTTAAAACAAAGAAAAATCTTATCTCAGTTCATGTTAGAAGGTTCAATGCATGGTAGATGTCATATTCTTTTGTGGTTTTTCGTTTCTAAAATAATAACTTCTAACTTTTTTCTAGAGATCCTTTAAATTTTTAAGGAGGATAAAGGATGGAGGATTTCATGAGAAAGTATAGTTCTTTCCTCCTGACCATTCCTTCAATGGTCAGGCATGTGTCTTAAACTATTTTCTATAGTCATTGTGAGTCTTTTTTTTTTTTTTTAAGATTTTTATTTATTTATTTGTCAGAGAGAGAGAGAGAGGGTAACAGAAGCAGGGGGAGCAGCAGAGGGAGAGGGAGAAGTAGGCTCCTCACTGAGTAAGGAGCCGGATGTGGGACTCGATCCCAGGACCATGGGATCATGACCTGAACCGAAGGCAGATGCTTAATGACTGAGCCACCCAGGCGCCTCTAGTCATTGTGAGTCTTAACACTGAAGGGTATACTCAGTCTAATGCTTCTTTCCTTTCCTTCAACCCTGTTAGGAAATTGATTGTCTTGACATCGATAGGTTCTTAGAACTGAACACATAGAGTACATTCCTCTGGTATCTTCTCTATATTTTTCTGGGGTGCAGGAAACTCCCCTAAACGAACATTGAACACAGAGGCTTCTTCTGGTTGTAGAATTTTGTGACTCAAAGGTCAAAAGCTAATGTTAGAAGGTTCAAAGCATGGTAGATGTCATTTCATTTGAGGTGAAAATTTCTTTTCACCACAAAAGTAGAAACTATGGTTACAACCAGAATCGCCGTGTCTACTGATTTTCCCTCATAAATTAATAAATGAGAACACAAGGAAGGATGGTCAAAACAGGGAAAGAAGGGAAGAGGAGGCAATTTGAAATTTAATAAGACACAGAATGCAAGTTCTAATATTTGCAGGCTCCCCAGGAAGCAAGTGAATTGGCATGACAATATTGGTAATATCCTAAGCTCAAGAAAGAGGTGTCTTTTTTAAAAAAAGATTTTATTTATTTATTTGAGAGACAGAGAGAGATAGAGATAGAGAGAACACGAGGAGGGGGAGGGGCAGAGGCAGAGGGGCAGAGGCTGAGCGGGGAGCCTGACTCGGCACTCATTCCAGGACCCTGGGATCATGACCTGAGCCAAAGGCAGATGCTTCACCGACTGAGCCACCCAGGTGCCCCGAGAGACATTTCTATGCAGACCATCACAATGGAATCTTTGCAAGTTAGTATTTTCAGTATTTTAATTATCCAATCACCATGATTTCTTGGAGGGAGAAAGCCCCTCTACACAAGTGTGAAAGTAACATTTTGAAGTCTTTTTAAAAAAAAATTCAGCTTAGATATTGCACAGGTATCTAAAGAAAAGACATGGGACGTTGTTTCTCTTGGTGGCCAGCTCAGAGTATGGTGACATGAGGCTACTGGATAATTCTGGGTGACCTCGTGTAATCAATGGTATCTGCCTTTAGGCCCCTCTCGGTGCCCCCTCATTATACCCACACACACCCTGGAAAGCTATCAAAGGGAATTAAACATAGTTCAAGGTTCCAATTCAGAGCCTCCATCTTATGGAGGAATAATAATAATAATAACAATAATAATAATAATATGGGTGTTTGGGGATCTTTCTTGTTCTCTTTGAAATAAGGCCCAATGCAGTGTTGAGAAAAAAAGTATCAGGTTCCTTTTCTGGTGATTTCATGGGTTTAGTTTTCCCAAGGACCTATTTAATAGAAGGGGGCTCTTGTGGCCGTAAGCCCTCCCCTTGTCATGCACACTCACAAATGCAGACAGTAATGGGGACCCATGTATGTCCTCCCGGTCACCCCACATTGAAACATACTTCCCACCCAAATACATATAAAAAGATAACTGTGTGAGAACTAAGATCCCCCCCTTGGCAACCTAACTTTACATTTGCTCAGGGAAGTCCTTGCCCAGGGGTATAAGATTCAAAACCAGTTTCCTGTTTCCTTCAGGAAAATTTTGCAAAGCAACTTATCTGGACAAATAAATCTTGTTTTAGGGCAATAGCTTGCTCGTTCCACAAACTGCTTGCTTATCAGAAAAGGGTTTCTTTAGGAAGACTCACTTCAAAATCTTCACCTCACTATTCCCACCAATCCTACATCTCAGGGATTACACCGTCTTGACAAAGCTCCTGTGAGCTACTCAGCTCCAGACACTAAACCCATAAAGTCTTTCTGAGGTATTATTAAGACATCAAGTTGTAGGCCTCCTCACTGCTCTGACTTTCTCAATGCCCAGGGTTTTTTTTGGTGTCATGTGAAGGGCAATAGTGGGCAAATCACATAGCATCATAAAATGTTTTGGTGAAGCTTTTGTTATAGAAGTGGTTCTCAGGAGGATGCTTTCTATAAACTCCACAAAGAGCAAGCCTACCCTAGACAGACCGCTAACATCCTAAACAGGGGCTCTGCGGCAGTAATTAGAGAGCAGGACACGTTATTTGTTTAGGTCACTACCAGGTCAAAGGAACAAAATGAAGTCATTGCATCTAAGGATACATTAAGAGGGAGAGGGAAGTAAGAGATGAGGAGACATGAAGAAAGGGGAAAATGAGATCAGGTTGTGGCACACTTTCTCCAGTTAAGAGGCTGCAGAAGTAAATTCTGCCTTCTTCCTTCTCCCTTCTGAGTTCCAGCCCCATCACTGGGAGAGTGAGATGCGGACGGCAGGTGTTGAGCGTATGGAGGAGACAGGAACGGGAATATCTGAACAGAGAGGCTGGGTAGAGGTGGAAAAACAGAAGTTTGCAGTGCAGATAGTATGTGAAAATTCAGCAGCCCACCACAGACTTAAAAGAGACCATTTTGGGGGGTGTCTCACTGAATCAGACCCTAAACCCACTGGTCGGTGGCAGTTTGTCCTTGTTTCCCTTCCACAGTTCTGTCTTGGTCTCTCTCCCATATCTGTCCCCTGTCCCTATGTCATCTGTCTGTCTGCCCCGTCACTCCAAAGACCGCCCCAGTTGTCTACACCCCCGCCCATCGTGAAAATCCACCTTGTCTTTCTTCTCCGTTTGTCCTTTCCTACTGAGTAATTCACATCTTTGTACTGCTACTGGAACCACCTTAAAAAGTAAGACCTTCCTTGATACTCATAACAGTTATGCTAAAGTATAGCTAATTAACACACTGAGAGAGGTTATTTTTCTCCTCCTGATAATTAAAAACGAGAGTCTATTAACACTGATTATTTCCGTAACTCCAATTTATTACTTTTCTTGAAAAATCAAATAAAAATTCATCATATGAAATAACTATTCCTTTTCCTGTAACAAAGATCCATTTTTCTTACTAATTAGCGTCTTAATTCTCTCCAGGCTGCAAAGAACATATTAGAGTATCTTTTTAAAAATCTTGCTTGCGCAAATTGTACTACGGAAAGCATATGTCTAAGTAAGGAGTGGGTAAACAAAACTCATTTTAAAGTCAAATTCGGCAGTAGCAGGAGCATATACATGAAGGCTGACTCCCTGTCGGTCTGTACTCCACAGTACTTTTCATTTCTTGACCTCTTTTTCTCCAGTCCCAAAACGGCATGGCGGCACCTAACCATGCAAACCAGCTTCAGATTCTTAACGTTTTACTAGAGTCTGCCACAAAATATAACATGCCATGCCAAATGTGTTTGGATATGTTTCTGTCGTTTTTTTTACATAAATATTTATAACAGCTTTATTCATATTGGGAAAAAACCCAAATGTCTTTCAATGGGTAAATGGACAAATCCTGGTACGTCCACACAAAGGAATACTACTTAGCCATGAAAAGGAACCGACTGGATTCACGCTGAGACTTGAAAGCATTTACTACACAAAAGAAGCCACACTCAAAAGACTATGTACTATAGAAATCCACTTACAGACATTCTGGAAAACTAGACAGCTGGGAACTTAGTGGTTGATGAGGGTGGGAGTGGGTGAGGGGTGACAGGTGGAAATTTTGGGGGGTGATGGAACTGCTCTCCATGATAATCTTGAGGGCAGATACACTACTCAATGTACTTGTCCAGACGCTTAGAACTCTACACCACAAAGAGTAAATTATGTTTTCTGCTCCTTTGTGCTCCTTTCCTGAATTTGTTGCCTTCTATCTTTGCTATCAGCCTAGATGGCAACATTCTTGGGAAGTAGCATTAATCAGCAAGGCAGCATGATTCTTTGGATGGAAATCTCTTGCAATACTACCCAGGCATTAAACATTCTGTTTGTTGCAATAATAGGAAGCTAATTTTTTGAGAAAGGTATACAAGCACATTGTTACGTCTCACTTGAGAAAAGTAATTTTTCTGGAGTTAGTACTTAGGAATGTAATTGTTGTAGAGTAAGATATGCACATTTTCCGTGTCAATAGGCATCGTTCAACTGACTCCAAAGGGGTCACTATATGAGAGTTTCTATTTCTCTATGATCCAAGCAAACCTGATATTACCAGACTTTAAAAATCATGCTCATTTTCTAAATAAAACATAATTATACATGGTTTCAGTTTGAATTTTCCTAATTGTTGGTAATATAGAATATATTTGTCATATATTCGTTGACATCATTTTCTATTTTACCTAATGCTATCTGCTTTTCTCCCCCTTCACGATAACTTAGAGTCTTACATATATTCTGGGTATTGTCCCCAGTTTAGCAGATGAAGGAAAATAAAACTAAGTGTGGTCTTAATTATCGTGCCCAAAGTTACATGACTAATGATTTCCAAGGCACTGTTTGCAGCCAAATGTTTCTGCACGTAGGGATTTACTATAACAGAGCTCATCTCCTTGAGTAGCTCTATTAAAACCAATGTCAGCTTCCTTCATTTTCTACACTATCAATATGATTACATTATAGGACGATGATCTTACTTTCTCCCTTTCAAGCGTTTTCATGGCAATTGTGCATTTTTTATGTTATACTAATGCCAACAAACCATGTGTTATCTGATTGAGTATATTCCACTGTGAAAACACTTCAAAGTCTGCTCAGAATTTGAATACAAAGTTTTAATCAGCCAGTATTTTAGCAGTGCTAAATTATTCATAGGCTTGTAAAGGAAAAAGGAAGTGTTACACTAACAAAAACATGGTAATCCCAATAACCAATGGCACGCTCTAGAAAACAGAATCTTCTTTCAAAACTAGCAGGTGACACTTTATTCAAGTTTCTGGTAGCAGTTTCTGTCTTGACAAGTTATTCACACATTGTCTTGCATTATGGCACCTGCTGATGGCTGAAGATGCTGCTTTCGCCAATCACTTGACCAGTGATCGAACACCTCTCTCCTGGATGACTTACAACCTTAGCCCCTCCATACTCATACAATGGCAGAAAAGGTATTTCAGGTCTCCCAGTGCTTCAGAAGCTAATGAGAGCTACTTTGCCTGCTGACTCTGACTGTTTTTCACTAAAGGAAGTGTATTTGTTTACTAAGGGCTGCTGTAACAAAGTAGCATGGAAATTCAGTGTCTCCCAGTTCTGGAGCCTGGAAGTCTGAGATCAGGGTGTTGGCTCCTTTTGAAGCCGGGAGGGAGAATCTGCTCCAGCCTCTGTCCCCCTTCCTGGTGGTTTGCTGGTGTCTTCAGCATCCTCGGCTTGCAGATGCTTCACTCCGATCTCTACCTTCAGTTTCATATGGTGTTCACCTGGGCGTATATCCGTCTCTTGTCCAAACTTCCTCTTTTTACAAGGACAGTCATACGGGATTAGGGCTCACCTTAATGACCTCACTTAACTTGATCAAAGACCCAATTTCCAAATGAGGTCATATTCATGGGCACTAAATTCAGGCTTTAACATCTTTAACATCTTTTTGGGGGAGATCCACAGTCCTAATGTTTAATTTTGTCCAATATTATAAAGTCTTTCCTTGTTAATTGTTCCAGTTACTATATCCATTGCCTTTGTTAATAAGAATCTGTTTTCCGGGGTGCCTGGGTGGCTCAGTCAGTTAAGTGTTTGCCTTTGGCTCAGGTCATGATCTCAGGGTCCTGGGATCCAGCCGCCTGTTAGGGAGCCGGCTTCTCCCTCTGCCTCTGCTCCTTCCCCCCGCTTGCTCTCTCTCAAATAAATAAAATCTTAAAAAAAAGAATCTGTTTTCTTTTGTCTTTTTCCTTCTTGTTTTTGTTAATTCTCATTAATGACTTCGCTAAAAAGCAATTCTCCATCTTTATCTTCTTAATCTGCCAGACAATCTGCTCCTTTTGATACATAATTTTCTTGCTTCTTTTTATGACATTTCATTTTCATAAACTCTGGATGTCTCCCCATCAGATGCCGCCTCTTGTTCTTGGCGTTTGGTTTTGTTTTGTTTCATCACACTGAGTTGCAACCATCATCTGAGCTTAGCGATGCTCCAAACACAGGAATACACTAAATATGCAGGACAATTGCAAGGCTTTGTATTAAGGAGAGGGACCCGTCGGAGCCGTGGAGTGCCTTCCTTCTGGCTTATATATGGCAGTTTCGATGGTTCAACGGGAACATTGTCTGGACATTCTCCATGCTGCACCCCTCGGCCACCCCACCTGCATTCCCTGCCCAATCCCACTGTCGGGAGCTGGCCTCCATGGAGCTTCTCCCAGCCCCTGGGACCTCAGTCAGCCAATGGGAGGTGCTGGGGGTCAGGAGGGCAGGAGCAGAGAACCAGGACACTCACTCCGTGCCCTCTAGTCCTTGCTTGTATGCAGCGCTGGGCAGTGGCTGGATCATATGGCCACAGCTATGGAGGGACAAGGGCTCGTCCACAGCAGACGCTGGTCCAGCTCCAGGAACACATACTCTCTCCAGCCCCTTCAGACCTGGGGGTGAGCCATCTTCTTGCTGGTGCTGGTCTCCAGTTCCCGGGTGCCCACATCCCTCAGAGTCCCCTTCACTCCTGTGAGCAGTCCCCTCTCCAGTGAGCACGTTGTTCATGTCATCTGTTAAAATTTGAATCCAACCCTCCTTTTTCTGTGAATCTTGGAAAGGCAACAGGTAACAGTCTCTGAGAACATGCTGGTCTTTCAGACACGGGCTGTTGTACGCTTTTCTAGAACTTTTAAGTTTAATCACGAATGTTTATCGATACCAGTGGAGTGAGGAAGGTTTGGGATGAACATTTTTATTATATTCCCCAATTCAATTATATTCATGATAATATTTCCATCTCAGAACAATTTTATCTTTATCAATTATAAAAATGCCTCTAGGAGTCACTTACTTGATGTATTGATGCAATTTTCTTTGACTCTGTAAGAAAATGAAATCGCTATTCTTTGAAGTGCTATCCACCACCAGCATTAATTACGTCCCTAGGGGGAGGGTCTTTCCACAAAGACGTCCATTTTGCAGAATTGTACATTATGTGCAAAGATACAAAATAAGTTAGACTGTTGAATATGTCATTACTCTGCTGTTATTTACCATTGATGCATTCGGATGACTAATTTGGCTCTCTATCTGGGGCAGCCCAAAAGAAATCTCAAAAAAGCCCAGTTCTACTCTAATTGTTTAAAGGAGTCTCCAAACAGTGAATGCAAGATTGGTCACTTTGATGACTCTGACATGTTACCATGGACCTCATGGTCTATTTTGGATCTGGTTCACTTCAAGAAAATTAAAAGAGGTTATGTTTGGATGTTCAGAAGAGAGCGCTGTAATAAAAAATAAAGAGGGGGGGTGCCTGGGTGGCTCGGTCGTTAAGCGTCTGCCTTAGGCTCGGGTCTCAGGGTCCTGAGATCGAGCCCGCATCAGGCTCTCTGCGCGGCGGGAAGCCTGCTTCTCCCTCTCCCACTCCCCCTGCTTGTGTTCCTGCTCTTGCTAACTCTCTCTCTCTGTCAAATAAATAAATAAAATCTTTAAAAAAAAAAAAAAAAGAAAGAAAGAGGGCAGAGCAGGTCCACAGTGGTGCTCAGTCAGAGGTAACTTCTCCCTAGCTGGGACTATTGCCCCACCCACTAAAGGTGCCCCTAGCCCGATGCATCGCCTGTAGCCCCCCTGGTAATTCCAGGTCATTTGTGTCCGCACTTTCCAACTGAAGGTTTAATCCCACCCGCCTCTGGGGTCCTCTACTCTTCAATCGGTTGTCAAATGTCTTCTGAAGACGCTGAGGACGCATCTCAAGGAGGAGAGTATGAGGAACATGACCTGGGGACGCACTCCCAGCCAGTTCCTGGCCACACTGGCCGCGCCCTGTTTACCCAGTGGCTTCCAGATGCCCGCCCCAGGGCAGCCCGCGTCCAGGTCCTCAGGGAAATCAGGACAGGAAGGAGGACGTGATAGGTTTCTCACAAAATCAAACCTGTTCAATTAAAAAGTCCTGTCCTTCATTCTGAGATTATGCCCTTCCTAGACTTTGCATTAAAATTCACCTTCTTTTAAGAGATCAAAGTCCTAAAGACAGCTTAATATTTTATATTGTGCTTTTGTTTTAAATATGTTTATGTCTTTATTCTGGCCACAGCGAGCTGTGGTCCCGGGGCCGGTGGTACGCTGAGGAACGCGGCTGGAGCAACGAGCAACTTGTCTTCTTTATTTGTATCTAGTACTCAGCACTTCTTTCTGTGTATCATACCACGGTTTATGTAAGTATGCGTAAGTAAATACGCACATGCAAGGGGGTCTTTTGTTTCTGATAGGGCAACAATCCATCACAGTTTTGGAGCTCTGTTCTGGAGAGCAAGGCCTGCAGACTTACTGACTCCCGTGGTTCTGGGACAGCCCCTCCCTGCCTAAGTGCAGCATCACCTCAGCCCCCGGGGGACGTTACAGTGCGGGGGCCCCCACCTGCTTTTGCAAGCACCCCCGGGAACCCTTTTCCATGGGCCTTTACTGTGGGCACAAAGACTCTCCGCACATCGAGGCTGGGGGCACTCCTGAGTCCATCACAGATGGGCACCAGATTCTGAAGTCCATAGGGGTGCGATCTCAGGCAGTGACGATCAGTGCTTTTTCACTCAAACACACCTGGGAGATCTCGCTGTCACCACCAGTGACAGTAATTCACCGAGTGCGAGCCCTGGGCTGAGGTTTTGGTAAGGGAACAGCTTCACTAAATAGCCAGATGCTGTCCTGAGCACCGTACCTGGATCAAGTGAATTACGGTGTCCATAGGACACAGGTGTGGAACCTGTCGGAGGAGTTGGGTGGGTGACTTTGCCTGAGTCACTCAGCTGCAGAGCCACAGAATAAGGCTCCAGAGCCTCTCTTGATTCGCAGACCCTGCCATCACAGGCCCAGCTCCCCTCCGTGCACACGAGCAGCCCCGCAGCAGACTCTTCAAATGCCTAATGCAGTTCAGCCTGCTTCATCCTACACTGCAGAGCCCATGTGTCCCTGGGGCCCACACTGAGCTGCAGCTGTAATCCACTGACAGGTGGCTTCTCAGCCTTTCTGCAGGAGCTGCCCAGGTGCCCACCTGGGAGGTCAGACTTGTCACCAGTCTCAAGTGTCCGCCCAGACAATGCCGAGTTCTCCGTGGAGTGCCGAAGCCCCGTTTTTAGGTGGGGAGAACTGAGGCTCCAAAGGGTGCAATTTTCCTTCTGCAAAACAAGCAATCTCCATTGTAGTTGTCAAAGGTATTGATGAGCACGGGGCAATAGGAGATTGCGTTTCAAGAGCCAGGATACCAAGAGTGCTCTTTGACCCCGTGATCGTTAATGCCATCAGTGAGAAGTCCCCACGAGCTCGCGGAAGTGAGGGATGACTTTCAGGCGTCCTGGGTAAAGCCATGAACATAGTATCTACCAGCGCCGCCTCCTTGCAGGTGCCCTGGGGGCCTTCCATGGCGGGGAGTTTGCACAGGGGGACTCCTGTGTCTCTGGGATTGGGCCCCGTGTTGGGCTCTGTGCTCAGCAAGGAGTCTGTTTGTCTCTCTTCTTCTGCTCTTCTCCCTGCCTGTGCGCGCGCGCTCTCTCTCTCTCTCAAATAAATAAAAATAAAATCTTAAAAAAATGAGATGGAGACCAGCGTTGAGGGTCCCCTGGGAGACACAACCATTTAAGCCACCTAAGCAAAACAAATCTAGCTTGTTTCCTGAACACAAGCAATACTTAACCTAGGTTATTTCTTGTAAATGTCTCTGGTGATCATAAAAAAACCTTAAGTCATTGTCCTAAAAATGGATAAGACAATCACTTTTAACCGATCCCCTGCTGTCTGGAAACCCCCACTGTAATGACCAACCACCGTAAAGGGTGAGCAGCTCCCTCGTTTTTGCTGTATAAGCCATCCCAAACCGTCATGCCCTGAGCTTCATAAAAGTTTTGAATCTGAAAACTCCCAGGTTGCATATGAACGGTTCTTATATGCACAATAAACTCTTACTAAATGCTATTTTATTGATCTGCTTTTAATTTTTACTGTTTCTGGATTTTTGACATTAGTAATTTTGTGGAGAATATCTTGCAAATATATGTAGTCAGTTGGAGCCAAGGGTTGAATTCCTTTGGCAGTTACAGGGAAATTATAAAAAGAGATCAAAATGTTTGCATTTTTCATATTTGCATCTTTCCTTTTCATTTTATTCATGATTTTTTTGTAACGTCAACAGGAGAAAGATAACAGAATTTATACTTTGCTTATACTGATGGCTACTACCACACCTCAGTAATTTAATAAATAGCATTAATTTAATTCTATTAAATACATAGAAATTTAATAAATATAATTCTGATTACTAATGATACTGCATTTCATAAGATATTTTCTACAGTTGTTAAAGATGTCTTTAATTAGTTTTGTTTTTTTCCATTCAAGTCCGTTCCTGAATCATTGCCTAAACTTCATTATAATTGCTAGTAATTCCACAAAAATTGTCTTTACCTTCTTTCCTAGGAGAAATGACTGAGGAAGAAATAAGAGTAGGTAGGGTATTTATTGCAGACATTAAATATAAAGATAGTGTACATGTCTTTGGATTGTTTAGGAAAAAACAACACAGGCCCCAAATGGGGTCACTTACATGGAGTTCATAAACTTGTGCTTAATACATAATCAAACTTCAATTTCAATGTCCCCCAGAAACGTTGCCTTAACTAGTCAGTCAGGAACTGACTCTCCACACCCCAAAGAAAGATGAGGTCATCTCATGATAAGACCCCTCGTTTTTCCCCTAGAGAGCAGCCTCGCCTGGAACACTTTTTTTTTTCTTTTGCTAGTCACTTTCTTGCCCCCGCCCTCCGTCTGCACAGATTGCAGAGTTAATTGTAATGTGTCGTTCTGATTTATTTGAGGCCTCTGACATACAATCCAGGCAAAATTCTTTGATCGGAGGCCTTGGCTCTGGGGGCTGAGGTGCTCCGTCCTCGGAGGCCTGGCTCAGCATGGCAGTGGGACTGGCCCAGCAGGACTGCCAGGCCAAGGGCCATACGCTGAGGACACAGAGGGGCAGACTTCACCGACTGTGTGACCCAGGAGCCAAGGACAGAGTCTGGGAGGACACTGACGACATGATGGAAAAAACAACGCTTGCAACAGACCAACACTTCTCTAGAGAAATGTTAACAAGAGTCCTTGAGGGAGAATCTTTGAAGCCACTGAGTTTCTATAAAAAGTAGTCAGGAACCGAAGTATGGTGTAAAATGGTAACAATGAATAGGATGAAGAAAGACTATTGATTGGCCTAGGTTGCAGGAGTGTATCAAAAACCTCTAAGAGGAGCACCTGGGTGGCTCAGTCGTTAAGCGTCTGCCTTCCGCTCAGGTCATGATCCCAGGGTCCTGGGATCGAGCCTCGCGTCAGCCTCCCTGCTCAGCCTGTTTCTCCCTCTCCTTCTCCCCATCTCCCACTCGTGCTCTCTCTTGCTCTCTCTCTCTCAAATAAATAAAATCTTTAAAAGAAACAAAGACAACGCCCCCTAAGGAAACAGAAACTCTGTGGAGTAAATGAGGAAAAAACTGAACAAAACCAAAGTCTCCCAGCACCGAGGTCGCCATGGTACCAGGTGGGAACGAGGCCCCAGAGCGCACCCTCTCCCGGGGCTGGCCTGCAGGCACACTCCCTGCGTGGCCTGCTCCCCAGTTCCCTGGAACCTGTGGGAAGGAACAAGGGGGTCTGCAACAGCCACATGCCCACAGACTGGTCCTTAGGACTGAGTTGCCTCGTGGACACGGAGAGAAAGCCAGGGCTGGCTCTGGGGTGTCAAGAAAAGATTATTCATGACATTTGCCAGGCCGACTGCCTGCAGATGGGCTTTACTGCGATGTGGTTTTATAGTGGGTGGGGGGTAGATTGGGTTCAACTCCAAACACAACAAGGAAAAGGGGGATTTATAGCCAAGGGTGGGGCGGGGGGAGGGCAAGTAGACGGAAAATCACTAAGAGGAAAGGTCAGGAGTAAAGGAGCTTCTGGCAAAACTGTCCTACCAGGATTCTTGCTGAGGGCAGGCCAGGTAGAGCAGACATCCCCTGGGGGATGGTGGAGGATACAGAACCTTATCAGATACCAAGGGCCCAGGGTGATCTGGCCAAACTGACAGCAGGATTCTTGCCAGAATGGGACTCCACAATGGAGGGGCCTGAGCAATGTTTGGTCAAGGAGAGAATCTTTGCCAGTGGGTCTGCTGTGCCCTTCGTTGACCCTGGCTGGACCAGGTCCTGGGGCATGCAAGGAGGAGCCAAGGTTGGGCTGGATCCCTGAGCATGGCCCTGCCTGGACGTTCGGGACCACAGCCCAAAGGCAAATAAGACTGCATTCTATAAAGAATGCGTAGAAGGCTTCTGGGGTGACCTGGGCTCTGCCAAGCCCCAGTCTTCCCCAAGACTCCCTGCCCTCCAGCCCTGTCCCACCCACTCACCCATGCCCCGGGTTCTTGGCCAGCCAGCTGCTCCCTGCTGTGCCTGGATGGCCAGCAGCCAGACGTGTCTCTGTCCAGAGGCCAGGGGCCCCAAGGCAGGCTCTGGGCTGGGTCCTGTCTTTCCTAGACACAGACAATCAACAGATGATCCCAGTAACCTCCAAGGATGCAGACATGGGAAAAAGTGGATGAAGACAGGGGAAGGCCCATGGGTGGTGGGGCGTCAGCTCAGTGCTGGTGGGCTTCATGAGGAGGGTCCCACTATGAACACATAAATACTAGATCTAATATTGTGTCAGGCAGGGATGTGAGCTAGCAAGGACAACAGAGACCTTTTGGAAGCTATTTTGGATGGGCACTCAGGAGACCCCACTGAGGTGAGTGATGGAAGTGTGTGCTGTGGGTGGGAAGAACATGCCAGAGTGCAGAGTCTCAGAAGGAGTATCCAGAACATCTGAGGGAAAGCACAGAGCCCAGCAAGGCTGCAGTGCAAGGAGCAAGGGAAGGAGGTGAGCGTGAGGCCAAGAGGCCTGGGGCCAGGCCATATATGGGTGTTATGATCAGATGGGACACCACTGGACAATTTGGGGGGATGGCACAGTCAGACTTACATTTGCAGGGGTCACTGGCACTCTGCAAGCAGGCCAGGGGTAAGGGAGAGGACACAGGGCCATTGATAGGAGGTTTTTGCAGTAGCTGGAGAAAGAGACTGCGGGCAGAGGATCTGGTGGGGTCCGTCCCCCACTTTTGTTCTTGGTATTCCAGCTGTACACCTTCGGATGTGGGACACTGAACGGTTTCCTCCGTCTCACCCACAGACCACAGTTTGCTCCAGAACTTGACCGGCCACACTTCCTGAGGGTGGACGGAGAGCAGATTCATGTCTCAGGTCGGCAGTTCTGACAGCCGTTTAGTTTAATCCAATGGTCGTGGTCTGTGGTTACGCTTGCAGTTTTATGGCTGTGACATTATTTGTTTTCTGTCTGCCTTTTACCCTGGACTATATGCTTCATGAAAGCAGAAAATTATGTTTTAAATCACTACTGCATCCCTAGTCTTAACACAGTGCCTGACACCTAGCGGTTCCTCAAATTGTGGTGCGTTCCTGTCTGGGTCTTACTGACAGAGAAGGAGAACACTGCAAAGAGAAAGGTTGGACATGTATTCCTGTGTTCTTTCCTACGTTAGACTTTGAGTGCCCTAATTTCTCCTCTTTGTCTTCTCTGTCATAATCTTTTCCTTACTGCCGTGAAGAATGAGAAGACTTTTCTGGGAAAAATTTAAATGTCTCACCATCAGTTCTAACTGATGAATGTAATACTGAATTCATAATTTAGTTAGTTTAATTTATTATAGTTAGTAAATATTTTTCCTATGCTTTCTATATTTTGAAAATGTGTCAGCATTTATTACTTATGAAAAACAGGCGCTAAATAAAATTCATTTTTTGAAGCCTTCGGACTATAAATTATAAGGGCCAGAAGCCACATGTTTATGGTTCTGTTTCTCAAGCATCCAGCCCAGTGGTGTGGTGAAGGGATAATGGTGACCGTGGGGACAGATCTCTGCTGACACAGGGACTCAGCTTCTCACCAACCTGTTTGACTTATTCCATAGAGAGTGAGAATTTTTCTGAAGGAATGTTGGTATTTTTAAATCACAGTTTATTAGACAAGTCAATTGCTTTTATATACCAGCAATGAATAAGTGGAATGTGAAATTAAAAACTCAATGCTATTTATCTTAGCATCAAAACAAATGAAATACATAGGTATAAACCTTACAAAATACGTATAACATCTATAGGAGGTAAACTTCTAACCTCTGATGAATGAAATCAAAGAACAATTAACTAGAGACACCTGGGTGGCTCAGTCTGTTAAGTGTCTGCCTTTGGCTCAGGTCATGATCCTGGGATCCTGGGATCGAGTCCTCCATGAGGCTCCTTGTTCAGTGGGGAGCCTGTTTCTTCCTCGGCCTGCTGCTCCCCCTGCTTGTGCTCTCTCTCTCTGACAAATAATAAATAAAATATTTTAAAAAAATAAAGAAGTATTAAATAAATGGAGACATAGTCCATGTTCATAGACAAGAAGACTCAATATTGTCAAGATGTCAGTTCTTCTCAACTTGATCTATAGATTCAACACAATCGCAATCAAAATCCCAAGTTATGTTACGGATACTGACAAACTGGTTCTGAAGTTTATATGGAGAGGGAAAAGACCCAGAATAGTCAACACATATTGAAGGAGAAGAACAAAGTTGGAAGACTGACACTATCTTACTTCAGATTTACTACAAAGCCACAGTAATCAAGAGAGTTTGGTATTGGTAAGAGAACATACAAATAGACGAATGGGACAGAATGGAGAGTCCAGAAATAGACACACATAAATCAAGTTGACTGATCTTTGGCAAAGGACCAAAGGCAACACAATGGAACAAAGACAATCTTTTCAACAAATGGTGCTGTAACAACTGGACGTCCACATGCAAAAACAAAACAAAACAAAACAAAACAAAAGACACCTCAAAATGGATCACAGACCTAAATGTAAAACTATAAAACTCCAAGAAGAAACATAGGAAAAATCCCTGATGACCTTGGGTATGGCAAGACTCTTAGATACGACACCAAAGGCACAATCCACAAAAGAAACAATCGGTAAGCTGGAAATCATAAAAATTAAAAACTTTTGCTCTTTAAAAAAAATGTCAAGAGAATGAGAAGACAAGACACAGACTTAAAAATATCTGCAAGAGGGGGCACCTGGGTGGCTCAGTTGGTTAAGCGACTGCCTTCGGCTCAGGTCATGATCCTGGAGTCCCTGGTTGGAGTCCCTCATCGGGCTCCCTGCTCGGCAGGGAGTCTGCTTCTCCCTCTGACCCTCCTCCCTCTCATGCTCTCTGTTTCTCATTCTCTCTCTCTCAAATAAATAAATAAAATCTTAAAAAAAAAAAATATCTGCAAGAGACACATCTCATAAAGGATTGTTATCCAGAATACACAGAGAACCAAGCTAGCAAACTGATTAAAAAATGGGCAGAAGATCTGGACACTGCGTCAAAGAAGTTGCATGGGTGGCCAATAAGCATATGAAAAGACCCTCACAATTATATGTCATTAGAGAATTGCAAATTAAAACAACAATGGGACACCACTAGACACTTAGGAGAATGGCCAAAATCCAGAACACCGACAACACCAAATACTGACGAGGATGTGGAGCAACAAGAATTTGCATTTGTGACCGGTGGGAATGCAAAATGGTGCAGCCGCGTTGGAAGACAGTTTGGCGGTTTTTTACAAAACCGAACATACTCTTTTTTTTCTTTTTTTAAAGATTTTATTTATTTATTTGACAGAGAGAGAGACAGCGAGAGCAGGAACACAAGCAGGGGGAGTGGGAGAGGGAGAAGCAGGCTTCCCGCCGAGCAGGGAGCCTGATGTGGGGACTTGATCCCAGGACCCTGGGATCATGACCTGAGCCGAAGGCAGACGCTTAACGACTGAGCCACCCAGGCGCCCAAAACCGAACATACTCTTACCCTACAATCCAGCGTTCCCACTGGAAACTCCTTTTCACCCAAAGGAGTCAAAAACTTGTATCTACACAAAAACCTCGACACATGTTTTTAGCAGCTTTTTCCATAATTGCCCAAACTTGGAAGCAACTGAGCTGTCCTTCAGTAAGTGAATAGATAAATAAATGGTGTCCAACCAGACAATGGAATATTATTTAGTCCTAAAAAAGAAATGAGCTATCAATCTGTGGAAAGACATGAAGGAAGCTTAAGTGCATAATACTGAGAGAAAGAAGCCAATCTGAAACAGACTGATAGACTTGGGTGGCTATAACACTGAGACCACTATTATGGGAAAAATTTTCATGTGTGTTGTCGTTCAAGTAGGATGATTTTCACATTGGTTATCCATTTTCACCCTGAGATTGCAAAAAAAGGCAGTGATAACAGGACTACAGGATGTATGAACTGTGCTGGAGGAAACAGAGCTAGTTAATAAACAGCTCTCAGCTGTGGATGATGCTGTGTGTCCATCTGGTCAGCAAGGGACAGGAGTGGACAGGAGTGCTGCCTTCAGACAAGCAGCCCCCTGGATTGCCCTGAGCCACAGACCAGGATGGTCTGGGAGCCCCGACCAAGTCACCGAGGAGGAATGTTCTAGCCAAGCCCACATGCACCATTTCCTCCACTCACTGCTCTTCTAAATTCTTCCAAACAAATACATATTTTTTTTTAAAGATTTTATTTATTTATTTGAGAGAGAGAGAATGAGAGACAGAGAGCAGGAGAGGGAGGAGGGTCAGAGGCAGGAGAAGCAGACTCCCCGCCGAACAGGGAGCCCGATGCGGGACTCGATCCCGGGACTCCAGGATCATGACCTGAGCCGAAGGCAGACGCTTAACCATCTGAGCCACCCAGGCGCCCCAACAAATACATATTTTTATCCCTCAATAAAAATAATACTGGATGCTTTCTCTACTAGAAAGTTAGAAAATTTGTTTTCCTAGTCTCTCTGTTGGATGAACTTTTATTGTTGTCAAATCACTCAGAAAAATATTCATCCTGCCAACACGTCCCCTGGACCAGTGTCCCTCAACACGTCCTCCAACCCACAATATCGAGGAACTCCCCAGCAGGTAAAGAGGTGCTTGAATGTGATTTTAGTACCCGAGTAATGAAATGTAATCATATTTATTATCCAAGGGAAAACACAGCCAAGCACAGCAGGGATAACGGCCCCTGGGAGCTCTCTCTGCTTTTTCTCTATGGTCCCGCTGTGAAATCTGGTCACCTCTCAGCAGTCAAGCATCTCCCTGAGAAGCACTGGGAGAAGGCCCAGCTCCATTCTGGGGATACCCTGTTCTCCTGCTGGCCTCTCTAAAGTGCCCAGAAACCTCCACACAGGCTTTGGTCCCACTCACCAGAAGTGTCAGAGGGCATCATGAGCTTGTCAGACGGCTCTTCATTTTGACGATTTGGCTTTTAATTCACAATTTGTTCCTGTTCCTAAGCTTTTAGAGCTTTTCACCAACTTGGTGAAAACATCTTGAAAAGGTCAGGTGGCCCTCAACTCTAAATGATTCCACCTAGTATGTCCTTAGTCTGATTTCCCCCCAAAAGCTTCATATCTGCTTTCTCAGAAGAGAGATTTTAACATAAAAATAAATGCACAAGTGAAAAATATTGGCATCTTCACAGCTAATTTTTTAAAAAGATTTATTTCTTTATTACTTTGGGGGGTGAGGGGCCGAGGGAGAGAAAGAGAGAGTCTTAAGCAGGCTCTGTGCTGAGCCTGGAGCCTGACGCAGGGCTCGATCAATCTCATGACCCAGAGATCATGACCTGAACTGAAACCAAGAGTCCAGTGCTTAACCGACTGAGCCACCCAGGTGCCCCCACAGCTAATTTTTTTTTTAAAGATTTTTATTTTATTTATGTGAGAGAGAGAGCATGAGAAGGGGGAGGGTCAGAGGGAGAAGCAGACTCCCTGCTGAGCAGGGACCCCGATGTGGAACTCGATCCCGGGACTCCAGGATCATGACCTGAGCCGAAGGCAGTCGCTTAACCAACTGAGCCACCCAGGCGCCCTCCCACAGCTAATTCTTAACATATTTTCTGACTTTTGTAAAGAAGGAAGAAAAACTGACAAGTACTTTTGTAGGTAAGTGACAGCATTACATAAATAAACCATTACATGATATTACGTAATACAATATTTTATAATATTTCAGTATTATACAAATAAGTAAAAATAAATAAATTTCCAAATAATGTAAAACTTTATAAGCTTATATCTTAATTCTTTTTATTAAGAATAAGAAAAGCTCTTTTCAACGAACTAGTAAAAGGTGGAACAAGGTTAATTAAAAGTGAAAAGAAAAATCTTAAAAACTGAGATTAAGAAAAAAAATAAAAATAAATTGAGATTAAGGCAGCAGCAGAAAGGCCTGACACAATCTCTAGGAGGTGAGGGTTCCCAGATGAGAAAGTGAGGCCCTAATCCACCCAGCGGCACCTGGAAAGCAGGCGTGGGTCGAATGTGAACCTCTACCTACTCTCTAGAGAGAGTTTTCAGGGCTGGGAATGTACCCTCAACTGCTGTCACAACAGGGGGCATCCAGGAACCAACTTTGGGAATCTGCTCGCGTCCCCTTGGCATTTGGGGACCCAGGGCATGACTGTCTGACCATCCTCGAGACATCCGGGGCCAGGGGTTGCTTTCGGGAGTAAGTGCTCTCCCAGGGTGGAGGGCGATCCAGAGGAACCACTGTGGCCCCGCTCGAGAGGTGAGGCCATGGGAAGAGCAAGACCACTGCCCCGTGATGGGGGCACCGTGGGGGCCGGCTGGACGAGGCGCTGGTCCTTGCTGCAAGGAACGGCAGGTGCGGGGCTCTGGAAACAGCACAAAATGCCTACGAGAGGAAATCCACTCTGACCCCCTGCCAAGTCCCGGGGGCACCGCTGTGGGCGCCCCTGCTGGGCGATGAGCAGCCCGAACCCGAGATGGGTAAGCAGGTGAGGGTGGTGGGCACGGCTGGGAAGACGAAGCAGCACCAAAAGCATCTGGAGAAGTCCATGCGTTCCTGCGGCTCCCACACTAGCATCCCATCGAGGTCAGGCTGCTCTCCTGGAGGACGGAAGCTTCGTGTTGAGATGCAGCTTGGCGTTTTGACTCCTACCCGGGACTGTGTGATTTAATGCCTGAAACCAGACCTTCTCTTGTTACTGAAGATAACCAGAGGACCCCCCGATTTCACCCAAGGCGGGGGGACCAGCACCCAGGAGCAGGTGTGAACAGGCAGATGGAGAGAACAGAGTTGGTTTTGAACTACCACAGGAGTCCAGCTTGTTCAAGGCAAATGAAGGAACAGCTTTGGGGTTACAGAGTCCTTTATAATCAGAATGAATTAGGAAAGGCCTACTAAACACTGTGTCGCAAAAAATGATTTGGAGATTACTTGGAAGAATATTGTTTACTTTCTCAGAGAGGGTTTTTGATTTTCAATACATAAAAAACACTAGCTTTTGTGTGAGAATATTTAATTCTGTAAAAAACAACTAATTGTGTGTACTTCGTTTTACAAATAAAAATGACTTGGAAATAATAGTACGAAAACATAAAAACAGCAATAACAGCAACATCATTCAATACTTGCTAAGCAAAGTGTTTTACAATTTGAACTCATTTCCCCTTGGCCGCAGCGCTATTAACTTGGATCCCCATTTTCTGGGTCAAGGAAATGAAGTTTGGGGGCACTGGGTGACTTGCCCAAGTCACAGAACTGGTAAGTGGAAAGTTTAGCTCACTCCGGGGACGCACACGGCAGAATAAACGTACGCGCTCTGCAGACGATTTACGGACCCTGCACATAGGCGTGGGAAGGGTTAGCGGCATAAAGTCACGGCAGGTGTAAGAAGGAGGAAGGATGGTGGTCTGGCTTCTGAGGTTTAAGGGCAGTGCCTGAGCTGAAAGAGGTCCACCTGGCTGGACTTCTGGCTGAAGCAGTCGTTGGAAGTAAACGGCATAGATCGTGGAAGCCACAGGGAGCAGGTGGGGGCGCGTCCAGTCTCGGACTCAGAGGCGTGAGCGGGAGCTGCAGACACCCTTACGGTGAGTGCGGAAAGACGGCGCAGACACGCGTCCAGCCGGAGAACCGTGTCCCCCACGTTCGCCGAGAGAGGTGCTCCCCTGCCGGGCGCGCCCTATTTGATGCGATCTGCGAGTTACTTTCCTCCGCGGTGCCGTGTGGCCGTGGAGAGCACAGGGGCCTGACATGGGCTCTCCCGGTTACCATAGCGCAGGACGCGGGGCAGGACGAGGGCGGGCGCCCCAGGACACCCGAGTCACGGAGACCCGCCTCTGCGTGGGAAAAGCAGCAGTGCCCGTGGCCAGGGGCTCGATTCTGGACACCGATCCTGTTCCTGGAAATGACTGTGTATCTGACCCCGCTCAGAGAGGCGGCAGAGGTTGGGAACTCCTCTGGATCTGGATGTTCCCTGCGGTGCCCCCGTGCTGTGAGCAACGCAGAAAGTGGGGGGTGTGTATTTGGGAACGCTTCCAGAAGTTTCTGCTGATAGAGTAGAAGTGTATGAAACTTTTGTGACCTATTAAGAGGAACGCTCTTAAGGGTGAACACTGTAGATTGAACACTTTTTTTTTTTTTTTGCCTTTTGGGAAAAGATCTTTACCCTGTGGAGTAATAAAAAGTTATCATGTAATTGCCACCCTCCACATTTTGTTGTCAAATACCTGATTTATTGAAATCAGTGTGAGGCCTGTTTTAAATAAAAATTGTTTTCAAAACCAAGCTTGTAACGTATTCTGAACAGCATGTAGAGAGCCTGGTGGATTAAAAATCACTTCATTTTCAGCAAAATGGAGATCTGTGTTTGTTATTTCCTCCATTATGTTTAGTTTTTGATTTCCATTTCTGTTTGGTATCTATAAATGGTGAAACGTTCATAAGATTTACAGGAGGTGAATCTTGTTAAAAATAAAATACAGGGAGCCATAAAGTCTGGAAATATTCACAGTGTTTTTCTAATAGATTGAACCCTCTTAACTGTTTCTTCTAGGGTGAAGGTACAAGTTTATGTGGTAGAAATTGTACCCACAAATCATCAGAGGCGACCTATGATAGGTGTGCATGCCGTGACTGATGGGAATGTTGCTTTAGTGCGTATTAGTTCATCGAAATCTTACACAGTTTACTGAACTATGAATTCTTAGTGAGGGAAACACATTCACATGTCATAGGGATAAACTATTATGGACGTTTCTCTATGTTTGCAGACTTCATGGCTACGCTGAACGACTTTAATTCAAAACACTGAATAATAATCACTCCATTAAATCGATTGAGTCAACTAGAAAAGGATATACTACTCTTTGTAAAGCATTTCCTGGACGAAAATTTTCCTAATTGGCCCCATTTTGTTCTGATCAGTAACCTGTTCTACATTAGCTACACTAAAAAATAAAAAATACTATCCAATACGATAAGACATCCACGACCATATTGCATTATTTTGTGATTCAATGACGTAAGGGAGTAAGGGAGAATAGAAGGGTATTTCTTGTTGAAATAAATAGGCCAAAGAGCTTTCATGTTAGCTCTGCTTCTCTTAATGAAGACTGACCCTGTAATCCTGATGAATAATCTGAGAGACTTAACCAGGGACACATCCTTGGCAGTGGTCATTAAAATAGATTTTAACAAGGCAAGAAAAGCGAGTTGCTTATGAGTAGCAAGAAATATGCATATACTCTCATTAAAATGCACCCTTTGGAAAGTGTTAGTTCTATAATGTGAGGATTTTGATGATTAGTGTACACTTTTTCTGTACATTAATGTACACTCTGATTATTACTGTACACTTTCTTCAATTTAGATATGAAGATGTCCCTTCTAGTAATTAGTTCATGTGCATATCTTGTGGATTAAATGATATATTTTGTAAGTTTTCTAACTATTTGAAACAATGTGTCTTTTTTAGCCCTATAATGAATACAAAATGGAGCCTGATTGCCTCAGTCTTGCAAAGTGTGCATTTTTAAAGAATTATTTAAAAAGGGAATCCTTCCAAGTAGTACATCAGTTTAAGCTAGTCTGAACATTAAGACTTTGTCACATCTGGGGGCACCTGGGTGGCTCAGTCGTTAAGCGTCTGCCTTCGGCTCGGGTCATGATCCCAGGGTCCTGGGATCGAGCCCCACATCGGGCTTCTTGCTCAGCGGGAAGCCTGCTTGTCCCTCTCCCACTCCCCCTGCTTGTGTTCCCTCTCTCGCTGTCTCTCTCTCTGTCAAAAAATAAATAAAATCTTAAAAAAAAAAAAAAGACTTTGTCACATCTGGAAATATGTGTAATCTCATTTGAGGGCATTACCACATTTTAAGGAAAAAAATTTAAAAAGTATAATTTTTACCGGAGGATAAAATAGAAATATTTCTAGATACCTGACTCATTTGTAAAAATCTTCACACAACTGTGAGCCTGTTTCCTTTAAAAATAAGACAAAACTCACAAACCTGACATAGCTATTATGTGCAAAATAACATCCCAGCCCCCTGGGAAGTGAGAGTCCAGATTTTTGCTGGTTTATTTTATTCCTCCAGCCGACTTGCCACACGCCTTTACCATGTTTCCAAATTAAGGAAGTCAGCCATCTTGAATTCAGATCTTGTCTCCAAAAAAATGTGACAGAGACATCCTTTGACTAGACATTAGTAAAACTCGACAAATAAGATATTTTCTCTCATTGGAGGTTGGTGGCATTTTGCTTGTGCTTTTGTTTCTCTAAAGTGTGGTCCGAACAAGCTGATGAAAACCTGTGGAGGGGAGAGTTTGCAGATCTACAGGTGGAATCTGTAATTCTTTTGTTCGGGGGCAAGGACCTAGCGCAAGGATAAACATTCATGAGCCTTTCCCCGAGCGGGAAAATGCTCATGTGGGAAAACGCTGACAACGTCCCAGAGTCAGGGGTTCTCAGGCGGGCACAGCCTCGTCCTGCTCTGCAGTTTGCTAAGTGGTTTCAGGTCCACTATGAAGATCCTGTCACTGTGTGGCTGCTCAGCTCCTAGTGACTCTGAGGTGTCAGGCTCTGTGTGGGACCTCTCAGAGAGGAGGCTCTGTGCGGGATTTCCCAGTGTTCGTCTCTGTGGGTATTCTCTCAGTGTGGGGTCCTTGGATGTGAGGTCTCTCTGTGTGGATCTGTGGGGTAAGTATTTCTGTGGGTCTCAGGGTGTGAATCTCTGTGGGAGGTCTTTGTGTAGGGTCTTGCTGTGGGGTCTCTTTGTGGGATCTCTGTATGGGGTCTCTGTGTGGGTCTCTGTCAGAGGTCTCTGTGTGGGGTCTCTATGTGGGTCTGTCAGAGGTCTCTGCATGGGGTCTCTGCGTGGGGTCTCTGTCAGAGGTCCCTGTGTGGGGTCTTGGTGTGGGTCTCTGGGGGGGGTCTCTGTGGGAGGTCTCTGTGGGAGGTCTCTGTGTGGGTCTCTGTGGGAGTTCTTGGTGTGGATCTTTGTCAGAGGTCTCTGTGTTGGGTCTTGGTGTTGGTCCAAGTGTGGGTCTCCATCAGAGGTCTCTGTGTGGGGTCTCTATGTGGGTCTGTCAGAGGTCTCTGCATGGGGTCTCTGCGTGGGGTCTCTGTCAGAGGTCTCTGTGTGGGGTCTCTGTGTGGGTCTGTCAGAGGTCTCTGCGCGGGGTCTCTCGGCGTAGGGCTTTCCCTCTCTGGCCTTGCACCGTCTGGCAGGAGAAGGGCAAAGGGACTTGCTCCTTCCTGATTCTGGCTGTTCCACCAGCATCCCGTCCGTGG
>NC_138382.1:4061048-4111441 GCF_054177405.1 Leptonychotes weddellii
GTGATAGCAAGGCTCATGATGGGGATCGCTTCCCCATTCATGACCTTGTTGGGGGAGCAATGACCGGGTCGCCTCACAGAGAAATCTGAGCAAAGCTGGGCAACTTGTCCACAGTTGAAGCTGGAGGTCCCATCTCCCAGGCCAGGCCCTGGGGCCCCTGCTGGGCAACACCTGTTTTCAACCCCTCGGGACTTCATTCTGGCCCAGAATCTGGGAAGCGTCAGGGTTCCGCTCTCCCTCCCAGGAGCCCCTCCCCCCCAGGAGCCCCTCCCCGCTCCTAGGAGCCCCTCCCCCTCCCAGGGCTCTGTTTCCTGAGGGATGGGCTCAGGCCCTGGTGTCTTGGAGACGGTGGGGCTGGGCCCTCAGAGCAGGGGTGTCGGTGTAACTGGGGTGCGCAGGGCTGAGTGGCAGATGCTCACTTTTTAGAGTCCGCCTTTTCTTCTTACTTCTGTTGTTCCTTCCCTGTGGCTCCTCCTGATGCTGAGATGAGAGAACACGGGGAGGCTGGGACCCCACCCCCAGCAGCAGATGTTCACTGCTCATGAACAATGGGACCTCCTACATTTAACTAAGGGGGGGACTGTGGTTTTCTTTCGTTTTACTCATTTCCTTTTCAAGATGGATAAAAATGTTTTCAGTTTTCCTTCTTTGAAGAATGTACAGGAGGATTTTCTATGTGAGAAATTTCTTTGTCACTGTTCCTCTGCTCAAGAAACACACATATTCCCAGACCTGTGGGCGCATCTGAGCTCCTTCACGTAGGACCCCACTTCCCGAGGCCAGAGCCCCACTCCAGCTGCTGCTCGGGGCCTCCTGGGCTCAGTACTGCCCTCGATCAGCCCCGACAGAGGA
Source organism: Leptonychotes weddellii (assembly GCF_054177405.1). NCBI lineage: Eukaryota > Metazoa > Chordata > Mammalia > Carnivora > Phocidae > Leptonychotes > Leptonychotes weddellii. Next base: position 4,061,901 of record NC_138382.1, read on the forward strand.
ACGTTCACCTGAGACACCTGCCCCGGGAAGGTGGGTGGTGAACCAGTGCCTAGGGGCCTGACCTCTGCTAGAGATGCAGCTCTTAACTGCTGGTCCTCGGCCACTGGTCACTGTGTTTGGGTCATTGTCCTGGAGCCCTCCACCACACCTGGACTCGTGGCCTGAGATCTTTGGGTAGAAATCCTTGTGCCCCTCTAACCCCTGCCTAGTCTGGCTTATCCCTGGATGGATGGTGTTCTATTCTTTCCTGAGAATACACATTCTATTCTTTCCTATCCCAGGAGTCTCTCCAGTAATTCAGAAAAGTGGAAATAGTAATAGAAAAGAAGCTGGTGCAGCCACTCTGGAAAACAGTATGGAGTTTCCTCAAAAAGTTGAAAATAGAGCTACGCTATGACCCAGCAATTGCACTACTGGGTATTTACCCCAAAGATACAAATGTAGTGATCCAAAGGGGCACCTGCACCCCAATGTTTACAGCAGCAATGTCCATAATAGCTAAACTATGGAAAGAGCCTAGATGTCCATCAACAGATGAATAGATAAAGAAGTTGTGGTATATATATACAATGGAATATTATGCAGCCATCAAAAAAATGAAATCTTGCCATTTACTATACATGGATGGAACTAGAGGGTATTATGCTAAGCGAAATAAGTCAATCAGAGGAAGACAAGTATCATATGATCTCACTGATATGAGGAATTTGAGAAACAAGACAGAGGATCATAGGGGAAGGGAGGGAAAAATGAAACAAAACTAAACCAGAGAGGGAGACAAACCGTAAGAGACTCTTAATCTCAGGAAACAAACTGAGGGTTCCTGGAGTGGGGGGTGGGGTGGGAGGGATGGGGTGACTGGGTGATGGACATTGGGGAGGATATGTGCTATGGTGAGTGCTGTGAATTGTGTAAGACTGATGAATCACAGACCTGCACCCCTGAAACAAATAATATATTATATGTTAATTAAGAAAATAAAAAAAAAGAAACCTAAAAAAAAAAAAAGAAGATAGAATCATACTCTGCTGGGTCTGGGCCAAGGGTTCCTTACCTTCTTGATGTTTCTGTGTTTCCTCTGTGGTGGTAAGGATGGATCAGGCTGGGAGAAGGAAACTAACAGGAAAAAGAGCCCCAGTCCACATAGGAAGGCGAGGATATTAAGTGCGCAGGAAGTGGGACTGGAGCTCAGACAACCACCAGTAATGCATTTCTGAGGGAAGAGGTAATTCTCCATCTCTTTCCTCTGAAATTCATTAGTGCCAGATCACACTGCTGCTACACTGAGCACTGGGAGTGCACTTGCGGACACAAAACCCAGGCCCACATCACAGAGCTGTGGTCTGGTCACAAAGGGCTCTTGAGGGCAGGTAGGGGACACAAGTAGATGGACCACAGCCCCTCCCATCCACCCAGCCTTGCAGCTTCATCATCCCTCCACCCTCCCGGGCCTGACACTCCTACCTTCTCACCCTGCTAGAGATAGACCTTTGTCAATTTGCTATTCATCCTGCTTGGAACTCAGATAATACCTGGTTCCCTTGAGACCTCTACTTGCACTCCATCAGTTTCATAGCTTTTAAAAATCTGGAGTTGGGCACCTGGGTGGCTCAGTTGGTTGGGCGACTGCCTTCGGCTCAGGTCATGATCCTGGAGTCCCGGGATCGAGTCCCGCATCGTGCTCCCTGCTCGGCAGGGAGCCTGCTTCTCCCTCTGACCTTCCCCCCTCTCACACTCTCTCTGTCTCATTCTCTCTCTCAAATAAATAAATAAAATCTTTAAAAAAAAAAATAAAAAAAATAAAAATAAAAATCTGGAGTTGTCCTTGGAATTTTAGTTAATTCCCAGGAACTTTTGCCCTCTGTCTGCAACTTCAGTCTCCCCACGTAATATGTTTTTGCCTTGTATCACCCTAGTACAAAAGAAACTCAAATGTCTTTTGTGCTTCTTTAGCCATGTATATTTTGAAAACATCTTAAGATGTTTTATTTCAGTTCATCTCCACTATCTTCAGCTAGAGGGACTTAGAAAATTAATGATTATTCAAAATTTACAAAGCTAAATAAGTATAAAACAAATTGAAATAGTTAAACCTCCAAAGTATGTTTTTCATATGTTTCTAGTATTTTTGCTTCTGAGATCAGTAGAGAGTAAACTGCAGAAACACTTTCAGAGCATTCTGTATAGACACACATATACATGTTCACCCACATTCTTTAACAAATCCAGCATTTTTAAATCTAAGAATCAAGTTTTTGTTTTGTTTTGTTTCATTTCAAAAGTTTCCTTTAGTAATTCTTGTAAGTTTGTATATCTGGGAATATCTTTATTTTGCCTTCATTTTTGAAGGACAGATTTGCTGGGTATGGAATTCTGGGTTGACAATTTTTTTTTAAGATTTATTTATTTATTTTAGAGAAAGAGAGCATGAGCAGGGGAAGGAGAAGAGGGAGAGGGAGAAGCAGATCCCCCACTGAGCAGGTACCCTGACACAGGGCTCGATCCCAGGACCCTGAAATCATGACTTGAGCCGAAATCAAGAGTTGGATGCTCAACTGAGTGAGCCACCCAAGCACCTGAACAACTTTTTCCCTTTCAGCTTTTTGACTGTTGTCATTTCAGGGCCTTTCCCCCACTGGTTCTGACTGGAAGTCGGTGGTTAATCTAGTGTGGTCCTCTGGTGTATGAAGAGAAGTTTTTGTCTTGCAATTTCAAAGTTTCTCCTTTGTTTTTGCATGGTTTGACTGTGATGTATCTAAGAGCGATCTGCTTGTTTTTATTTTACTGCAGGTAAATACTGAATCTATAGATCAAGATTTTTCCATCAAATTTGGTAAGGTTTCAGCCACTATTTCTACAAATATTGTGTCTTTCTCCCCATTTCTCCTTTCTTTCTGAGAACACTCCCTTAAGTAGAAAAGAACTTCCAAATGATCCCACATTTCTCCCAGGCTTGCAGAGAACTGCTACCCACGACCCCAAATTTCTCAATATTCACATTAGTATCTGGAAAGTAGTGTCAGAAGGTCTTTGATACGGAGTGTTTTGCTGGCATCATGGAAAGCTGCCTATGTAATGATGTCATGCCCGTGCACATGTGTTCTGACTATGGTGGGGCTCTGAGTTAGAGCCATTGCTTTGGAAAATGCTTTATCATGACCTGGTCCAGGCTGAAGAGAGCGGGCCTTTTGACAGAGCGATGAAACAGCTAGAGCTAGAGAAACCCCGCCATTTTGTAATAGCAAAAAATGGGGACCAACCCAGTCCAATCGAGTGGAAGGTATGTGCTCAGCAATATGCCGGAGGAGCGTGCTCAAGTTAAAATAAATGAACTACAGCGAAACATCGTAAGAGTAAATTATGTAGACACGCTACTGAGCAAGAAATAAAAGCGACTTGCAGAAAAATTGTACAGGATGATTCCTTTTGTTCTAGTTTCAACACTATACAAAATAAAATACGATTTAGCGACACATTTACTTTGGTAAAAATATTAAAAAAACACTGAGAATAATGAACAGGATTGATGAACAGAGGGATGTACAGATACTTCCAAAAATGTGGATGATCCTGCATTTCTTAGACAGGTTGGGATGTCTATGGCTGTTTTTCATTATTCCTTACATCTTCTATATAATTTATAAATGTCAACTTGTAACTTTTAAACACTAAGACACATGGTAATGTAAACAACTCTATTGGAAATAAAATCGAACATAGCAAAAATAAAATAGCCAACAGCCTCATCAGGAAGGGAGGAGAGAAACTGATCGTAAGGATGCTCTGTGCTCTAGAGTAGTCTTTGTTCTCCACACCTTAAAGATCCCCATGTGACTTTCAGTTTTGAGGCCGTGCATTGCTGGGGCCTCCCCACTGCCCTGTTTATGACAAGCTGTATTCAACTCAGATCACTTTCTGATGGTTTCCAAACCTAGAATAACAAAATACAGATCTGTGATTCTTAGCGGATGGCACTTGCTTCTTCTTGGCTGGAGATTTTCAGCAGTAAATGAAGGTATTGGGCTCTGGCTGTTACCCTGGCTACATTCTGACTGTGCCAGGCAGCAGGACCTGGGTCTGACCAGCCCACGATCCAGGCTCTTGGGACAAGGTGACCGTGACTCGACAGAAAACAGATTCAGACCAGACCTCACACTTGTGGATGAGTTTTTATTAAAGCAAGGAAGAGGAGGTGTGAATGTATTTGAATTTAGGCCAGTGACTTTCAGGCTAACAAGCCCTGAGCTCGCCAAGTGACGGATAGAAAGGAGCTTTTCATAAATAAAACATGGGGAAAAGTAAACATTTGAGATATATAGCTGCTTTTGAAGAAACTTAGATAGGACTTTCATGTTGGGAGCATTTTGCTTGTTTAGTTATAAACACTGATCTAAATATTTATGTGTAATATGTATTTTTTATAAGAAAAAAACACAATGTTTCTATGTATTTACACTGGGCAGACATTTGAAATGCACTATTTTGGAGCTGGTGTGACATCCTTCTCCTTACATGCCTTGTAGAGGCAATGACGGTCACGGAGATGGATTCCACCCTTGTTTTCCTCTTCCTTGTGCTTCATCTGATACATTATAAAATCTGTACTGACAGAACACATGGTATACCATCTTACCTTTTCTGTGATGAATGCCAAGGTTTGATAAATGCTTTACCTGAGAGTGCTCACTCAATAGCCCAGGTTGTAACATTGAGCCCTTTTGTGTCTCTATGTCATCTATTCAAATCCAGGAAGGTCAGTTGAGGACCTGCCCAAACTTTGGGTCAGAGAGGCACAAGTCTCAGATTATAGAACATTACCTGAAATAGACAAGAACTTCCAAATGATTCTGCATTTCTCCCAGGCTTGCAGTGAAATGCTGCCCAGGAAACTAACCTTCTTAATATTCATGTTAGTATCTAGAGAGTAGTTTAGGCTCCAATATAAATATTTTTGTAAATAAAGCCAGTGCGATGAGATCTGAAGGATTTTTGTTGTCCTTTTCACTACACAGAGGATGCTCATGCCGCATATGATCTATATCCTTTCAACTTGCTATGATTAATTAAGTTGCATTCACTTTGCCTTACTACCCAAGACTTCCATCGACAGATCAAACTGCACACATTGGAGGATATGCTAATGCGTTTTAAATCATCAGATTGGCTAAACTAAGAAATGATGCTGGAGAAGGGGCAGGATCACAGGTGCGCTCATATATGCTGGTGAGGTGTGAGTGGTTGTCATCTACTCCAGAATATTTCAGGAGGAGCTATTGAATTTTAAAAATAGGCTTATGTATATGTTTTCAGAGCACTGTAAAAGTATGGAGCACAGAAAAGGAAACCATCAACATGATGAAAAGACAACCTACCAAATGGATCCCAGGAAGGACAACCAAATGACTATCAGGATCAAAATAGGATATATGAAGGTTCAACAATTTGGGTTATTTTAGCTTTTATTTATTTTTATTTTTATTTTTTTTTAAAGATTTTATTTATTTATTTGAGAGAGAGAGAATGAGAGACAGAGAGCATCAGAAGGAGGAAGGTCAGAGGGAGAAGCAGACTCCCCGCTGAGCAGGGAGCCCGATGCGGGACTCGATCCCGGGACTCCAGGATCATGACCTGAGCCGAAGGCAGTCGCTTTAACGAACTGAGCCACCCAGGCGCCCCTATTTTAGTTTTTAATTGACAAAATAAAGAAGTGACTGTCCCTCACTATATATGATATTGGGAGATTTTTTTTTTTAAAGATTTTATTTTATTTATTTATTTATTTATTCGAGACAGAGAGAGACAGCGAGAGGGAGCAGGGAGGAGAGGGAGAAACAGACCCCCTGTGAGCAGGGAGCCCGACAGGGGCCTCGATCCCAGGACCCTGGGATCATGACCCGAGCTGAAGGCAGACGTTTAACCGACTGAGCCACCCAGGTGCCCCGAGATTTTTTTGAAAAGATTTTATTTATTCATTTGAGAGTGACAGAGAGAGCACAAGCAAGGGGAGAGGCAGAGGGAGAGGGAGAAGCAGACTCCTTGCTGAGCTGGGAGCTCGATGCCGGGCTGGATCCCAGGACCTGAAGATCATGACCTGAGCTGAAGGCAGATGCTTAATCGTCTGAGCAGCAGCCCCTCCCCTATTAGGAGATTTTTATGAAATGGTACTAATTAGCTTCTTGGATCCTCAGAAGACCAAGCAAGTTGAAGTGGATCTGAAGGAGGTTTTACTAGGACATTGGAACATGCTGAATATCAAGTTGATAAGATCCATTGTATCATACCAAGGCACTTACAGATTCAGATTTGGACATTTAAGAGAAAAGGAATGATGCCTGGATCTTCCTTGACAGTGAGATATTTACTTGTATTTGTTTGGGGCAGGAGCAGGAAGTTGCCCGGGCTCCTCTCTCAGTTGATGCTTCCAGTATGATGTTTATGTTCCATTCCAGCAAGTTTCCTTGAAAATGCAGTTCCGTGGGCAGACTTGACTCAGACTAACTCACCTGGCTCCAGTGACCCCAGTTGCAGTTACCTAGTTGACTGGCTGGCCACATGTGTTTCCATCTGTGCAGCTGACTACATGAAAGTATGTGAATTTTGTGTGGTCATGCTTCGTATGATCATAATGATAGTTTGTCCTTTTCTGGAGAACATAGAACGTAGACCGTGAGTTTTCACAGGTTGGATGCAGAAATTGATAAATCAGTGCTGTTGCTACATTCTCTCTACCCCTTTTTAAAAATGGCCAATGTGAGCCAGAAAGGGACTGAAACTAATTCTTAATCCAATTTCACTTAAAAAATTATTTTGAGCAAACATATGTTTCTGTGAAACTCCTAGAGGTTCTTGCAACTTTATTCGACAGCGGACACCCATGGATCACCCCTAGGGGTCCCAGCGAAGCTAAGAGCGGACTGTCCCTTCAAGTGGTACATAACATCAGAAATGGAAAATAGTATTTAAACTCTTCAAAGAAAGCTCTTTGGATTATTGCTTTAATAAAAATGAACAATTTACTTAACAATTCTGAGCCCTGGCCCTCTCCCTAAATAGACCAGGGGAGGTAAGCCGTAGTCAGTGGCTCTGGCCCCTTAGCCGTGTCCATAAGTAGACAGCACCCCACAGATACCATCATGATCACAGCCAGATTGACACCCAGGCCTGAAGCCAAGAAATCCTGAAGCACCAGACATTGCCTTTGTAACGCATTCTCTGATACAGGGTTGATCGCTCCAGCCCGTTTTCATATTCATGCTCTATGTAAAGGCATTCATTATATCCCCGTGCCATAAATATTCAGAAGAAATCCAATGAGTGGGTAAGAGAAGATGTCCTTGAAAATAATTTCCAAGGGAACATTTTTTAAAGGGGACAGTTTCCCCCTCCCCCCAGTGTTTGGCATGTTTTGGAGGATGGGTTGTTCTCTACTTTCTTCATGATCATTTTGAAAACTCAGATGTCATGATAACTCACTGGCATTTCATTTTGTTTAATTGTGCAGCCTTTCTGATCATTCTTTTTTTAAAAAAGATTTATTTATTTATTTGGGAGAGAGAGATAGAGAGCACGAGCGGGGAGAAGAGCAGAGGGAGAGAGAGAGAAAGAGAATCTCCAGCAGACTCCCTGCTAAGCGCTGGTTAGCCCTGCTAACCCTGAGATCATAACGTGAGCTGAAATCAAGAGTCAGGCACTTAACCGACTGAGCCATCAGGTGCTCCAGTGTTCTTTCTTTTATGCATCAGCCTGCCATGAGTGTCCACATTGATTTCTTTGTTATGCAACTCTACTCTGCTCAATCTGACCCACTCATTACCCTGATAAGGGTGGTAGTCAGAACTCCCAATCCATCCCAGGAACAGCTGATCCCAGAGCCACATGCCCTGTACCTGGTGTGAATTTCAACGTGAGTCGCCTTGCTTCTAAGCTTCCTAACCAGGCTCATCTCTGTGAGATAATACTGTGCTAGCTTGGGGATGACAGTCATTCTTAATAATCACAATTTTGGTTGATACTGCTATTCTTTATGCTCAGGCTTATGTGAGTGTGTGATGGATGGTCTATCAACAATTCCCCAAAGGAAAGAAAACCACGGATGAGCTCTTTAGCTGGTAGCTCTCTGTGGGAGGATCAAACCCAGACCGGCTTGCTCAGAGTTTGGAGAAACCTAACATCCTGGCTCCATTACCTCCAGGAGAAACAAATCACATTCTCATATTTTGTTGATGTCTGGTTATATGTTCCTTCTTAGTTGCAATAATGTATGTTTTTTATTTGATTAATTTTATTCTTATTATCACTTTTCCTACTATTTCATGTAGTTACTGGATTTTCATTTTGTTTTGGTTTTTTTTCCAGGTTTTAGTTTATAGCCTAATCCCTTTCTATACTTTCTTTAAAGGTGCATCATTGTGAATTTACTAGAGAATTTTGTTAGAAATTTTATAATTAATAACCAAGGCACATACCAATAATTTCTGAGTATATATGATGCCCATCTTCCATACTTTATTCATCTTTTCTTAATTACAAATATTAAGTACTTTCTGTATTAAGGTTCTAGGATATGTGTGTGTGTACTGAGAGAGAAAAAGAGAGATAGAGACAGAGACAGACACAGAAAGAGAGAGATTTATTTTAAAGAATTTGCTCACTGTGAAAGCTGGTAAGTTTGAATTCGGCAGACCAGCAACCCAGGGAAGACCTGATGTGGCAGCTTGAGTCTAAACCCTGGCTGGAGGCAGAATTCCTTCTTACTTGGGAGACCTCAGTCTTTTCTCTTAAGGCCTTCAACTGATTAGATGAGGCCCATACACATTACAGAGAATAATCTGCTTTTCTCAAAATTTAAGTGAAAATCACATATAAGAAAATACCTTCACAGCAACATCCAGATAAGTATTTAATCAACTATCTGGGTACTCTGGCCTACACAAGCTGTCACATATAATTAACCATCACAATTAACCCTTGTCAATTTAGGACCCATACATGTCTCTTCAATAACAAGGTTCTACTTCTGTCTAACATGATACAATTATCCTACATACAACTTAAAATGCACTAATACATTCCCTAGCGGAGGATACAAAGTCCTTGGAGATGCTCCCTCTTCTCCCTGATAACCTGTAACTTCAACACTGTGGTGCAAACTCCGTACATCTTATGTTCTATGATAAAGGACTAAGAGAAGGAAGAAAACAAAGATACAGACAGACACACTCAAAAATATTCATAACAAAATAAGGAAGAAATATTCGTAAGAATTAGAGTCCTGGAACGCCTGGGTGGCTGAATCGGTTAAGCATCCGATTCTTGGTTTGGGCCCAGGTCATGATCTCAGGGTCGTGGGATCGAGCCCCCACTGGGCTCCGTGCTCATCATGGAGTCTGCTGGAGATTCTCTCTCTGCCTCTGCCTCTGCCCCACCCCCCACTTGCAATCTAAATAAATAAATAAATAAACAAAGAAAATATTAAGAAAAGAAGAATTAGAGTCCTTATTTCTGTAACTGGTCCCGTGGTCATAGCTGGTATTGATATAACTAAGTATATACTTCTGCTGCTCATTCTATATTACATTTGCTGTGAGCAAGCACCTCAGCTGGTTGTGGTTCTTTACCTGGTGGAGTGACCCAGCCCTTCATTCCTGAATTTTCTGGACTATCAGTAGTCTTGCCTGGATTGGGTTGTTGTAGGTTTTCACTGACTTTAATCACAGGGCTTGGTGGTACTAAGAGACGCTTATGGAATCTCCGGTACTGCAGACATACCCTCCCTTTCCTCCACGGTGGATTAACAGTCTCACTTTTCTGTGTAGTCAGGATCATTAAACACCTTAACTCTCATCTTTATGTGTTTACTCAAAGGCATGAGGAGCCCAAGGTGGCCGGGCAGCGGTCTTAACTTCCAGTTTAATGGAATCATGGTTGTGTCTCCTGGGGGTAGCATTCCTCCCTTTGAACTAGGGTCTCGAGATCTACAGGGCATGAGGTCACAGAAACAAGGAGCAAAGATTTCTTAGTGACATCACTAGGGTAATACAGGTGCTCCTCTCATTTCTAGCCCTAGCTTCCTTGATCGATGAATCCTGACTGTGGGAGAAACAGCATAATATTTGGATGCATTGATTTAGAGCATACTCAGCCTCCTGGAGAACACTGCCCAGGACAAGTTTTGCCTGCAAGTTTTTGCCCCCCAGCCAGCACTGTAACTGAGTCTTCAAAAGGTCATTTTGTTGTTCTAGCCAGCTAGTTGCTTTAGAATGGTGGAAAACATGGTAAGACCGTGAATTCCACCATCACGGACCCAAAGCTGCACTTCATCTGCTATGAAATACGTTCCTTGATCAGGGGCAACACTGTGTGGGATACCATGTCAATGGGTAAGGTGTTCCCTAAGTCCAAGGAGAGTAGATTTAGCAGAAGTACTGTTTGCAGGGAAGGCAAATACATATCCAGAGCAAGTGTCTATTACAGTAAGAACAAAACAAACACTTCCTCTTCCATGATGAAAGTGGTCCAATGTAATCAATCTGCCACCAGCTAGCTGCTGGTCACCCTGGGAAATGGTGCCATATTGGACTCTGCTGCTGTCACTCAGCGGTGGTTCATAGCCTGGTTGGACCCACTAAGTGGAAATACATGTTGCTGAGCCCGTACATAATCTCTCCCACCATGGCCACTTTGTTCATGAGCCCTTTGAGCAATGACAGGAGTGGCTGAAGAGAGGAAATAATATCCACAGAACAAGTCATCCTATGTACACGATTATTAAAATGCTCTTGTGTTGAGGTCACCCTTTGCTGAACATTCACATGAGATAAAAATATCTTCACATTTTTTTAGCCATTCAGAGAATTTCATCCATAGACCTTTTCCCCAATTCTCCTTGTCACCAATTTTCCAATCATGCTCAAGTCCTTAACCATCCAGCCAAACCATTGACTGCAGCCCCTGAATTGGTATAAAATTGCATGTCTTGCCACTTTTCCTTTCAGGCAAAGTGAATAACTAGGTGCACTGCTTGAAGTTCTGCCCACTGGGAGTATTTTCCTTCACAGAAGTCCCAGGGAGAGGCGTAGCAAGGCAGTTGTCCACTTTCAAGTGGTACCTGCATATACGCCAGAACCATCTATGATCCAGGTATGACCTTTCTCTTCTTCTGTCAGTTGATTATAGGTAACTCTCCATGAGGAGGCCATAGGTGCATAATGGGAAAGAAGACAGTGTGTCAGGAGTTGGGGCCATGCACACTTGGACAACTTCTTTGTGTAACTTACATGCCCAGCACTGCCTGGGCCCAACCATGTATATATTGGTCCCACTGGATGACGTAATGCTGCTTTAAATGTCCTACTTTGTGGCGTGGTGGGTCAGGTGACACCCACCGGATGGGTGGGTGTCATGATGGGTCATGTTCAGGTCACATGTTAAGTGGGTGGCCCAAGGTTAAGTAACTCTCCTAATGCCCTCTAATAGGTCATGAGCTGTTTCTCAAAAGGAGCAATTATCCAAAGAGGATGGTGGGGCTCGGTCCCCAAATCCTAAGGTCCTGCACTGCAAATCATCTATAAGAACCTGCTCCAGAGCAACCAAAAAGCTCCAAATAGCAACCTTATCTGCCACCGCCACTTCAAGCCCCACTGGAACTACTGGATCTCGTGGACTGAGTGGCCAAGCAGCTCGTACAGCAGCGTGGACCTGTTACAGAGCCTTCTGTTGTTCTGGGTCTCACTCAAAACTAGTAGCTTTTTGGGTCACTCAATAAATGGACTGGAGTAACACATGTAAATGAGGACTATTTTGCCTCCAAAGGTCAAAAAGGGTCACTAGGCATCATGCTTCTTTCATGGTTGTAGGAGAGATCAGATATAACAAGTTACCCAAGTTAGAAGGGACATCTCATCGTGCCCCACATTGTGGGACCCTAGAAATTTCACTGAAGTCAAAGACCTCTGAAATTTGTCTGATCTATTTCCTACCCTCTAACGTACTAATGTCTTACCAATAACTCTACAGTGGTTGCTACTTTTTGCTCACTATGTCCAATCATCAGTGTCATGGGCTAGCATGATCTCTTATGTGGAAGGGAAAGGCAGTCAAGGTCCCTGTGAACTAAATCATAACACAGGGCTGGAGAGTTGATACACCCCTGAGGTAGGACAGGGGAGGGTATTGTTGGCTTGGCCAGCTGAAAGGAAACTGCTTCTGGTAGTTTTTACTAACAGGTTGGAGGAGAAAGCATTTTTCAGGTCAATAGCTGTAGACTCGATTGCAGGGGATGTGTTAATTTGTCCAAGCAATGAAACTACATCTGGTGCAGGAGCATAGAGTCACCATCTGGTTAAAGTTATGAGAATCCATAGTCATTATTCAGGATCCATCTGTTTTCTGCACAGACTTAACAGGCGGGCTGAAGGAGGGAGGGATTGGCTGTCACCACCCCTGCACCCCTCAAGTTCTTGATGGTGGGGCTAATCTCTGCAATCCCTTTAGGAACGTGCCATAACTTATGGCTTTCTACTTCCCTACAGTAAAGGCAGTTCTAGGGGCTTCTACTTGGCCTCCTCACCATAATAGTACTTACTCAATAGGCCATGGAATCAACGCAGGGATTCTGGTGGTTGCTGAGAATGTCTTTCCAATTATGCATTCCAGACCTGGGAAAATAACCACAGAATAAATTTAGGGATCCACTGGGCTGACTCTGAGATCAGCCTGAGAGAAATTCCATTGACTCTATGATTTCCATAAGCTTCTACTCTGAGTGGTAGACAATAGTGATGTTTTGGGTCTCCTGAAATTCATGTCAATTCAGAGCCAGTGTCCATAGTCTCTGAAAAATCTGATAGTTTTCTTTTTTTGCAATGCATAGTAACCCTGTAGAGGGCCAGAGGTTCCTTTGGGGAAGTCTGGGTGAAGGATTCACAGTAAAATTTCTGGCAGCATAGCAGAGTCCCCCTCCTGGCCTTCCATCCATTCAAAGGGTTTTGGGTCTGTAAACTGGCTCAAGTCTGGGAATTGACTGAAAAGCCATTATTCTCTGTTGTCAGGACTCAAGTTAAGGTTTGTTCACTTGACCTAGTATTCTTATGCTCATACAGATCAAGTTTTGGACTTCCCATTTCTTTCATTTCTAGGAACACAGTGATCAAGTGGCCAATGCCATGCATCTCTGTGTCTCTATGCGGATTTCTGGGTTGACTCTGCTATCCACTATGGCTACCAAGTCCACATGGCTTTGGCTGTGGAGTGCCACCACTTGGCCCATGCCACCCCAGATCCAATTAATTCCATTGTGTTTAGGTTTCCCAATTATACCCACGGTTCCCACTGTAGGGTCTGGCCTACAGTGAAGAGAAATCACAGAACCCTTCAAGGATTTGGGGCTCCACTCACTAATAATTTATTTCTCACAGTCCTGATGAAAGGTCTGGGTTCTGGTCCTTCCCAGGGGGGTCAGAATGTCCTCAATGACAACTACACTCTCACTTCCCCAGCCCGCCACGACAGACTGAATCTTTCTGTCCCCTAAAATCCATATGCTGAAAACCCAATCCTCCGTGCGATTGTCTTGGGAGGAGGTCCTTGCGGAGATGAATAAATCAGGAAGGGGGGACCCTCATGAATGGGATTAAGGCCCTTAGGAAAGAAACTCCAGAGATGTCCCTTCCTCCTTTTGCCATATGAGGTCACAAGGGGAAATTGGCAGTCTGCAACCTGGGAGCCGGCCCTCGCCAGAAGCCGAGCACGCTGGCATCCTGATCTCAGACTTCCAGACTCCAGGACTGTGAGAAATAAATGTCTGTTGTTATTATGCGACCCCATCCATGGTGCTTTGTACAGCAGCCCAAACTGGCTAAGAAACTCCCTAAGCTTTGAATCCCTGCCTTTGTAGGACACCAAGGTTGGTCTGATGCTTTAACTTTATTTAGCGGAAGCCATCTTTTGGGTTATGTTTCAGCCAACCAAACTGTTCGAGCCCGTTCCAACCCAAAGCTGCAACATTAGATGCAGACTCTGCTTAGCAGGTCCGTCTCGACAAATGTGTCTTGATCCACCTCTTATTCCTTCTATCCTCAACCCCCAGCCCTAAGGAGATAGAAAACAAGGCATTATGGGATTGCCTCCTTCAGGGTCTAACTTTTGGAATAAAAGTTGGCTTTCTGTAATGTTACTTTTTAATGGCATTAACACAGGAGGTGATCTACAGATTCAGCCTGGTTCAGAGAAGTCTAGGCTATCTGCTAGTGAGGTTGGTACTTGTTATACATCGCTAATTAGAATATGCCAAAAGGCTTGAATAGGTTGGGTGATATTCAAATACAGCTTTGAGTTTGGACTAAATGTTAATATTTATTCCCCTTTATCTCAAATATTGGTGTCAGACTTTAAATTCAGCTATGCTCAAAGATCTTCCCTTAAATCAGTAACCCGAAATGGATGCTGGTTTCACTTTAAAATCCAATAATCCACCTCCTCCACGCCTCTGGCTTCACTTCACACCTATGAGCAGAACAATTGTTACAGACTCAGCCTCCACTTGGAATCACTGATTACTTGTCAGCCATGTTAGGAATCATCAAACACACCTCAATCCCACCATGTTTGAAATTGAACCAGGATCTCACTCCCAGCATTACTGTTCCTGGATAGGCCAGCCAGAATCCCAGCAGAATCCCTGACGTCTTTGTCTCTCGAGATCCAGTCATTCTGGTCTTCTCCTAAGGGTGGTTCAAATTCAACCATTCTCCCCTGACATCAGCCAAATCCAAGTTGCTTGTCCTCCTTGAATTCTGCAGGAGACTCCTCAGTGACCCACCTGCACCCATGTTTGACTGATGTCATCTATTCTCCACATATAGTGAGAATAGTCTTTTCAAAACGTTTATCAAATTTGTCCATCCTCTTCTTAATACATTTTAATGGCTATCTGTTGTTCATGGGCTAAAGAGAAAGACCCTTAATGAAACCACAGTAAGTCTTCAGGGTAAGATATCAAACTCCACTTCTGGCAACATTCCCTAACATATATAAGTGTGTGTGTTTCTCTCTCTATATATACACACACACCCACAAGCATACATATAACAATGTATAATTATAAAACTATAATGTACATTATACATAATGTGTATAACTATATACATAATGTAAAATTACATATAATTATATGTATAATGTATATTATAACTGTAAAAATATATATAATGTGATTGTAATTTTATAATTATGTGTATAATATATGTTTAATGTATAAATATATTTAATATATTATGCATAATAACCACATATATCTATACCACAAAGAAGTATTAAACTTTATTAACTATTAACCTAATAATGCATAGTCTAAAGCATTATTAAAATCCATTATTTGCTTCCTGGTCAAACTATGCATTACAAAAACTTGAGATATATTCTGGTTCTTCTGCTGTAAACGATCACTCTGAGAGATATGCTCCCCCCAGTTTTCGGGACTGAGACTAATTGTTTAGTAAACTGGGATTTATGACAATGTTATGTCCCTTCAGAGAGGAGTTATCTGCTCTTTTCCGTGATAGCTGTGAAGATTATATTTTTATTAAAGTTCAGATAACATATAATTTATTATTTTACAGTCTACAATTTATTGGAATTTAGTTCAGTCACAATTTTGTGCAACTATTACCTTTATGCAGATGCTAAACATTTTTACTGCCCCAAAGGAGATCCCAAACCATTAGGCAGTTACTCCCTTTTCCCTCTCCCCTCTCCCCCTGGCAACCACTAATCTGCTTTCTGTCTCTATGGATTCATCTATTTTAAATATTTCATAGAAATGGAAACATATAATATGTGACCTTTTGTGTCCGCCTTCTTGTACTGATCGTGACATGTTTGAGGTTCATCCACATTGTAGCATGTACTTTATTACTTTTTATGGCCAAATAGTAGTCCGTTGTGTGGATAGACCACATTTTGTTTATCCATATCCTGAATATACTGTCTGTGGGATTTCTTGTTTTCACCTCATTCCCCTTAGGTACCAGTCTCTCCTGGGCCATAGGGCATTTGCAAATTACTGCTTCCTAATTAAGAAAAAAAAAATTCAGTTACTTAAAGTAAGTTAGTCACCTTCCTCTGTACAGAGATTAATAGAATCACAGGTCCACAAACACCCTCCTCACAGAATTCCCCACCCTCATCATCACGTCTCTGTTACCTTCTCCACAAAACACTCCTCTTAATATGTCTGGTGTGTGTCCTTAAAGATGCTGCAGCCTGGTAAAATGTGTGGTGGCTTTGAACATGTGCTTTTCCTCTAGGTGAACAGTTCCATGCTGGAAATCTTATTCTCTATCTTCTCTTTTCCCCTGTGTGCTCTCCATCTACCTACGTTGCTATATGTACTTATTTCAGCTTTGGGGTTTTTCCTTGTCAGAGTGTTCCATAGCGTGCACCAGCTATAACTTCCCCCATCAGTTCACCTAATAATATAAAGTAAGTTGTTTCTCATTCCCTGCCACAACAAACCAAGCCCTCTTCTGTGTCTCCTTATGGACGAATTTAAGAATATCTCTCAGATATATGACCAGGCATGAGATAGCCGGTCACAAGACACACTCTTTATGTCATTGAATGCTCTCCAGAGTCCTTTCCAGAATGCTCTGTGATTTACACTCCCACAGAAGGGCTCGAAAGGTTGTTTCCTCCTATCTTGGCCACCACATATCATTACCCACATTATTAATCACTTTGATGGAGGTGAAGTGTATCTCATTGTTTCAACATGTGTTTTTCTGGCTTACTAGTGAATTGAGCATCTCTTCACCAAATGGATTTTTAGTGTCCTTCTCTGGAAATTGCCCATCCATATCTTTTGTGGATTTTTAAAAATAGGACCCACTTAGCTCTGTTGTTGCCGTCACCCTGGTAGCTCATTTGTAAGAATTTTTGGATATGGGATGCCTGGGTGACTCAGTCGGTCAAGCATCTGCCTTCAGCTCAGGTCATGATCTCAGGGTCCTGGGATCTAGTCCCGCATCAGGCTCCTTGCTCAGCGGAGAGTCTGCTTCTCCTTTCCCTCTGCCCCTCCCCCTGCTTGTGCTCTCTCTCTCTCTGTGTGTGCGATAAATAAATAAAATCTTTCTAAAAAAAGAATTTTTGGATATGCTAGACTTTGATATATTGTCTTTTAGATATGTTTCAAAAATATACAGTATGCTGTATGCATGTGGTAACTTGTATGTTGAAGTCTCTTTGGGTGTTGAAGTCTCTGTGGGTGTTTATTATTGATTGGAAATGCTTAATTGTCTTTACTGTTTTTGCTGTGTTTATATTTTCCCTATCCCTAGGTTAGCTTTATATTCTCTTCTTTCTTCTTTTGATCTTTAATCTATTTGGAGTCCAACTCTGTATCCAACAACTGAATTAATAAACAAACATGGGAGAAGGAGCAAATCACCCTTACAGAAAAATTTCAATTAATGAATGCAGACAGAAGGAGGGAAATAGAAAATCATAATTAGAACATCACAGTGATACTGCTGCAGGCAATATTCATGGATGGATGCCAAATATTTATTAATTACTATGATGGTTTTAACATATGTCCACACATTATTTGATATTCCTTTTTCCAGGAGGTGAAGCTTAATTTCCCTTCTGTTGAGTGTGGGCTAGAATTAATGACTCATTTCTAATAAATAGTGAATAGAAAGGGAAAATTGTAACTCTACAGTGAAGTAACCAGGCAGGCACCAAAGTGATGAAGGTTAATGTCACCAGTAATAAGTCATGTGACTGATCTAATGTAATGAAAAGGCACATCACCTCTGTGGTATCCTTCCAAAAATCTGCTCTTCCCCTGATCTTCCCAGAAATCCCACCTTATCATGGGAAAACACTAGACAAACCCAAACCAGAGGGCATTTTATGAAATACCCTGACCAGGGCTCTTCGAAAGCATCAGGACCAACAAGGACAGATTGATAAACTATCTCATCAGAGAAAACCTAAGGAAACATAGTGACTAAATACAATGTGGAATCTTGGGACACCAGGGGAAAAACTAGTTAAATTCCAATCAAGTCTGCAGCTTGGTTGATAATAATGTGTCAATGTTAATCTCTTAGTATTGGTAAATGTACAATGATTATGTTGGATAACATTACGGGGAAACTGAGTGAAGGCTATATGGGAACTCTGTGCTCTTTGCAACATTTCTGCCAAACTAAATAAGAAGTAAAATTCATTTCAAAATAAAAATTTTAAAAAGAGCACAAACACCTTACAAATAGTATAAAAAACTGGAAGGAATAATTTTTCATAGCAATGTGGTATAGAATGTATTTTTATCACTGACAAATTTGACTACATAATAATCTTTCAATAAAAATAGCAAGGCAAGGGTGCCTGGGTGGCTCAGTCGTTAAGCGTCTGCCTTCAGCTCAGGTCATGATCCTGGTGTCCTGGGATCGAGCCCCGCATCGGGCTTCCTGCTCAGCGGGAAGCCTGCTTCTCCCTCTCCCACTCCCACTACTTGTGTTCCCTCTCTCGCTGTCTCTCTCTCTGTCAAATAAATAAAATCTTAAAAAAAAAAAACAAAACAGCAAGGCAAAAAATATACTATAATTAAAACTAACAGTTAAAGAACAAGTTGGGGGTCCTACAAGGCCACACATAGGAAGGGATCCTGGATGCACAGCATCCTGGACACTAGGCACGCCCATAGGTAGAGGAACTTTCGGTGATCATGAAATAATTTTACTTCAAAGTCTGTTTTAAGTGTATCTCTGCTTTATGCTGCTCCTGGGTGCTGGGTGGGTGGGGTGCAAGTCTCCGAAATGTAAGGACGTTCTTCAGGTGACATCTGGTCACAGCACCTGTTTACTGCTTCCTCGTTAATCCATTCCTTATAAATCCACATGAAATCTTTCTCTTCTGTGCTCGGGCGGCCTCTGCCCACATTCTTAACTCATTATTGTTAGTTTCTTCAGTCCATCCAAAGCATTGCTAAACAAGCAAACAAACAAACAAAAACAACTTTTTGCCCTACAACATGGCTTGATCAGCTTATTTCCCTGGTCCAAGCACTGCAGCGCTCCTTGCTGCAGATGAAGTTGTCCTCAATGCCTGCACCCCCCGCCCCGGGGTCCAGCCTGGTTTGCAAAGTCACCTATGGGACCCACAGTGGGGAGGAAGTGGGCCACACTTATCTCAAATTTGTATGCAGTTTTTAAAAAACTCTTTCTTTTTTTTTTTTTAATTCCTGAAGAAGGGTTTGAAAGGATTTTCTAAGGGGACCAGGTCCAAAGGAAATTAAGACCCCCCTGGCTGAGTCCACTCATTACTCCCATTAAAACTTGCAGGGAGGGGCGCCTGGGTGGCTCAGTTGGTTAAGCGACAGCCTTCGGCTCAGGTCATGATCCTGGAGTCCCGGGATAGAGTCCCACATCAGGCTCCCCGCTCAGCGGGGAGTCTGCTTCTCCCTCTGACCCTCCTCCCTCTCATGCTCTCTGTCTCTCATTCTCTCTCTCGCAAATAAATAAAATCTTAAAAAAAAAAAAAACTTGCAGGGGGATGGGTTAGCCTGGTGATGGGTATTAAAGAGGGCACATATTGAATGGAGCACTGGGTGTTATATGCAAACAATGAATCATGGACCACTACATCAAAAACTAACGATGTACTGTATGGTGATTAACATAACAAAATAAAATTAAATAAATAAAATAAATAAAAATAAAATTCCGTTTCTTCATCTAAAAAAAAAAACTTGCCTGTTAAGTATTACTTCAGACAGTTACAAGGATGTTTGATTTTGAAAATTAAAAAGACTGTTTCCTACCTAAACTGGACACTTGGCCTTCAGAAATATAGGACTCTTCCTTAGGTGCCTGAGGGCTGCAGCATGAACGTGGGCTTGAAAAACTAGACGCGGATGGGAGGGTGTCTTGGGAATCGGGTGTCAGAGGGTGGATGAGGTCAGAACAGTTGGCAAAGAACTGGAACATGAGAGTCTTTTTTTTTTAATTTTATTGTGTTGTTAGTCACGATACAATACATCATTAGTTTTTGATGTGTTCCATGATTCATTGTTTGCGTATAAAAC
Source organism: Leptonychotes weddellii (assembly GCF_054177405.1). Classification (NCBI taxonomy): domain Eukaryota; kingdom Metazoa; phylum Chordata; class Mammalia; order Carnivora; family Phocidae; genus Leptonychotes; species Leptonychotes weddellii. Next base: position 4,081,993 of record NC_138382.1, read on the forward strand.
CCAGTGCTCCATGCAATACGTGCCCTCCTTAATACCCATCACCGGGCTAACCCATCCCCCCACCCCCCTCCCCTCTAAAACCCTCAGTTTGTTTCTCAGAGTCCATAGTCTCTCATAGTTGATCTCCCCCTCTCATTTCCCCCCCTTCATTTTTCCCTTCCTTCTCCTAATGTCCTCCATGCTATTCCTCATGTTACACAAATAAGTGAAACCATATGATAATTGACTTTCTTTGCTTGACTTATTTCACTTACCATAATCTCCTCCAGTCCCATCCATGTTGATGTAAAAGTTGGATATTCATCCTTTCTGATGGCTGAGTAATATTCCAGTTTGGCTACTGTGGACATTGTTGCTATGAACACTGGGGTGCCTGTGGGCCTTCTTTTATACCACGCCCAATATCGTAGACCTTCCCCATGCGCTAGGAGTGTTATACAAGGAGAGTCGCTAAAATAGAGGCGGGGCAGAAAGTTCAGTGAAAAGCAAGCAATCCTGTGACACATCTATTTATGCATAACAAAGGCCACCGTGGTGACTGTGGGCAGAACACATTCTACCTCCCCTTCCTCTATCCCTTCTTGCTTCTCTACATTTCCCCTCAGTCAGTGATTTTCAGATTGAATCCAATAGCCACTGGATCCCTACGGTTTTCCTCGGGGTAGGGTGGGCATGGAGGTGATAGAGTGAAGGCTTGAGCAGAACCCCAACATTTCACCAGGGATTCAATTACAGAAACTCCCCATTCATCTCTTGCTGTACTGAGCTTTGCTAAGAGTTGCATCCTAAAAGCAAAGATGGAATCCCCTGCCCAGGCTAGCCCCATCACTGTTCTCCCATTATACAGATGTGTGCTGACCCCGGGGGTGAAAAATAACACATTCCGCTGTAGAGAATGTTTTCTGATTCTTCTCTGGAATGGATTTCATTTAGGAATGAAACAAGAGTGCAAACCTGGAAGCAGGAGGTGAATGAAATGATTCTAGGGGTCTTCCCAACTTTATGGGTCTGCAGCTTAGTGGTGGCTTCATGCTGAGCTGCTTTTCTTCCTGCACAAGTGAGTTGTTAAATCTCAGGAATGGAATTCTTTGGAATGGAAGGTAATGACCTCATTCTCCCAAGGAGCCGGTGCGATTATGTTATTCATTTATAACAGAGCAAGGGTCCTTTGTTAAAGTTTATGGTCCTTTTTGGTTACTCTCACCTCCTGGTTGATTTCCCCAGTTAACACGTATCCGTGAAGAGTGAGCTTTAGTTAACTGCACACTTTATGGTGTGCAGCTCCATGGGTTTTGACAAAGGTGGACAGTCACATATCCACTAGCAAAGCCATGGCACTCAATGCTTCCTTTGTCGCAAAACTCACATCATGCTTTGCTTCTGTCATGGAACCCTCCAGGCACCTGCCACCCTTGACAGTAACTGACCTGTGCTCCACCCCTGTTGTTTTCCCTTTTCAGAATGGAAATCAGAATGGAAATCTTTCCCCTTTACAGATGGAATCAAAGACTGGAGAGCCTTTTGGGCCTGGCTTTTTCACACCGTGAAATGCATTTCAGATTCGTTCACGTTGTTGCATGAATCAGGAGTTCCTTCTGTTAGTGAGTCATGTTCCACTGTATGGATGTACCACAGTTTGTGAATTCAGTCCCCTGTTGAAGGACTTCTGGACTGCTTTCACTTTTTCATGACTACGAAAGAAGTTGGATTTATAACCCTGGACACTGGTAACCTTTATTAACTCACAAAATGAAACCAGCAAAGGAGTTTATTTATCCCCTACGGACCCCAATTTCCCAACTGGCCTTCCTGGTCCCCAGCGGTCTTTGAAGGAAGGAAGATAAAGGGAAATGTGACTTGACCCTCCTTGCTTTCTTACGCCTGAAGGAAAGAGCAAATGGTTCTGGAAAGCCTGAGAGGGAGAGAGAGAGAGGAGATGACAAAATCATTCCTTGCTCATGTGATGAAAGCCATAGCAAAATGTGAAGGTTGAATTCTCCTTCATGAAGGGAAGAAAAGTTGCTCAGAGCATAGAGACACATAGAAAATTCAGTCTTTGAGGTGATTGAATCAGCTAGGCTATTCTGTACTTCTCCCTTCTGGAACACCTGCCCTAAAAAAATATATATATTTCTCGACTCCTCAAATTGTCACAAGCTGTCCCACAAGTTAGCTCTGGTTAGATTTTCTTGAGTCAAGTGTAGATACAGGGTAATGAGAAAGACAATGTTAAAGAAATAACATAGATAAAAAAGTAATAATGTAAGACAACAGAGGATAATTGCATATAGGACCTTGAACTTGGAAAGTAATCTAAGTTCTTAATTTATTTATTCTGGTGTAATTTAATAAAGGGATGAGAAGTCTTCAGAAACTTATAGTGAACTGAGATACTGCAAATTAAATATAAATTGGAAATGTTAGCACATTTATCTGCAGGATATTCCGCATTAAATGAGTAAATCCTAAGAGTGGATGTTTGATTTTGAAAATTAAAAAGACTGTTTCCTACCTAAACTGGACACTTGGCCTTCAGAGATATAGGACTCTTCCACATCCTGGGTGTGGCATCCACTCGCTGAAATCTTTGTGACCCAAATGAAATTTTCCCCAAATCTCCTCCTCCAGTGTTCCTGGCTGAGGCTACTGGCCCAGCCTCCCGGTTCCCTGCATTTAATCCCCAGGGCCGCCTTTGCCCTCTCCTCTGGGGGTCCTGCCTTCTGTCTCTTACACACATCCCGCCACACATCGGTTCTTATCACACTTGGCCAGGAGATGTGTGAGCCACGGTTCTATCATGTCTCCATTCAGTTTGAAAACCTCCTCTGACTCCCTATTACCTAGACGATGAAGCTGAGTGTCTCTGACATGCAAGGTCCTCCCCATTGCAATCCCAGACACTCCCTGAAAGCCATGTGCCCCGCACTCCAGGCAAATCCTGCCACCAACACTCATCAGAAGTTGTCGAGAGTCATTACAAGCCCCTCTCTTTCCTGCCATCCTTTCTGTGAGTGGGCAGACCCTCTGCTTAGAATGGCTTTTCCCGTCCGCGCATGTTCAACCCCTCTATACACGTCAAACCCTCTATATGCTTTGTGATAAAGGTCATTGCCTTAGACTTCAGGAAGGAAGGCTGAAGGACATGAATGAAAGCACATGCGCTACCTGGAAGCCCTGCCTGGAGAGATTCAGACAGTGAACCTCTGTCTCCCTCAGTGACTCTGTGGGATCTTGCCTGCCCTGTGGGACCACACCGCTGTTTGCAGGGCACTGGGTTAGAAACAAGGGGACACAGCGGACAGGTGCACAGGTACTTAATGAAACCTTACTCGCATATAGAGATTGACCACTTGGCCATACAGACAACACAGTAACGGGCTCATTTAAATTGTCGTGTAATGCCAGATTGCTTCCTGACAATCTCAGGCAAGAGCATGTTCTGCATTCCAGGCTCAGCTGCCTTGTTCTCCTCTCCCTTCCTGACCTCATTCTCCACGAGGAGCCCTTACCACTTTCTGCACATGTGCTTCATCCCCGCACTAGACTGGAGGGCTCATTAAGAACAGGAGGAGCATCTGCAGATCTACTTGTCTGAAATAAAGCATGGACTGAGCGGTGTTCTGAGACAAAGTGTCCCAGCAGCTGGTGGGCTGCCATCCTCCCCTCCTCCCATCCTGATCAGATGACTGGGCCACCGTGGACTGGCCACCCGTCTGGAATGCAGCCACCAGAGGTGATCCTTCCCCAACTGTCAGAGGATCTTCTGACACCAAATGCATGAGCATTTTCCACAGCAATGACCCAGTCTCTGATTCTCTGACACCAACTGGGTGTTGAACAATTCAGATCAATTCTGACATGAATTAACCCTGACTTAGGGCAGACCCCACAGTCCCTCAAGACCATCTCCCACTTCAGAAACCAATCGTTAAACCACAGGCCATTCACACTTCAGCCGGACCAGCTATAGATGGGGGATTCCATGACCTCCATGACCTCAGGTTTGATAATTTGCTAGAATGGCTCACAGAACTCAGGAAAGTGCTTTACTTACTATTGTCAATTTGTTATAAAGGCTACAACTCCAGAACAGCCAGATGGACGAGAGGCACAGGGTGAGCCATGGAGAGAGAGACACGGCGCTCCCATGCTCTCTTGGGATGCACCACTCTCCCAGCACCGCCATGTCTTCCCTAACCTGGAAGGTCTCTGAGCCCCTTCAGTTAGGAATTTTTAGGGTGGTTTCATTACATAGGCACGATTGATTAATTCATTGATCATAGGTGATTAACTGAAACTCTAACCCCTCTCCCCTCCCTGGAAGTCAGGAAGGGGGGCTCTAACCACATGGGTGGTCCCCCTGGCTGTCAGCCCCCATCCTGGAGCCCCCAGCTATGTCATTGGAAAGCAAAAGCTACTCCCATTGCTCTGAAGATTCCAAGGGTTTTTGGAGCTGTGTGCCAGGAAACAGGGACAAAGGCCAAATATATATGTTCCCCATGTTATCACAGTTCCTCTGCTCAAACCCTGCCATGGTGCCCCATCCACTCGGAGTAAAAGCCAGAGTTGCCCAGTGGCCTACAAGGTCCAGCATGACCCAGCCCCGCCGCATCTCATCTCCTGCCATCTTCCCCAATCTCACTCTTCAGCCCCCACCGGCTGCTGCTGCTCACACATAGCTGACATGGCCCTGTCTTAGGGCCTTTGCACCTGCTCTCCTCTCTGCCTGGAGCAAGCTTCCCAGATGTGTGAGCGGCTGCCTCCCTCACCACCTCGGCATCTCTGCTCAAGCATCCCTTTGTCGAAATAGCAGCTTTCTCCCTGGCGCTCCCTCCCTCCTCCTCAATGTTTCTCCCTACCTCTCACCATTTCTGACACTCTGAGTCCCCTTGTTATTCATTGCCTGTCTCCCCTCTGCTCCCAGCACTGGAAGTGCTGAGAAGACCCCTCTCCCGGGCTCTGGGTCTCCCACGCTCTTGCGTTTAATGGTTCTTTCCCCCTAGGTTGGCCAGCCAGAGCACCGCCAGCGTTGGCTGGGTGACAGTCTGTGCTGCAGAGGAGGCAGGGAGGGAAGGAGAGAGGCTGCCGGGGCACAGCTCCCCAAGTGCAAGTTGGCCGGTATCCAGAGATGTGGGGTGGGTCTGAGAGAGGAACCCCAGATCTTCTGAGTCCCAGTCCCATTCAGTGGACGTGGCTTTAAAAGGCTTTCCTGAGTCAGTGTTCGTATCCTGACCTTAATATGTTTTATTTATCGGTGTGAAGGGACTGCTGGTGGTGGGACTTCAACATCACCCACGACACGCAGGTGTCATGTCCTCAGGCATTTCTGAGCCACGAACAACAGACAGTCCGGTGCTGCTGGTGTTAAACGAAGAATATAAAGGTGTAAGGGAATTACTCTGTATTGATCGCACCGTGGGGAGACGCAGCCCACCTTGCTGCTTGAAATCTCCTGCGTGTTTGCTGTGGCTGAACCACGACTCCAGCTCATTAGTGCCCTACCGCGGGCTCGATTTATTCCAACTGGGGAACCATTCCAGCAACATGCAGCCTGGCTCCCACCTGCTGCCGTTTAAAATAATGAACACACAAAAGATTTCATTTTCCCCTTTGCTAAAGATTTTATGGTCTTTCTTACAGTAAATATAAGGACTCCTAATTTTTTTATACCTTAAAGCATAAGAATATGTCATTACGGAATAGACAGCAAGATATTGGTATTATTGATCCCAATTTCTGTTATTTGTGATATTTGCTTTTCAGTTGAGTCGAGTCGAGATAGTTTACTAACCCAATGTCTAAGATACATGAAACATAAACTATTTTTGGTCCGCATCATTTTTGCTAGCACTTTAATGGAGATGGTTGGAGTTGTGAGCATCTCATATTTTGCTGTTAACATCCTGCTTTCTCCCCCTTAGATAATCTGATTTCTGGTTGTCCAGCACTTTAGACAATGTCTGTCATCTTCCAAATCTATCTACAAGTGGCTACTAATCACTTTTTCTACCAACAGGATTCTAACAGCCCCTGGTCAGTGGCCGTTGGAGCACTTAATCTAGGAGTGATCAGTATTTGGTGTATCAGTGAACAAACCAAAAGGGGACTGCTTCACCCAAAAGTGACTTCTGACTTATTCAAGATGTATTATTTTCTTTATACTTCAGTGTATGTATGACTTGGGATCTGTTCTTCGTTTAATCTGTCTATACAATTATAACTCATTAATCAAATGTTAAATTTTCTGAGCCATTATTAGCCATGCACTGAACATGCATTCTCTGTAAAGTAAGAATACAAACATAATAAGCTAGATAAATTAAGGAGTTATTATTCACATATAACCATTCCTTTCTTTTGCTATGCAAATAAAAACAATCCTGCTTTGGGGCCTGGGTGGCTCAGTTGGTTGGGCGTTGGGCTCTTGGTTTCAGCTCAGGTCCTGATCTCAGGGTCATGAGATCGAGCTCCACATCAGGCTCCACGCTCAGTGTGGAGTTTTCTTGAGATTCTCTCTCTCTGTCTCCCTCTACTCCTCCTCCACTTGCTCTCTTTCAAATAAATAAGATCTTTAAAAAAAAGCAATTCTGCTTCCTCACACCTCATCGGAACATATTAATAACTTATTTTTGAAACTTCTCAGACTGAAAAGCTGAGAGGAAGCCAATGTGGGTGGACTGGTGAAATGATGTCTCTGTGTCTGGGAAGGAGGTGTTGTCATTTGAGAAAAATATCAAAGGTCAAGAAAGTGAAACAAAACAGAAAGGCACGTGGGCATTTAAAAAAAAAAAGGAGGACATTGGTATAATCTGTGCTTTTGAAGAATTGGTTGCTACAAACTATGGAGAAATATGGATCACTTAATTATCTATTTATTTTAATAAGAAAACAAGCTCAGGGTTTTGTCCCAGAAGCAAAGCCTCAGGGAGTGATCCAGAAGGAAGCTTCTGCCCTCCAACACATCCCCGTAGGCATGGCATCATCCCCCCTACAACAAAGGCATGCATTTTGTATTGGCATTGGAGGGCCGTGGAAGCCATGAGGGCCGGGTGAAGTGCCATTCCTAACAGGGGATACCCATTCCAGGCACCCCGAGAGCCAACTGTCTCCCCACCTCTCCCCAGGGGTGTCTGCCAGTTCTGGACACTGGCTGAGGAACAGGGGTTGGCCAAGGCCAACGACCACCTCTGGGGACAAGAGAAACCAGCAAAGCTCTGGCAGTCATGAAGAGTCAGACAATGGGAGTCTTCTAGGGCATTAGACACAGGGAGGTTTTCCTCAGAAGACATTTGCTGAATTTTGAGTGGAAGGTGACAGTGTGACGCCAAAGCTTATGAAAAGCAGAGTAAGATCTCCTGTAGCCTCAGGGTCTTCAGGAAACAAAGACCTGCAGCAGTAGGTGCCCTAGACGAGACCTCTACAGGGAGGAGTGAGATGACACTGAGGGTCTACCCTGGCTCCTGGCCTGAGGGTCTCTACTGCATTTGGTGGGAGACCTCTGCTGGGGGCATTTGCATGAGATTAGAGTGGCAGATTTAGAGACTTGGGGGACCTGAAGCACACAGTGGTTTCTTCACTCAAGACATTTGTGAGATTTTGAAGCTGTTGTCTGTTTGGCTCAAGAGGAAGCTGAAAAAAAGAAAGGGATCTTCTATAACTCACTAGATCCACTACAGATTCTCAATTGAGAGGACTAGAGGTGAACTGAAGATAGACCGAATCTCACTAAAACTTACCCAAACCACCACCCAGTTCTGATCGAGTGTAACTCTGACTGGTGTAAGGCTAAATGCCCATCTGAAAAAAAAAAAAAGGAAATTTAAAATTTTCCCTGGTGCATAAGGGAAGGAGAACTCTGTCCTCCTAACGTCTCTATGTCATTTTGTTTAGGAAATTTGAAGTTGTAAGTGCTCTATTTGCCTCTATGAGATGTAGATAAAACTGTGTAAAAGCTAAATCAGACTCGTTGCATCCCAGGAATGTCTTTCTTGGAGATCTTGAAGATATCTCTTTGAAATACAAACACCAAGGAGTATGACACCCCATCTTTCCATCTTAGGGGGTTCAAGTTTAGACCCTTAGCTCCAAGTGGTAACTTCCTGCTTATGAAAAAGACACCACAAGTTCTAATTTTCTTTCTGATGAAGACAATTTACAAGAATGCAATGGGTTGAGTATCACTAGCTACGGAAAAGGGTGGGATTCTACTCTGTCTTTGCAACCTCTTTAGTGAATTATCTAATGGTTGTGCAATGCTGCCTAATTTGATGCTTATTCAATAAGAAAACTGTTTTCTTGCCTTTTTAAAAAAAAAAAAACAAAAACCTTCGTGGAAATGTTTTCTGGGTTGGCAACTGGCTTTATTTTTAAGCGTTTTCCCAAAACTAGATGTGGGGAATCAGCCCCCACACGTCATCTGACAGAGAAGAACCCCCTCAATAGTGGGGACATCATTGATCCTCTAAGGATGTACCTGGTACACTCTCAGAGTGCAGCCATGCAAAGAGGTAAGTTGATAGAGCAGGTAACCAAGAGAGACAGGGGGCAATAGAAACAGAATCACAGATGACCTAGCTATTAACAGTGACAGACAAGGGCTTTAAAATAACTGATCGATGTATTCAAGAAATAGATGAAGAAGACCGGAAATGGAGGGTTTTATCAGAGGATTGGAATGTATGAAAATCAAATGAGCATTCTAGAACTGAAACAATACAGTATCTTAACTTATATCAGTGGATGAACGTAAGAGCAGATTGGACAGGATTGTTGCACCCGAAGACAAATCAATAGAAAATATCCAAAATAAATAGGAAAGAAAATAAGCATGGGGGAAAACAAAATCATAAGAGACATGTAGAACATGCTCAAAATTTCTAAGGGATGTGTAATTGGAGTCCCAATAGGAGAGAAGAAACAGAACAAAGCAGAGGCAAAACTCACAGCATTTAAAGAAATACTGGCCAATAACTTTCCAGAACTGATGAAAAATATTAACTCAGAATTTTTGGTGAACCAAAACAAAACAAAACAACAAAACAAAACAAAACCCCAGACCTTGGTCCTTTTTAGTAAAACTGTTAAAAATCAATGACAAAGTGAGGCACCAGCCTGCCTCAGTCTGAAGACCAGGGTTGTGAGTTCAAGCCCTAGGTCGGATGTAGAGTTTACTTAAATAAATAAACTTAAAAAAACAATGACAAAGAAAAATCTTTAAGGCAGCTAGACAAGAGTCAGAACGTTGAAATATTCCTTTCATTTCTAATTACTTCATCAAACTATTTAAAATATAAATACAGATGGAACCACCACACTAAAGAACTCTCAATACTTTATTTGAAGGTCATAGATATATACTTTTAAAAGACTGTTCCTGATAAGTAAGATTTGTTATTAAATCTGTGAATTTATTTTACTCCTATGAATATGGCTCTGAAAGCAGGACCTGCTACTAAAATGGTTCCTTTGAACGAGAAGGTAAAATCATAAAGCAAAGATGTTGTCAGATGGAAAATCATAAATATCAACATCCAAGTGGGAATGCTCCGCAGAGAAAAAAATCTGATGGAAAAGCAGGAAGTGGAGGAAGAAGCTGGGACTCCAGACGAATCAGAGAGTTGGAAAAAGAACAGTTATGTTTCTAAATACACTTGCAAGAAAACATGTGCCGTGAGGTAGGGAAAAATGTGGCATGCTTGCTTGTCATCTGGATTTATGCAAATAAAAGTATCCTGAAGTTCATTGAATAATCTCTTTCCTACTTGGGGCGCCTGGGTGGCTCAGTCGGTTAAGCGACTGCCTTCGGCTCAGGTCATGATCCTGGAGTCCCGGGATCGAGTCCCGCATCAGGCTCCCTGCTCAGCAGGGGGTCTGCTTCCCCCTCTGCCCTCTTCCCTCTCGTGCTCTCTGTCTCTCATTCTCTCTCTCTCAAATAAAAAAAAAAAAAAAAAAAAAAAATCTCTTTCCTACATTACCCAGATGAAACAACACCACGATGTTTCACCTCCCTTTTAGTCCTTTTGTAATTCAGCATCAATATTAAAAAGAAAAAAATCTACACTGCATTAAAATTGATTCAGAAAAAAAGGGATTTGCTATGACTCAACTAAAAATCACTTTTTTGAGTCCTATATATTCTGGCTAAGTCAGTCTGATATACATTTTTAAAAATCAATAGGGTCTACCAATTTAGCTAAAGCAGTATGAGAACTCGAGTCTTTGTGATCAAATTCTGACCTTCCTGATAAACACTGACCAAAAGGAATGAATACCCCAAGCTATTTCTCTTCTATCACAGAAAATAGGAAACCTTGTAACTTTCCTGGGTCTTGCCTACTTTCCCTGGTAACTTTGTAATTTCTTTCTGAAAGAAGTTCATTTTCGGTACACTTATGATGGGGAACAAAGCTCATTTTCTCTGATGCTGGCCAATGGGAGAGCTGGCTATGTGGGAACTGGCGAGAATGACACGACGTGCAAATTGAGTGAAGGATTTGAATTCTCTCCAGCTAAGCCTGCAGTTTGTAGACTGTGAAAGAGAAACGCTGAATTTAAAAGCAATACATAGAATCAAAAATATCTATAATGGATGTAAATAATATATCTTATTATAGGTGATCTTTGAAAAGTAATCATAATAATCATTTCATTTGACTACAAAGATGTTATTTTATGTCCATGGTAGCCTGGTATGGTAGTAAGAACATAGAATCAAATGGGAATTCAAAACCCAATCCACTTCTTCCTGGGTATGTTGTCTTTGGGAAGATGTTCAAGTCTTCCAAGTATTCATTTCTTGATAAGCAAAATAAAATGAGTAATATTTACATCAGACAGATGCTCTGAAGATGAGAGGGAAAGAACAAGAAAGCTTTTAGCACAGCATCTGACACAAATGGCAGTCTCTGGTTCCCCCATCCTGCCTCAATCATACAGATAGATACACATAGAGAGAGAATCAAATCACCCATTGGAGAAAGGGAGCATTAAGTAAATGGCCATATTTATGTTGCTAATTCACTAAGGGATCTGAGCATTGTAGAGGTAAAACTCTCTCTCGGCATGTGTTTTATTCCTAAATCTTGTCATCTTGTCAGAAGACCCACTTGGACTTAGGGCACAGGCAAAAAGAAAAATAACTAGAAAATATTAAGGGCAAGATTGGGCTTTCACATTCAAATTTAGGCTTTCCTCCTTCCAAAAAAAAAAAAAAAAGGCTAAGTCATTAATGGCTACCATGTATTGACTATTTAATATGTTCCAGTAACTGTGAGTTTAAATATATACTCATTAGCTCACTTAGTCTCCATGAAATTCTGAGAAATGGGTATTGTTCACTTCACTTTATAAGTGAAGAAACTGAAGCCAAGTGTGAGTAGGTAAGTGTGTCAAAGTCAGATACCTGGGGTGCCTGGGTGGCATAATCAGTTCAGTTGGTTAAGCGTCTGATCCTTGGTTTCCACTCAGGTCATGATCTCAGGGTGGTGGGATCAAGCCCCACGTTGGGGTCTGTGCTCATCACGGAGTCTGCTTGAGATTCTCTCTCTCCCTCTGCCTCTGCCCCTCCTTCCACTCTCATGTGCATGCGCGTGCACACTCTATCTCTCAAAATAAACAAATAAAATCTTTTTTTAAAAAGTCAGGTACCTACTCAATGGTAGAACTAGCATTTAACCCCAACCTTTTGAATTACAAAGCTTACATCCTTTATTTGTTATAGTGCATTGCCGACAAACTACACAAATATACCAGTATTTGTTCAGTGGTTTCATGATGAAAATGCATAGTTAAGGGGACACTTGAAAGAAAGAAAGAAAAGAAAGAAGAAAGAAAGAAAGAAAGACAGAGAAAAGAAAGAAGAAAGAAAGAAAAAAGAAAGAAAGAAAGAAAAGAAAGAAGAAAGAAAGAAAGAGAAAAAAGAAAGAAAGAAAGAGGGAGGCAGAGACAGGGGAGGGAGGAAGGAAGGAAGGAAGGAGGATTGGTGTGTGTTCTCTAGGGCTTAGAATTTTTTTTTTTGTTTTTGATTTAATCATCTCCAACTTATAGACATTTCTTAGAGTCTCAAAAATACAGTGCAAGTACTTCTACTAAATCCAAGACCAAATCAATATTATACTTAACTGAGCAATCAGTCTCGCAGGGCAGGTCAAACAAAGCTGGAGTCTTGTCATTACTGCCAAGTAAGTGACACCTATTCCACTCCCAGGGGAGGAGGCCCTTGGCTGGAGGGTCGTAAGCACAAGAGTGGCAGTTCCAGGATGTCAGCCCCCTGCTGGGTTTGCACTTACTGGGGCTGCCTGAAAGGCATGACTCCCGCAGGCACTGGATGGAATGATGCTTTACTCCCATAAGAAGAGACAGGGCAAGACCGGCTTCACGAGTGTGAGCATGGTCTCCATGGGCAGCGGGTCTAAAGCCTCAACCCAAGCATGGCTATGGTCTGCATGCACCCCTCTCGGCTGCAGGGGAAGCGCCTCCTTTCCTCCCGTAGAGCAGTGGGCTTGGCCAGGTGCCATAGGACACATATACACACTTAAGCAGAACAAAGAATTGCATGTCAAGCCTGGAACTAGAGAAGATAATTCCCAAACAAGGTGATAAGACAGCACAGGCTAGGAGGGCTCCTATTTCCGTGCAAGGAAATGTTCCAAATCTGAGGCCACTCTCTCTTTTTTTTTATTCATGAGAGACAGAGCGAGAGAGAAAGGCAGAGGGAGAAGCAGGCTCCCAAGGAGCAGGGAGCCCGATGCGGGACTCGATCCCAGGACCCTGAGATCATGACCTGAGCCGAAGGCAGACGCTTAACCATCTGAGCCACCCAGGCGCCCATGAGGCCACTCTCTTGATCAAGAGTTGGTAGACGGCACAGTCATCTTTTCCAACAATTATTATTTCATGAAATTAGACTTCTGTTTTGCTGTTTTTAGGTCTATAAAGATTTTTTTTTCATCTGAAGAGAATATGTAGGGTAACCTTTATCAAGCCAAATAATCATTTATGAATAGTTTGGAATATTTGTCATAAAAACATGATGCCAGTCACATCTAAAACTAACCAATTCATGGCAAGTTGTGCCGGTAGAAGAATTCAGGAAAAACTAGAATTGATACTAACAGTTGGTTGTAATAAAAACACTATCAAGTCACGTAGTTCGATAATATTTTATTTATTTTTTAAAAGATTATTTATTTATTTGAGAGAGAGAGAGAGAGTACAGCGGGAGAGGGAGAAGCAGACTCCCCACAGAGCAGGGAACCCGATGCGGGGCTCGATCCCAGGACCCTGAGATCATGACCTGGGCTGAAGGCAGACGCTTAAACCACTGAGCCACCCAGGCGCCCCAGTTTGATAATATATACATTTTTGGATAATATTTTAAATGACAATAATAAAAATGCAAATTTTTATAATTGGTAGAAATAATTGACCTGAAATAATATTGACAAGAGATCAAACTGCAAGTGGTAAAATAGTTTACTGGGTAAAAATTGACAAATCTTAAACCTTTAAGACTTTGGATAATTGTTAACTGATTGATCAAAGTAATGACCATACGTCAAAAAAGGCACCATGACAAAAACTAGACTTAGTGAAATAGTATATGATACTGTACAGGGCAGGACTGATAAATTAATAATAATTAATTTTATAAAATTAAGACAGAAAAGAACTGAAATTAGTGGACTATAAATAATGACGTAAAAACTTCAAAGTATTTTATCTGTGTTGCAAAGCCTTTGATCAAAGAATTAGTAGGCTATAGACAATAGTTTTAATGGAAAAGAATCAATCGAGATCATGACAATTGCACATTTTATTTACAGCGTCCTCAGGGCGGAAATGACAAGGTCAAAGCCTGAATCGGATGAAACTGGCAGGACAAGACAGAAAATTAGACATCTTGTAACAGCGGGTTTCCTACCCTTGCCCTTACATTTCAGAGGCTTTCTTGATTCATGGATAAAGTAAACACACTTCAAAGGGACCAGAGCCCTTGACTTTTCTGGGAGGATATGGAGATCGTGTTTGTTCCTACCAAATCCAACACAGTTTACAATTTCTTCTCTCTTTAGATGAGTTTCCAATTTCGGCATCTTTTTAAGGATTTTTTTTTTTTCCTTGTTCAACTTGTGACCGCGAATTTTGGCTTCCATTCCCAGCTCCTGTTTTGCAAAAACGTTTGCAGAAACCTAGACTTATAATGTTGCATTTTGTAATGGCAGTGGTGAGTCAGACTCGGCTGAATATCTAGCTCTATAACTTACTTACTATGCGACTTTAACAAATTACTTACATTTCTCAAACCTCCATTTCTAAATCTCTAATAAGGAGATAACAACTCTCGATTTATGTATTCATGGTGAGGATAAAATGAGACAGTCCTTACAAAGTGCTTTACATGTCATTAATATTCAGTAAAGTGAGCATTTGTCTGCCTTCCCGTAAGGTGAATTGTGAATCAGATTTTGTTTATTAATTCTTTCTTTAAACATACCTTCATTCATCTTTGCACTCCAAATGGTTTACTATACATTTTCAGGTTTCGCTCTTTCGAATCACACATCCCATTGTTAAATTCATGGACTAACCCTTTGGATTGTGAAAACTCTCATTATTTCAATGGGTATTTGATGTGGAGACATGTATGTGTCTTAATGGTAAGGCCAACAGATCAGAAGATGACTTCCCTTGAAAAGAGGGTTTATTATACTCACAGGTCCCCACAGGAGGGGGCCTGCACCACGGGAGGCCATGTGAGAGTCAGGAGACCGAGGTGGAGAGGCAGAGGGATGAGGGGAAAATGTGGACAAGGACCTTTATTGTGGTTTCTGTGGGACAGAACAGGCGAGGCAGGGTAGGCAGGCTTAGGATTGGCTAGTTTGATCCATGTCAGTATGCTGTAGGGCAGAGAGGCTGTCCCGAGCTGCCTGGTACCTGGCCTGGGGCAGGGCCTAGTGGACTGGAATACGAGAGCCCACCACCCGAGGTAAATGGTTGGGTGTGGAGCTAACCAGCTGCTCAAGATGAGTAACTGATGGGCCTCTACTTGGAGCCTCAAAGCTGGGTCAAGACAAGATAGAGAAAATTGTATCCCAGCGTGTGGATGAGGAAGAAAAGACCCTCCTGCCATGGGGAGTATAGCTCATCCCCTTGGAGGCTGGTTCTTAAATCAGGGAACTCAGGAAACCCAATGTAGCTGGAGGCCTGGGGCCATCTCCTCTTCGTTCCTTAGCTGGGGGAGCAGGCCACCATCAATAGCCACAGAGTCATATAATAAACTGTCAGACTCCTGGCTCACGCCATGTGCCAGAGAGTGTGCCAGCAATTTGGAGAAGGTAAGATTTAATTGCAGAGGAAAATTTAATTTCCTCCTGGGTCTTGGCATAAACCAGAATGTGTAGAAGAGCGTGGGAGGCGGGAAATGGATTAGCGCACGTCTCTGGGAAAGTGTTTTCTGGTGAGGAAAGACCTGTGTGGGTGTGATGACTGTCTTCCCTGGGTGGGTGGCCGCTGGTTTGTCTGAGGACTGCCTCGAAGACAGCAGACATCAGCCAAACATCGCGTTACCAAGCAAACTCTTCATCAAGTCGAAGAGGCTGTTTGTGGTAGCACATTGCAAAGCAGCTTGCAAAAAACAGCACAGTTCCGTCGGAAATGCCAAGCCAGACCTAGGAAATTCAGTGTAAAGAGGAAGGAAATGAAGTCCAAACACTCAAGATGCATTTTTAGCTTTTTCATCCGGGACCTACTTATCCCTGAGGTACAGCAGGCTGACGAAAAGGCTTAACTTTGATTTCTTCTAAAATTATGAGGAAAAAATTGAATATAATAATAATGAATATATTAAACAATTGGGGCTGAATTCTATTTGTCTTTCTACCAATACGGTCATAGGATGTAACTTTTAATGCTTTATAATGGAGGAAATAGTCCACAATGCGAATATGCCCGTTCTGTTGGTGAGAATAATGGCCCCAGAGTTGCCCACATCCTAATCTCCGGAACCTGCCTCTATGTTACCCCACATGGACAAAAAGGACCTTGAACATTAAGGATTTTGAGATGATCCTGGAGTACCCGGTGTCATCTCCAGGGTCCTCCTAGGACGGAGCAGACGTGAGAGAGAGAGGGAGGAGGTATGACCACAGAAGCAGGGATTGGAGCGATGAGCTTCGAAGGTGGAGGATGTGGCCACGAGCCAAGCGATGTGGGCGTCCTCGAGAAGCTGGAAAAGGAAGACAGTAGTTTCTCCCCTGGAGCCTCCTGAAGGAAAGCAGCCCCACCGACTCCTGACTTCACTTCAGAAGGCTCGCTTCAGATATCTGACCTCCAAAGCTGTATGACCACAAATTTCGGTTGCTTTAAAGCATGAAGTTTATGGGTTTGTTAACAGCTGCTGTGAGAAACTAATACACCCACCAAAGTCGCAAAGCAGTCCCGTCACCTTAGGCAAATCTCTGACATACTCGGGCTTTAAGTTCTTCCCCTGTCACGTAAGGGGATTGAAGCAGGTCTCATTTACACGCTCAGATGATCTCAAAGGCAAGACAGGTAGCACAAACTGGTGACTCTAGACCCATGTTAGGAGCAGGAAGGCTGCCTGTGGCATACTGGTGTTGGCCTAGCCAAACAAAACACACTCGCAGAAATGTGTGGGAAAGAGTTGCACGGAGTCCCTCTCAAAGTCCCTACAGAATTTTCTTTTTTTAGATTTTATTTATTTATTTGAGAGAGAGAGAGAGAGCACAAGCAGGGGATGCGGGGGGGGGAGTGGGGTGTGGCAGAGAGAGGGAGAAGCAGACTCCCCACTGAGCAGGGAGCCCCATGAGAGCCTCGATGGTGGGCTCAATCCCAGGACCCCAAGATCATGATCTGAGCCAAAGGCAGACGCTTAACCCGCTGAGCCACCCAGGCGCCCCATCCTTACATACTTCTAAAGGAGACAGGTCAAACTTTTGAAACTGTAAATAAACTTGGAAAAATGTCACATCGTATTAACTAGTAACATATACCAGCTCAAGATTTTACAGGTTCATTGTTATCTAGATATAAAAAAATGGGCTCTGAGATCTGGCAGAGTCTTTGGCATAAAACGTGGCTTCCTGAAGAGCTTGCTTTGAAAAGAGAAGCACGTCTTTAGATGAAAGGTCCTGAATGATCGCAAAATCAGACCTTCCCCCGGAGCACATGAAGCCCATCTAGTCTGAGTTCCTAAATAGCAAGTGTTTGCTTACTTGTTTCTGCACGTGCTTGGAATCAACCTATTTATCCCCCTTGAGGGAGGAAAAAGGATTCACTCAGCCCAATTTCCTCTATAACCTCCCTTCCTTCCTGGAATTAAGATTGCATCTAAATTTTATGTCTTGATAGGACCGAAATGACTGTCAGGATCCACAAGCTGTGCCTCCTGCTAGGTGAGTGGTCTGCACTGCAGACAGATGTCACTGCTGTGTTTCTCGTTTGACTGCAGGACATTCTGATGAGTAATTCCAATGTCTCCTCATACCAGCAAAACCAATAAAATGCATCATTGTGGCCTAAAAAAGACAATCCCCAAAGTCAAGATAATTCTGAAATTGTGTTCTTCCCAGTTGTGGAAAAAAATTAGTAAATTTTTGTTTTAAGGATTTTCCCCTCTTTCTTTTTTTTTTTTTAAATACAAATTTTTTTTTTAAAGATTTTATTGATTTGCGAGAGAGAAAATGAGAGACAGAGAGCATGAGAGGGAGGAGGGTCAGAGGGAGAAGCAGACTCCCCGCCGAGCAGGGAGCCCGATGCGGGACTCCATCCAGGGACTACAGGATCATGACCTGAACCGAAGGCAGTCGCTTAACCAACTGAGCCACCCAGGCGCCCTCCCCTCTTTTTTTAGGAAAAAAAAAAAAATTGGATCCCAGAGCTAGAAGAGAGCTGATACAAGGGGCTTACTAAGTATTTGCAAAATATTTTCCCACTAATTAAATGGTGTTATATGTCTAATGTTACATCCATAGTCTCCTGACCTTTTTGCAGTTAAATTTTAATAATAGGAATAATAGATATTTTAAGCCAATGTGATTTCTTGGATGCCTATAAAAAGCCAATTACTAGTATACATTCACAGCCAAAATTAAATAGATATAATGATAAGAAGATATTTTGTTCAGAGCAATAACATAATTAACTCAGAAAATATCTTCTTAAACTTTAAAATTTCAATTATAAGTTTGTTTTTCATTGATTTGGAAGATTTTTTTTAAAGTTTTTATTTTAAATCCAGTTAGTTAACATACCGTGTTCTATTAGTTTCGGGTGTACAATCTAATGATTCAGGATTTGGAAATTTTTTTTTGTTAAGCCTTTCAGAACTGGGACTTCTTTTTTTAGAATCAGAAAAAAATGGAAAAAGGTATTATTAGTGTTTAATATCAAAATATCTTTGGGAAAAATGTAGTTCTGCCTCTAGCAAATTTATTTCCATGTCATTTAAAACTGAGTAACTGATGAGTGGAAAACCTAAAGAATCTAACATATAAAATTGGACTTTCACTTAAATATCATTACTGAACACAGATCCTAGGGGATCAGTTTGCAGAAAATGACTAATAAACATAAAACAAGTATTACTGTAGACCATAAACATGTTGATATTATAAATCTTACAATAGCAGGCATACACTGCTGCAATAATTGATAGATGCAGACTTCTAATCAGCGATCAAGCCAAAGAGCCATACTTAAACAGATATTAACCAAGTGTTTGTCAACCAAAGCACAAAGAATCCAGTGGTGAGCAAAAAATTAGAGTTCCTGTCCCCATGTGATTATCAACTACCGGCTAAGACATCTTACGAAAGCACATTTTTTAAAAAAGCACAAAATACACAAACTGGTGATTTTAAATCATAAAATGATTTGAAGGTAAGAAACAGCATTTGAGAGAAAATTAGAGAATCGCATTTGCATAAGAAAAGGCAATATTCAAGCTCAGTGCTTAATGCCAATTGGAGCCAGTCAAGCCAGGCTGAGGAAGCACATTGTAGGTAGATAAAAACTGCGTGCAAAGAGCCAGGCTTGTTCTAGAAACTGGACAAGCCCCACTGTGAATGTGGCAGAGTAAGTCTGGGGATGGGAAGCAGCATAAGGTGAGTGGAAACTAGGTTATGGATGTTTATGAGCACAGATCAGCATACTCATGTAAGAACACTTCCCAAGGCAGGGAAAAGAACCACCTCAAAGTATCAGAAGGGGGACACCTGGGTGGCTCAGTCCATTGAGCATCTGACTCTTGGTCTCGACTCAGGTCATGATCTCAGGGTCGTGAGATGGAGTCCTGCATAGGGCTCCATGCTCAGTGTAGAGTCTGCTTGGAATTCTCTCTCCCTCTCCCTCTGCCCCTATTCCTGTTCACACACACACTCTCTCTCTCCCTCTCTCTCAAATTAAAAAAAAAAAAAAATCCCTGGGACTCACACAGGGCCAAGAAAAATGCCTGGTCTCTCCAACCAGAGTGGGAAGCCCTCAATACGTGAGAACTCAGTCCTGAAAAGTGGGGAACACATTAACATAAACTACACGTTGGTTGGACCCCACCTAAAAAAGCTTAAAAGCAAGACTCAAAAGGACAAAATTATTTTCAAGTAATTTAACTATATCCCAGAACTAAATTCAAGAACGTTTATAGAAATACTAAAATATTCAGCACCAAAAAAGTAAAAATTACAATGACTGGCACCCATTAGACATTATTAGGCATGCCAAGAAGCAGGACAATCGAACCACAATAAGAAGGAAAAATAGCCATCCATTAAAACTGATCCAGAAATGGAGAGATTAAAGCACTGGTAAACAAGGAAATTAAAACAGATATTATAACTATATTCCATATCTTTGAGAAACTACAGGAAGGATTGAACATGTGAAGTAGAGGCAAGGGAGGTATAAAAAAGACGCAAATCAAATTTCTAGAGATTAAAATTAAAAGAGATCAGATAAAAAGTACACTGGATGAGATTAACTGCAGATTAGATATTGCAGAAAAAAATTACTGAACTTGAACAAAGAGCAAGAGATATTATCCCAAACAAACTCACAAGTAAGAATTTTAGAAACTTAGAAAAGAAATGAATACCAAGAGAATGAGAAGACAGACCATAGATAGGAAGAAAATATTTGTAAAGCACAAATCTTATAAAAACTCATATAAAAATATACAAAGAATTCTTAAGGCTCAACCCTAAAAAAATTGAACATCCTGATTTAAAAATGGGCAAAAAACTTAGTAGACACACCAACAAGAAGATATAAACATGCCAGGTAAGCATATGCAAAGATGCTCAATATCATACATCATTAAGGAATTATAAATTCAAACAACAATAAAATACCACAATGCACCTATTAAGATGGCCAAAATCCAGAATGGTGACAACACCAAATGTTGGTGAGGATATGGAGCCACAGGAACTCTAATTACTGCTGAAGGGAATGCAAAATGTTATAGCCACTTGGGAGACAGTTTGGCAGTTTCTTAAAAAACTAAATATATACTTAACATGCAATCTGTCAATCAAACCTCGTGGTATACACTCAAATGAGTTGAAAACTTATATACATATAAAAGCCTACACATGAATGTCTGTAGAACTTTTATGCATAATTTCTAAAAATTGGAAGCAACCAACATGTCCTTCCTAGGTGGATGGACAAATGAACTGTGCTAATGCCCATGTAATGGAATATTATTTAGCGATAAAAAGAAATGAACTATCCAGCCATGAGAAGACATGGAAGAACCTTAAATGCATATTCCTAAGTGAAAGAAAACAATCTAAAAGGGCTACATAGTGTGTGATTCCAACTCTAGGACACTTTGGAAAGCAAAACTATAGAGACAGTAAAAAGATCAGTGGTTGTCAAGGTTTGGGAGGAGAGAGGGGTGAGCAGGTGGAGCACAGGGGATTTTGGAGCAGAAACTATTCTGTATGATATTATGATGGTGGATGCATGTTGTATTAGTCAGGAGTCTCCAAAGAAAAAAAACTTGCATGGTGTGTGTGTCTGTGTGTGTGTGTGTGTGTGTGTGTGTGTAATGGGGGAATTGATTCATACAATAATGGATGCTGAGAAATCCCACAATCTCCTGTCTGCAAACTGGAGACCCAAGAAAGCTGGTGTAACTTGGGTCCCACTCCAATGGCCTGGGATCCAGGGGAACCAGTGATGTACATCCTAGTCTGAGGATCAGGAGAAGATGAGATGAGATGTCCCAAGCTCAACAGTGAAAAGCAAGGGCAAGTTCTTCCTTCCTCTGCCTCTTATTCTATTCAGGCCCTCAACACATTAGGTGATGCCCACCCACTTTGAGGAGAGCAATCTACTTCTTGAGTCCACCAATTTCAATACTAATTTCATCTGGAACACCCTCACAGATACACCCAGAAATAATGCTTAATCTGGGCACTATGTGGCCAATCAGGTTGACGCAAAAAAATTAGCCATCACAAATAACAAACCCTGTGTCAATATGACACTTATATGAATCTCCTTAAACCTTACTTAACCTCCAATAAAGACAATAAGAAGGTCATAATTCTACCTGATTCTAACATGATACAACAATCTTACATTCAACAGAAAATGCACTAACCCCATCCTCAGAAGGGGAGGTAGAGCCCTTGAGTAATATAATTTAATGTAAAATCAATAATTCTTATGTACTGGGATATAAAATCAATACATCTTAATGTTATGTGATAATAAGAGACTAAAAACCATACACACACACACACATTCATAACAAAAAAAGGAGCAAATACTCCAGACGATTATAGTCCTCACTTCTGTAACTGGTCACATGATTGTAGCTGGTATTTGTACCTTCTTCCCCTACCCATTCTG
Organism: Leptonychotes weddellii; assembly: GCF_054177405.1. Taxonomy (NCBI): domain Eukaryota; kingdom Metazoa; phylum Chordata; class Mammalia; order Carnivora; family Phocidae; genus Leptonychotes; species Leptonychotes weddellii. Next base: position 4,103,872 of record NC_138382.1, read on the forward strand.
TAATCCCTTTATCTTGAGCAGGCACCTCAGCTGGTCATGGTTCTTCATCTGGTGGGGTGACCCACGTCTTCATTCCTGAATGATCTGGGTCATTGGCAGTCCTGCCTGGATTGGTTGTTGTAAGTTTTCTATTGAACCTAATCCCAGAGCATTAGGCCTTAACAAGAGCTGCCTTAAGGAAACTCCTGTATTGCAGATACACTGTTCCTCACCTTCACTGTGGAATTGGTAGTTTGCAAGTAGTCCCCTTGGTAGTCAGGATCAATAAAATTTACCTCTCTTCTTTGCCTGTTGATTCAAAGGCATGAGGAGGCCATAGTGGCCGAATGGCAGGCTTAACTCACATTTAAATGGAATTGTTGGGTCTCCTGGTAGAAGCATTCATACCTTTGGAACTAAGCAGAGCAAAAGGTCATGGGAACAAGAAGCAAAAATTTTCTAAAGGCTCACTAGGGTTAATAATGGTAGTACTTCCATTTTGACCCCTTGATTCCTGCACCTATGAAGCTTGGCTATGGAAGAAACAACACCACATATCAGATGGTGATTCAGATCACATATGGCCCCCTGGAGAACCTTGGCCCAGGATAAGTTTTGCCTGCAAGTTATTGCCTCCCAGGCAGCACTGTAACTGAGTCTTCAAATTTCATTGTTTTATTAAGCCAGTTGCTTCAGGATGGTGGGGAACATGGTGAGATCATGAATCCCACAACCGTGGGCCCATGGCCACACTCCGTCTGCTATGATATGAGTTTCTTGATCAGGAGAAATGCTGTGTGGAATACCATGCCAACGGATAAGGCATTCTGTAAGTCCAGAGATAATAGTTTTGGCAGAAGTATTGCATGCAGGGAAGACAAATCTGTATCCTGAGCAAGTGTCTATTTCAGTAAGCACAAAATGTTGCCCCCTCCATAATGGAAGCTATTCAATGTTATCAATCTGCTACCAACTAGCTGGCTTATCACCCTGGGGAATGGGCCATATTGGAGATGGTACTGGACTCTGCTGTTGGCAGATTAGGCACTCGGTGGTGAGCATAGCCAGGCTGGCCTTGGTGAATGGAAGTTCATGTTGCTGAGATCATGCATAACCTCCATTGTGCCACCATGAACACTCTGTTGATAAGCTCATTGGGCAGTGACAAGGGTGACTGGGGAAAGGCTGACTCGTATCCATAGAACGAGTCATCTTATGTACTTGAATATTAAAATCTTCCTCTGCTGAGCTTATCCTTTGGTGAGAATTCACATGGAACACAAATATCTTCACATTTTTGACCGATTCAGAGAAGTCTATCGATATGCCTCTTCCCTATATTTCCTTATGATCAATTTTGCAATCATGTGCCTTTCAGGTCCCTGACCATCCAGCCAAACCATTGGCCACAGCCCATGATTCAGTATAAAATCACACGTCTGGCTATTTCTCCTGCCAAGAATGTATCCTTCAACCAGGATGCCTGAAGTTCTGTCCGCTGGGAGGATTTCTCTTCACCACAGTCCTGTAAGGATGTCTCACAGAGGGTCTACCGTGCTGTGGCAGTCCACTTTTGGGAAGGGCTTGTATAGTAAGCAGAGCCATCTGTAAACCAGGACTGGGTCTTCTCTTCCTTTGTCACCTAATCATAGGGAACTCCTCGAGAGGCCCTGTGTGTACACACAGAGAGAAAAAGCAGTGTAGCAGGAGTGGGGACCATGGGTATTCGGGTCACGTCTTTTTGTCACTTATTTGTGCCTCCAGGACTGCTCTGTACTGATCATATATATACCACTCCCATTGGATAATGGGGTGCTGCAGTGCAAGCCCAGCTTCATGGCTCTGTGTGTAAGGTAGCACTCAGTTCATGATGGACAGCTGAGGTCACCTGGTAACTTGGTGGTCATGGTTAAGCGTTTAGTCTCTTGGCCCAGTAGCAGGCAAAGAGCTGTTTCTCAAAAGGACAGTAGTTATCTAGGGATGATAGAGGGCCTTGCTCCAAAATCCTTAAAGCCTGTTCTTTGATTCACCTGAAAGGGCCTGCAAAAGGCCCCAAACAGCAACCCTATCTGCCACTGGCCCTTCAAGCACCATATGGCCCAAATGGAGCATCATATGGCCCGGGTGGCCAAACAGCTTGCACAGCAGAACCTTCTCCTGTTCTGGGTCTCACTCAAAACTAGCAGCTTTTTGGGTCTCTCGGCAAAAAGGCTGGAGTCACATACTCAAATGAAACACGTAGCCTCTAAAATCCAAAGAGGGCCACCAGGCATCACGCCTTTCATGGTTGCAGGAGGGGTCAGATATAACAACTTGTCCTTCATCTTAGAAGGGATCTCTCATCATGCCCCACACCACTGGACCTCTAGACATGCCACTGAGGTAAAAGGCCTCTGCATTTTGTCCGATTTATTTCTCCCCTCCGACACACAGATGTTTCACACAAATCTAGAGTAGTAAGTTACTACTTCTTTTTCACTACGTTCAGTCAACGTAACGTCATCAACATAATGGACGAGTGTGATATCCCATGGAAGGGAAAGGCTCTCAAGGCCCCCGAAAGCTCAGTTAGGCTAGAGAGTTGATACGTCCCTGAGGTAGGACCGTGAAGAGGCATCGCTGGCTTTGCCAGCTGAGAAAGCTGCATCCAGTGTGGGTCTGATGGACGGGTGTGGAGGCAAAGACACTTGCCAGATCGAGAGCTGCACACTAGGTGCCAGAGGATGCGGGAAATTGCTCAAGCGATGAAGCCACATCTGGCACGGCAGCTGCTTTTGGAGTCGCTGGCTGGTTAGGGAGACAATAATCCACTGCCATTCTCCAAGCCACATAGAACGTGGTGGGAACCACCAACCCCTGCATCTTTCAAGTCCTTGATGGGTGCCCTGACCCCTGCAGTCCCTCCGGGGATGTGGCGGTCCTCTCGCTTTTCTATTTTCCTAGGTAGATGCAGTGGGTCTGATGACTCCCATTTAGCCTCTCCTGCAGCCGTAGCCGTCACTCCACAAGTCAGGGAAAAAAGGTAAGGATTCTGCCAGCTGCTAAGTTATGTCTATTCCAAATATTCATTCCAGAAGTGAGGAAATAACCACAGGACTTGTTTGGGGACCCACGAGGCCCACTGTGAGATGGCATTGATCACCTGACCTCCATAGCCCTAATTCTGACTTTTGGGCCACTGTGATGTTTTGGGGTCTCTTGAAATTAGTATCACTTCAGAGCCAGTGTCCAGTAGCCCTTTAAAGTTCTGCTCATATGCTTTTCCTCAAGTCGTGGTTGCTCTGGTGAAAGGCCATGGGTCTATCTGGGGAAGACTGGGATAAGGATTAACAATATAAACTTTCATTAGTGCATTGGAGACCCAGCCTTCCCTTCATTCAAGAGCTTCAGGCTCATGTCTGGGAATTGATTGAGGAGCTGTGACTTTCTGTTTTATGATTTAATTTAGACTTTTGTTCACTTGATCTAAAACTTTTCTGCTTATACAGATCACATAAGAATTTAGTAGGCTTTATATCCAATTCACTTCTAGAAACACCATGATCAATTAGCCAATGCTATAGGTCTGCCTGGGTCGGACTATTCTGATTGCTGATTTGACTCTGTAGTCACACTTTGCTTTTGGTGGTTGAATGCTGCCACTTGGTCCCTTCTATCCCAGGACCCAATTACTCCATTGCATTTAGATGTCCTAATCCAGTGACGGCAGTTCCCACTATGAGGGCAGCCTCCAGAGAAAGCAATCACAGAGCTCTTCAAGGATATGGGAGCTCCCCTCACAAATGTATTTCTTATAGTATTGGTGGACAGTATGTCTCCTGGATCCCCCTGGTTGGGTGAGTAGGTTTTACCTGAAAAATACACTCTAATATCCAATCTCTCTAAGACTTGAATTTCTCCCTTTACATTAAACAAAAGCATGCCCGGCACTTCCAGTGTACTCATGGTGGGCCACCTTGTGGTCCATGTTTCAGTCAATCAACCAACCATTTAGAGCCCTCTCTAACTCCCTGAGCTGCAGCATAAATGCAGAAGCTGTTTATGGATCTGCCCATAAGTTCAGATCCAACCTTAATAATGAATTCCTTCTTCCAATATCTCACACCCCTAGTGTCCATTCCCACACATGTTCTTCCAGATTTTGTCTGTATACACTATGAGACTGAGCTAGTTCTTTTGGAGTGTGGCACAGCTCCTTATGAGTCATATTGTAGAGGCCACTTCTGCTGGGCATGAGGAGGACAAGACTGCTAGTAAAAGAGCCCCACCACAATTTAGAGGCTTAATGCCCCCAGCTTCATCACAATCTTCCCACTAGTCCCCATCCCAACTTATAGGATCCCACTGTTTCCCAGTCAATGTCCTCACTTTAACAGTGGACACCCTTTAAGGCTGGGAGTTCAACTTGCATTGTAACTCAACCAGTTGCATCATGAGGTTCTGTGCTTGATTGTCAGCCCTGTAGTAACAGGAGGTAATGGTCTCCTTTAGAACACACATAGACACTCTTAGGTCACTTATATGGCACTTGCACTGGGAATTCAAATCCCTAAGCTCATTCTTTTCTTTCAGCATTTTGTCCAATGATATTAGGAGCAATCAAACAAAATCATATACATTAGTTTTCCAAAAATGTTCAAAAGTATTATATACAGAGTCATTTAGCTCTTTATAATATTAAGAGTATCCAGTGTGGATATTTTGCATATCTCCATAAATATTTCACACCTATCACTGCTCTCTTTACTACTAGAAATAGACACATTAACGTCTTAAAATCTAATCAGATTAGAGAACCAATTCCAGAAACTCTAGAAACAATTCAGAAAACTTATCCTTTTAACTCCATTTCTCTAGAACCCCTGTCAATACCAAAATCTGTGTTAATCAAGTTTCTCTAGAGAAACAAAACCAATAGCGTGTATATATGATTAAATTGACATATATGTGAAAGGAAATTTTTTATGAGGGATTGACTCACATGATTCTGGAGGCTGTGAAGTTCCACAGTCTGTCATCTGCAAGCTGGAGACTCAGGAAATCTGGTGATGTAATTTAGTCCAAGTCCAAAACCCTCAGAACCAGGGGAGATGCTGGTACAAGTCCCAGTCCAAGGGCAGGAGAAAATTAAATGAGATGTCCCAGCCTAAGCAATGAGACAGGAAAAAAAGGGCAAATTTCTCCTCCCTCCATCTCTTGCTCTAGTCAAGGCCTCAGTAGAGATGGACATTGTATAATGATAAAAGGGTCAATTCTACCAAAAAGACATAACAGTCACCAAACAACAGAGCTAAGAAGTAAAAACTGATAGAACTGAAAGGAAAAATATATGAATCAACAGTTATAGTTGGAGTCCTCAACATCCTTCTTTCAACAGTTGATAGAAAAACTAGACAGAAAATCAGCAAGGATATAGAATAACTCAACAACACCATGAATCAATAGGATTTGATTGATTCTATAGACTACTCCACCTGTTAAGAGCAGAAAACACATTTTTGTCAGAACATAAACCAATATAGACCGTATCCTAGGCAATAAAATTAACCTCGACAAATTTAAAAGAATTTAAACCATGTATGATGTGTTCTTCAACCAAAATGGAATCAAACTGAAAATACAAAATAAAGATAACAGGAAAATTTCCGATTAGAAAATAAATGATACACTTCTATGGAGGAATTTCAAGGGAAATTATAATATACATTAAACTGTGTAAAAATAAAAATATAACATATCAAACTTTGTGGAACAGAGGAAAGCCTTTGTTGAGAAGGAAATATATTTTTATAAAATTCATATAATTAGAAAAGAAGAAAAGTCTGAAATAAAAAAATCTAAGATATCATATCAAGAAACTAAAAGAATGGTTGCAAAATAAAACCAAAGAAAGCAGAAGGAAGGGAATAATAAGAGCAGAAATGAATAAAATAGAAAAAAATAGAGAAAATCAATGGAAATAAGCAGATTCTTTGAAAAGATCAGTAAAATTGACAATCTTCTAGTAACTGGCAAAAAAAAAAAAAAAGAAAGAGAGCGAAAGAGAGATCTCAAATTACCCATATCTGGAATACGGAGCATCACTACAGACCCTGAAGACATGACAATGGTAATAAGTAAATACTGTGAACAATTCCACCCACATACATTTGATAATTTAGAGAAAATAGATCAATTCTACAATAAACCCACCACATAAACCAGAAATTACGAATATGGGAAATCATCCAAAATGGGACACATCATTTTAATAGCCTGAAACCTATTAAGGATATTGAATTTAAAAAACTTCCAAAAGCAAAATTGCCAGGCCCAGATGTTTTCACTGGAGAATTCTACCAAATGTTTGTAGAAGAATTAGCACCAATCTACAAAATCCCTTCCAGAAAGTTGGAAAGGGAATAATTTCCAATTCATCTTATAAAGTTAGTATTACCTTTAGGATTTTGATGGGTTCCTGTCTCAAATTGAGGTGTTTCATCCATTTTGAGTTTATCTTTGTGTGTGGTGTTAGAGAATGATCGAGTTTCATTCTTCTGTATATAGCTGTCCAATTTTCCCAGCACCATTTATTGAAAAGACAGTCTTTTTTTCCATTGCATTTTTTTCCTGCTTTGTCGAAGATTATTTGACTATAGAGTTGAGGGTCCATATCTGGGCTCTCTATTCTGTTCCATTGGTCTATATGTCTGTTTTTGTGCCAGTACCACGCTAACATGGGCAGTAACCTCTTTGACATCGGCCACAGCAACTTCTTTCGAGATACATCTCCAAGGGCAAGTGAAACAAAAGCAAAAATGAACTTTTGGGATTTCATCAAGATAAAAAGCTTCTGCACAGCAAAGGAAACTGTCAACAAAACAAAGAGGCAACCCACGGAATGGGAGAAGATATTTGCAAATGACACTATAGACAAAGGGCTGATATCCAAGATCTATAAAGAACTTCTCAAACTCAACACCCAAAAAACAAATAATCAAGTCAAAAACTGGGCAGAACACATGAACAGACACTTCTCAAAAGAAAACATAAAAATGGCTAACAGACACATGAAAAACATGTTCATCATCTTTAGCCATCAGGGAAATTCAAATCAAAACCACACTGAGATACCACCTTACACCAGTCAGAATGGCAAAAATTGACAAGGCAAGAAACAACATTTTGGAGAGGTTGTAGAGAAAGGGGAACCCTCTTACATTGTTGGTGGGAATGCAAGTTGATACAGCCACTTTGGAAAACAGTGTGGAGGTGCCTCAGAAAATTAAAAATAGAGCTACCCTATGACCCAGCAATTGCACTACTGGGTATTTACCCCAAAGACACAGATGTAGTGAAATAAGGGCCATATGCACCCCAACGTTCATAGCAGCAATGTCTGCAATAGCCAAACTGTGGAAAGAGCCAAGATGCCCTTCAACAGATGAATGGATAAAGAAGATGTGGTCCATATATACAACAGAATATTACTCAGCCATCAGAAAGGATGAATACCCAACTTTTACATCAACAGGGATGGGACTGGAGGAGATTATGGTAAGTGAAATAAGTCAAGCAGAGAAAGTCAATTATCATATAGTTTCACTTATTT